>NW_017731857.1:1299109-1356872 GCF_001890085.2 Hipposideros armiger | reverse complement strand
AAGGGCAGTGTCACTGGCCCTCATATGTGGGATCCGAACCGGGGCCCTCTGGCATCCCAAGCCAGTTCTTAACCAATGTGCCACTCGGCCGGCCCATGATGTTGTCATTCTTATAACCCTTCAAGAAGCCGCTGAAAATTGTGATATCAAAACAAACACAAAGGACTTCTAAATTGGTATATAGTGTCAAAGAAACCATTGATAGAAAGAGTAAGATAATCCAATACATTGGAAATCAGTACACATTAAATATACTGTGCCTTTGCCTTAATTCATATTTAAAAATATATTTTTTTGTTTTACATCCATGGGACTAACTTTTGGAAGTAAATGACCATTTAATGGCCATCAGTGAAAATCAGAGAAACAGTGTTATAAGATTTATGAATGTTTGCAAGTCATGGGAAGGAAAAATGTCGGCTTTCAACTCCTAACTTTCCAGTAAGAGGATATAAAACAGCACTGTAATTATGTTCTGCAGATGTTGTACTAATAATTTTCCCATTGCATATGAACTCAATCAGGTGGCGGGGGGGAGGCAAGGAACTGATGTACTTCCATATTCAGTGGTATTAGCTCCTAAGGAAGGGTAGATGGTGTTCTGGTACACCGCACATATTCCCAGAGTTGATTCCCATGAAAGCAAAAACCCATGGTTTTTCAAGCCAGATAATACCGTAAGCGACAAATCGACAAATTCCTTGGAACTATTCACCATTCTTGATTCAAATGGTGTTCCTTCTTTTTTTTGCCCCAAATTTAAAAGAACACAATCTAAAAAATTCCATTACTCATGCTTCGTGATTAATTAGTGGCATGCAAATACCAACTTATAAAGGGAGAAAAAGTCATTATAAGTTGTGCTGCTTCTTGAAAGCTCTTTTGTAAATAAATCAGTGTTTTAGGAAGTTGTTCTTTTTTTTCTTTTGCTTCAGACATTATCTGAGTTGAGGCAATAATTTTGGCTTATCAAGCTGGAATTAGCTGAATACATTCTCTACAACCCCCATGAGATAGGAGCCTCTACTAGTATTTGGTAGAGTATTCTCGTTTTACTGTTCAAAGAATATTTTTGCCCTCAAAGTCACATTTTCATTTTAGTGCTTACTCTCATAGAACCCCTGGTAAAGATCTTTCTTTGAAATGGCTTTTTGGAGCAACTATAACCCAAAAAGACAGTTAACGCCAGGAAAGAGCAAAACAACATGACAAAGAAAACGAAGAAATAGGCATTGTCATATGGTTTGGATTTTGGATTTTGTCTCTTCTGTAGCATTTTTTACTTTGCTTTCCAGTTTTCTTTCCAGTAGTTGAAAAACACTGAGAGATTCGAGAATTCAGCTCTCTTGATTCATACTGCAGCCTTTCTCAAGAATAAAAAGGGGGTAACTTCAACTTCGGATTAAGCTAGTGTCCTGTTCACTTCCGCCTTTGTAAGACAACAAGGGCTCTACTCGCTGAATACTAGCTACTTGATCATGGATGATTTGCCCTAAAACCCTGAGCTCCCTGAGGAAAATAAAAATGCATTTCTAAAACTGAAACTAAAATGCACTTGCAGAGTGAATACAAATGTGAATGTTCATTTCACTTTTAATTAGAACAAGTTTTAATATCAGGATAGCATGCGGACTTGACTTGCCATTTTGTTCCCCAGGAAAAGTAAATTGAAGTTGAGAAGGACGCACTGGTTTTGTATATATTATTTTCAAATAACATTCTGAATCGTACTTCTCATTTCATGTATGTGCCCTTGAAAAAAAGAAGATATAAAAAGCATAATCTCAAATCTTCAGAATAGACTCCAAATTGAATATTTTCATGTCAGTTTCCAAACAAATAAAACCCTCTTCTAAGTTCACCCTCGCCCCCCCCCAAAAAATGAAATGCTTTCATAAGTTTCTCAGAAAATGAAATCCTGAGCTGTCCTAGGCAAGTCAACCATGTGGGGAAATTTCAGATGTCTTTTTAGTGTAGTTTGTCCTAGATCAGGTCCCCTGTCTTGATGCTACTGACCCAGGCATCTGTAGACTCTAATTTCCTATTGTGTTTTACCAGCACAGCCATCTAAAGTAAATTGTTGTTTTACAAAGTAGTGAAATCCTATCTCAGCTACAAACATGCTCAAACACACACAAACCTTCCATCTCTGGACAAACGACAATCCCAGCTGTTTCTGCCCGGGATCCGAATTCTCCTAGCCAAGCACGCCCCCTTTGAAGTGGAGAGCGCCTCTGCCGACCTGCATTTTGCAAACTTTGCACTGTTTCTCTAAGCCTGACCCCTGAACTGATTGTCTGATGACTAATTCACATGCTAAGCTGGCGGTATATCAGTATCACTGGCTTGCCTGCATTTGCCATTAAGGGTTTGTAGTAAAAAGAAAGATGAAAGAGAAAGGTGTAATATTAGACCAGCAGCCAAACATCTTATGAGCGTGTTTTGAAAATGTGACTTATAAGAGAAATAGGCAACTCATGCTAAATGTCTTTCAAGTTATATAGAAGGCCTATATGTTTTTATGTCTAATTTCTCTAACTTTCAATCCTTTTTTTCCCAAAATATTGGCTACTGTTAAAAGTGTACCTTATGCATGAACAATATGACTGCTATGTGAGTTTCAAAATTGCATAAGAAAATAAAACTTAATTCATAACAGTGCTGGCATTTGAAATTTACCTGTCCTTCTGCCACCATCACTGTCACCAACATCATCTATCAGAAATTAAAGAAAAGTGTGTGTATGGATGCTTCTGACTGAAAAAGCTAAATGGCTTGTTAAATTAATTGCCAACTTTCTGAGTTGCTAAGATAACCTTTTATCTTACACATATATGCAGAAGATGAAAAATCTAATTTCTTAAAACTTTTCATCATAGGAAATAATTTCATTACGCATTATTTTGTCCACAAGATTTACATTCTATTAATACTGTGAAAGACAGTCTGTTGGAACATTTTGGCAAATGCCACAGCAAAATTCTTTAAAGAAATAGTGGGGCCTCTACATGTGGATAATGGCTCTTTGAACAGACTCTAAAGACCCATTTCCATTGACTGGATCAATTCTTTTAAAGAAATACGTAACGAGAAGTCAAATAAAAGGGGTGGGGCAAGATGAGAAGATTAAAAAGGGAGTAAAAGATTAAAAGAGGGAAAGAATATAAGGAAAATTCAAAAGGAAAAAAAGATCAAAAAGAGGATTAAACATGTTACTTGTTGTTTTTCAAAAATTAAAAAAGTATGGAGGATAAGGAATTTGTTTCCTTTTGGCCCAAGAAAAATGCCAATTATGGTAGCTAAACTGCCCGGATCGCATATCAGCATGCTTTGGAAATGTGAGAAATGGATGGGAAATATAAACACGGAGCAATAGCTTACAGTTATGTTATGAATTAAGCCAGAAAAATATCAAGATTTAGTCACTGACTAAGCTGCCAAGGTTAATTTTCCCTGATGAACTTGAGCAAGATCAGAATAGAAGCAATAGCACTATAGTGGCATGTTTTGTGCTGCACCCCCCCCCCTGCTTTCTAGAATCAACTTCTTCATTTTCTCGTGGAAAAAAACCTCAGGCTAAGAGAACGTAGTCAACAGTAATGAAGTCAAGAAATCCTCTTTCATTTCTTGGTTTGTATTTGATCAGTGCCCTTGGGTCTGAGTTTAAGTCTCTGATATAGTAAAACCAGGTAGCCAAACCAACACTGTCATGTAGAGTCATTTAATAATGGTCTTTGTGTATTACTACCTTTTGGCTTTTTCATTATATCCTTTTCATACCAGGAATTAATCATTTAAATTCACTTTAAAATACAAAAAGTGTTTCAGGGTGTATATATTTGATAAAATTAATTTTACACATCTTAAAAAGGAATATATACTTTATTATTGAATGCGTGTGTGTGTGTGTGTGTGTGTGTGTGACCATTTAGTTTATTTTATTCCTGGTGAATTTATAGTAACTCTTTCATCATTTTTTTTTCTGGTCCACATATTTCCTTTAAATTTGGGCTGTTTTTGTTGTGATGGTTGCCGTTACTCCAGCTAACCTAAAACTAAAGATATTTGGGATTATTTTTTTTAAATACAGATTTTTTTAATTGTCAGATATTAATTGCTTGAAAAATAAAAATATCAATTAACTTAGAAGCTCTAAAACATAAAGCAGAGAAACAGTGAATCATGAAAGAGAAGCTAGAATGAAGAGTAAAGATTTAAAAGTTGTTATAGTATGTATGCTAATGCCAAATAAATTCTAATAAAAGTAAAGATGTAAATTCCAGTGTGGTAAAGTTATAAAAAAAATTGTTTATGGCATTTTGGTACTGTAATGATATATTTAATATATTCTTTCTCAAACACTCAGATAGATATAGATATAGAGATATAGATGATAGATATAGATATAGATAGATATAGATATAGGTATAGATATAGATATAGATATAGATAGATATATCTCAAAAAAAGTATACACATTTTAAGAAAGGAAAAAACTGCATTAAAATGGTAATACTCAATAACTACTGATAACAAGAGATGAATACGAGGCATGTGTATACATTTTTTGTTGGCACCCTGGTGTATATCAGTAATTCAATTTCATGGAACTTGGAACAGCATTTAGCAGCATCTTATTTTTCCCTTCCTTTTTTATAAACTATGTAAATGTTTTCCTAAACCCCAGGTGCTTTTAGTTTTATTTAAATTCCTCTTAAAGGCAGGTAGCACAGAATACAATCCAGAAAAGCAAGTGAATTTGATATTAATTGCCCTCTTTGTCAAGGGTCAAAAGAAGCAGACTGTCACTTCTGAGGCGGGTCACTAGAAACAACTTAGGTCAGGAGCCACAATAGCTACTTTACCACCTGCTGTCGCCATCATGTGCGCACTTTGGTGGGATGGTTGAGGGTGGGAGCCATGCTGAAGCTAAGACAAGAAGGATGATGATAGGTTACTGAAGACAGTGGGAACTTGTCTGAAAATCGAGTTGCTTACCACAACAATCCCACTTCTGGAAATCTATCCTATGGAAATAAAAGTGCCAACATGGAAGGATATAAAATATGTACCAAAGGTTTACCCTCAATATATCTACTCACAGGAAAAATATCCACCCATCAGGAAATTCTGTAATGAATTATGACAGATCCACCCTCTGCAGTATTATGTAGCAAGAAGTTCACCATAGAAACTGCTTCATGAAAAAATATAGCACAGAATGATGTGCTAAAAATGAAATAAAACAAAAACCAATATATGCAAATATGGTTATATATAAACATAAGGAATAAGTGAAAGGATACTGTTAATATTGCGAGATGAGAGGGAGATGTGTAGACTCTTAAACTTTTTTATTGATATGCTGCTCTCTGGGTTGGTTATAAGAAATATAGAGTCAATTATGTATAATGAATGAACCAATTATATATAATATATATTATACTATGAATGGGAGCAAAGATTCCATTTGGGGAGCATTGAGGTGCTGGTCTATGTAAGAGAGGGTGGTGGCTACACTGGAGTCTTAGCAGCAGGCATAATAGTAGCTTGGATTTGGATATGTTTTTAATGCAAAGCTACTACAAAGTACTGATAATTTGGATGTGCAGCGCGAAGGAAAAAAAAGAGTTAAAAATGACTCCCAGTTTGGGAGCATGATGAACAGGCTTGAGGGTGGTACCCATTTACTTAATTGAGGAGCAATATGATAAAATCAGAATGTGATTAAGGGAATAAAGTGTTTTACTTAGGATACATCCAGTCTGAGTTGCCTTTTAGACATCCATTTGGAAAAGTTGAGTGGCTCCTTTTGAAGTTAGAATAGCTATACGGCTTGCTTTGGCTAATCAAATATGAGAAGTAAAGTGTGTCATTCTGGTGGAGACAAATTTGGGTGACATCACTGTCTACATGGCTAACAGCATGAAGCAAATGGAAAGATTTGAGGGCATGATTTTTCCAACTGTGACTCTTGGCCATAAAATGAATGTAGGGGTCTTGATCAGAATTTTTTAATGAAGTGAAATAAAATAAAATTAATAAAATAAGATAGGGTAGGATAGGATAAAACAGGATAGAACCAAATATAGGATAGGATAGGATAGGATAGGATAGGATAGGATAGGATAGGATAGGATAGGATAGGATACGGAAGATCAAAGGACACCACATATACACTTAGCAAGATCTACACACTTGGCAAAAAAAAACTGTACCCATGAAGATGAGCTGTGCAAGAGAGACAGTTATTAAGGAAGGAGCAATGAATGCATGTATTGGCAAACAATATTTGATCTTTTGGTAACCTGCATCTCATTTGCCTTTGCAGTAGGCAATGGTTTACCATAACAAGATACTTAATATTGTCCACATTTTCAGTTAGGACATTGGAAATGAAAATAAGTTAATAGGGAAAATTCCCAGGTCACAGCCTACTGCTAGACCTTCCCCCACTTACCCTTTTCTGCCTTGTTCTCTTTCTTCATAGCAGTTTATCACTAATATGGAATATATAATATTAATAGGTCTGAAGGGCCCCAGTCATGAGCACTTGTGCCATGGTTATTTTTGCATGTGCACGAGGATCTTCATGATGGCATCATTTTCTTTTTGCATTTATATCCAAACGTCTACTCGTATTTGAGAATAGGAAAAAGAGGAGAGTCTCCATGGTGTCCATACATTTGAATGCTTACTGTTACCTGCTATTATTATAAGATATAATATGAACAAGCCCTTAAATTCAAGTTCAATGACTTGAAACACTCGCCCAGCAAATATTTATTGAACAAACGTTACATTGCAAGAAGATGATCTCTTTTACTTCTTATGAAACCCTGTGAGGGATGCATGAATATTTCTATTTTACAGGTAAGAAAACCAAGACTCATGAGGTTTAATGAGCTGCCTACTCAGGTAATCAGTGGGATTTGGGATTGCAAACCCAAACCTGGCTTCTTTGTGAAGCCAAGCCACATTGGGTCTTGTTTACACTGTCACAACAGCTTCATCCGAGCACACTGTCATCATTGTTGTCAAAGGAAGAGATTGTAAGCACCTTACTTCTCAGCCAAAAAGGGAGTGGTAAGTAAGTCATGATGCCCCTGACAATGATTACTAATGCAGGAGAACTATATGATATATGAGGTCTGATAATTAAGTGCATGAACTCATCCTAGGAAAAGTGCTACATACCCCATTGCTGAATATCACTATGGTCACCTTCTAAGTACTCCCCTTGGGGACCTATGCACTGACACCAGTGCCTAGACTACCCTTCAAAGCAGTTTTGGAACTCTTTTTCTGGAATGGCCATCAGAGCTGTCATTGTATTATCCTGATGCCCTGAATGTCATCAAAATGTCTTCCTTTCAATATTTCCTTTATCTTTGGGTAAAGCAACAAGTCACTGGGGGCCAGATGAGGTGAGTAGGGAGGGTGTTCCAATACAGTTATCTGTTTACTAGCTAAAAATTCCTTCACAGACAGTGCCTTGCGAGCTGGTGCATTGTCGTGATGCAAAAGCCATGAATTGTTGGTGAAAAGTTCAGGTCGTCTAACTTTTTCACGCAACTTTTTCAGCACTTCCAAATAGTAAACTTGGTTAACTGTTTTTCAAGTTGGTATAAATTCATAATGAATAATCCCTCTGATATCAAAAAAAGGTTAGCAACATTGTTGTAACAAGTTTGCAAGCTTAATTGTCAGATTGTGTATATAGGAAGGTTTTCAACATATATTATGTAGAAATAAAACAATCCAACAACCAAGAAAAAGAAGACAGAATAGTGATTTTTGAGTATTCTTATTTGAATACCAAAGAAGAGATATATACATAACTCCATATACCCACCACATATATCTATGTATCTTTAGCACAATATACCAGAGCCCGTTAATAGTTGCTGGTCCTTTAGAGAAGGACTGGTTGTCTAGGGTAAGAAATGAAATTACTTCTCATTGTTTAGCAAGTGTTCAATTAAACTATGTGGTCGACACGAGTTTTATTGTTAGAATAATTCCAGATCGTGGCAAACAGTAGGAATGCCTTTCCCCTATCCTTTCTGAGATTAAGTCATCTGGCTTCCTTTGCTCAATAAAATGTGAGCAGATATAAAATGTGCCATGGTTGAGCAAAAGTTTTAAGAGCCAAGGCCCAACTCACTCTTCTTCTAGCCCAGCCACACTGAAAGCACGTGCAGAGATAAAACATCTATCAGCCAGAATCCCTGAGTGACCATGAGCAGAGCTCTCCTGCCAACCCACATTACACATGTCAAAAGAGCAAGAAATAGACCTTAGTTATCTTAAGCCACTAAGAGTTAAGGTTGTTTGTTATGGCAGCATCACCCAGCCTATTCTGGCTAATAACAACATAGAAAAAAAATGCCAATGTATAGAAAAACATAAACCTAGCAATCACATTCAAACTTTTCAGTATTTTTAAACGTTAAGGGGAAATTGTGTTCTAAAATAATAAATTGGTTCATTCATTAATTAAGCGAATATTTACTGAGGAACAAATATGTCCCAGACCATGACAGACACAGGGAAAGTTCCATTAAATAAGACAGGCAAAATCCCCATTCTCACAATGAACACACAAATTAATGAGCGAGAAAAGATCAGGCAATCATGTGGGCTCGGATGAAAATAAAGCCACACGATGTCTGGGGAGGGACCAGGTGACTAGTTTGGGCAGTCAGAGAGGCCTCTGGGAAGAAATCATTTCAGCTGGTGGTTGCAATTACAATGATCATTCTAAAACCAGAAAGAAGTTCCTTTCAACTTCTCCAGTCTCCAAATATTCTCGAGTAGGCCTATATTTCATTTTACATCAGAATACCACCATAAAGTAAATACATAACAGCAGATAAAGTGATGGGGTAATAGAGTCCTCAGTTAGAAAACCCAGGAGGTCCAGCTTTCACCCAGAAAGTGAGGGGCCATATTCAGTTACACCTGCAGATGGAACCGATAGAGTCCTAAGTGGATACAGAAGCGAACGTTGGCACCTCTCTAAGTGAAGGAGGCCACCAATTGAAAATGTATCCCATAAAACATCAATCAAGATAGCAGTAAAAGGGGTGAAATGTGTACACACATAAAAACAATTGAAACCATTTGCCTAATTATACAGACAAAGATATCAAGACCAGCGCTGAAAGGAAATGAAAACTTAGGAGATGCAGAATGTCTGCTCTAATGGAACCCAATCCAGAGCTGGTAACATGGCCCTGGGGGACAAATGCCACCAATTACAAAAGCATTAAAGAGTTAATAAAGCCTGTGAAGTGTTTCCAAAGAAAGGAGGATCTGAAAGAAGGAAGCCACAATTCCACTTTTATCAGCAATTACTCTTTCATAGTTTTGTATCAAGCTAACTTTATTAAATCATTCTGCAAAGGTCAAGTAGGATGTGTCTTTCCTGGACTATTTTCATATTTCATTACACAGACTGAGTAACTGGATAATATACACTGTATTTCCAAAGACTGGAAGACATTTACGCCCAAGTGCTGATTTCCTGTGGTGTGATATTAGTCACTTAGACAATGGGGTTTTATATGATGTTGTGTGTGTGTAGGAACTCGGCCAATTCCTTTTTTGATGCCTGAAAAATCTTCCAGCTGTCAGAAACACAGTTTAATGACTTATCATTTGAAAAAGCAACTAGTTCCAATTCATCTCAACAGCCATAGAGTATAATATCCTCAGGTTGCCATAATTAATACTTTTTCTTAAATGAAATAAATTATTCAAAAGGTATAAAACCCATTTAGCTGCTAGATGATCATTTATGAGGTATCAAAGTTCTTGTAGTCAAGATGCCCTGTTTTCCCAAATTTTGGGGCAATGCTTGAAACTCTGAAAGGCTGACCAATACGAAAGAGGACCCCTATATTTAAAATTCATATTGCATCATTGTTATGGTCATTTTGAAAGTGACAATGAAACAACAGTACATTATATTTATATATTATCTTTTATGCAAAAATTTTAAAACTTTTCACAAATATTATCTCATTTTTCTTTCAGCATCTCTAACAAGTAGGCATTGTCTGGTGTCATTATCCTTAATGCAGAGGTAAAGAAAGCCAAAATATTATCAGAGGTTCTGTTTGGTTTGTGGCTCTTCAGATGAATTTTTTTCTTCTTTCCAAATATTTCTGTGTTTTCTAATTTTTCTTTAATGGACTTTTATTATTTTTACAATGAAAATTTTTTTAACATTTTGAAGTAAATACTAACAGATATTGCTACCCCCATAATAAATTAATGTCTTTTCTCACTTTTTTTTTTCTTTTACCAACCCAGTGGCCTCTATAAGACACACTCTTCCTAATTAAGAAGCAGAGTAACACGTTTTTTATCTATACCCAGTAGGGCAGGAAAGAGAATTAACATTTCTTTTTTTTTTAAAGATTTTTATTGGGCAATTGGGGGATGGGAACAGTGCTGGGGAATTAGGGGAAGGGGAACAGACAAGTTTCTGTCGTTTTGTTCTTCAGTCTAGTTGTGGAGGACGTTGCTTCACTGGCCCAAGTTGGCACCATCATTGCGCTCTTCCCGGGTAGGCAGATCAGTCGCCGGCTTCTGGATGGCCGCTCACTGCGGCTGCTGGCCGCTCACACTGGCTGCTGGCTACATATGGTAGCCCATGGCAACCCACTGCCACAGGGGCTGCAGCCTACGCCGTCGCCGGCGACTCACGGCAGCCCAGCTCCAGGTTGAGCTGTTGTTCAGCATCTTAGCTGTGGAGGGCAGTGTCACTGGCCCTCATATGTGGGATCCGAACCGGGGCCCTCTGGCATCCCAAGCTGTTCTTAACCATCGCGCCACTCGGCCGGCCCAGAGAATTAACATTTCTTGAAAGTTCACTTTATGTGCCAGAACTGAGCTAAGACACTTAAAATTAACCCAGTTAATCTCACCATCTGAATGAGCTAAGTGTTAATTAATTTTGAAACTGGCAGCTCTGAGAAGCTACTGCCTCCAGGGCATAAGTAAGCTAATAATAGGAGATCCAATCAGGATCCAAAACCACATCTGACTGATTCCACAGCCAGTGCTCTCAACAGAGTGATGCACAAAGGTCCAGTCTTATCATCTACCCACCCAGCATTTCCAGTCCTGCCGCCCTCCAACACATCCTCCATCGAGGATGGAAATTAAATAGCATCTGTCCTCTGCTTAAAAGGCTTCAGTCACTTCCTACTGCATACAGATCAAATCTAAGCTCCTTCCTGTGGCCCACAGGTGGGCCCGCCATGACCCAGCCAATACCAGGCTCATCTTACACCACATTCCCCCTCTGCATACTAGACATAAGGACCTAATTTCAGTATTGTAAAGAAGCAAAGCTTTTTCTCAAATCCAGGTCATCACATATGCTTCTCCCTTTACTTAAAAAGCATCTCTATTCACTTCCCAAGGCTCATTTCTTCCCTTCCAGGCCTTCCTAAAAACTCAGTCTAAGTAGGTCCCATTATTCTTTCTTTGTATCTGATTCATTTCCTTTTCAACGTTCAGCACAACTTCCAATTATGTGTTCACTTCTTTACTCATTTATATCTAACCTCCTACATGAACTTCAGCAGCCAGGAACCAAGCCTGTTGAACAAAACATTGAAGGGCTGGCCGAGTGGCGCGTTGGTTAAGAGCTGGCTTGGGACGCCAGCTCTGAGCAGCAGGGCCCCAGTTCGTATCCCACATGAGGGCCAGTGACGCTGCGCCCTCTACAGCTAAGATGGTGAACAACAGCTCAACCTGGAACTGGGCTGTCGTGAGTTGCCGGTGACGGCGTAGGCTGCAGCAGGGCTGCAGTGGGGCTGCCATAAGCTACTGTGAGTGGCTGGCAGCTGGCGTGAGCTGCCAAGAGCCACCATGAGCGGCCATCCAGAGGCTGGAAAGCGACTGCCTCAGCCGGGAAGAGAGCAATGATAATACCAACATGGCCCAGTGAAACAACGCCCTTCACAACTAGACTGAAGAACAAAAGGACAGCAACTTGTCTGTTCGGCTTCCCTGATTCCCCAACGCTGCTCCCCTCCCCCAATTCCCCCATTTAAAAAAAAAAGTTAAAAAAAAGAAAACATTAAAGACACTAAAACAATTCCTGGCTAGCGGAAAATTCTGAAAAAGTATTTACCAAATAAATGAATTAAAAAGTTAGCTCTCAGGCCTTAATAACTCCCAGTTCACACTCTAGTTGTTAATATAATTTTTAACATTTATTCAAAAGGTCATTTGCCTGACTGGGACTAGCTGTGCTATCAATTAGCATTGGCCTCACTCTCATCTTCAAGAGTGTGTCAATGGCATTATTGGAACACAATTCTTCTTTCCCTCCCCATCCCTGCCCCGGATTCTACTGGGTCCATCTGGCCCAACTACATGGCTGCCATGCAACTGAACAAAGTTGGGTCTCTTTCAGCAAAGAAGACAGATGGGAATGACCATTTAGGTAGTCAAATACTAGATGACTTCCTGCCTTGGACCATGAGGTTAAAAGCCCACAGATGTGTGCCTGAAAATAATCTACTCATGATTTCCCTCCTACAAATACAGGTTTCCATAAAAATTAGAAATGCTTCTCTTCAAGAGTGTTCTGATATCCCTAATAAATGCCCCCACCCCGACCCCCGCCCCAGTGCTATCACACTACTGTTAGGAATCAGACTTACAGTGAAACATTCCTCCATGTATAAGCACAGGGGGCGGGCAGTTGAAGACCACTGTCTCAGACTGGCCCTTGCTGCATTTTCTTTGGGTCTTAGAACTGTACCTGTTTTTGTGACAAAAGTTGCCATGATAAATAAGTTACCATTGGTAAAGATTCTTTAGAGCAGAGGTCAGCTTATTATTTTCCTGTTTGTAACTTCTGTCCCATTATTTTTGGAACTCATAGTGGTAAGAGAGAGTCATTTAAAAACTGTGACCATATATGGCAAAAAAAAAAAAGAAACTGAATACATTTTCTCAATATATTCTATTCACATAAATAGAGCTATTTTGTGACTTCTCCATTCATGGTCATTAAAAACAATCCTGCTGTGTATGTCAACTATAATTTAAAATAAATTTAAAAAAATAATCCCGCCATTATTTTAGTAACTTGGATAGCTTAACATGCACATTTAAAAGCCCAGAAACACATTTGATAATCTGCACATTGTGATTAATGTGACTCACTAATAATATTAACAGCTAATTTTTATGGATTGCTCACCATTGGCCAAGCATATTGCAAGATAACATTTAACCCTCCCGAGTCCAAGAAAGAAACCATCACCATTTTTCTTTCTTCACAGAATTTGAAATCAGTTTAGAAATATTAGATAACTTATCCAAAATTAATCACACAGCTAGTAAAAGTTTTTAAATTGCTGACCCAGAATTTAAAACCTAGGTCTGCAGTCCCTAAAGACTGTAGCACTTTTCTCCAATTTAGGCATGGACACTCCTCTTAATTCCTTAGGACAATAGCTCAGGCCTGACCTTTCTAAAGAGTTGGGAATAACAGAGAGAGACTGCCAAACAGAAAATGTAAACCTTGGTACAATCTGTGAGCCCTCTCGGGTCTCTCTCTATGCTTATCCACCTTGCTTTTTCTGTAGGGAACTGCTGAATGGACCCATTTCTTGGCTCCCATGCCCACTGGATTTCTAAGTGGATTCAGCCAATGGGATCCCCAGCAGGTGTTGGGAGAGAGGAGGAAAGTGAGGCCAAGACAGTTTTCCCTTGCCTCGCTCCCCTTGCAATTGCCTCTGGATGCCTGTGTCCCTTCATCAGAGGCCACTCTCTGAGCCAACTACTCTCTCTCCTGCCAGTTTCCAGTAAGCTCTCTCTCCCCACTCCATAGCAGCTCTACTATTTTCCTGGGATTTCTGCCTAATCTCTTGGGATTCCCCCACACCCTTTAAATTTTGTAAATAATCTCTTTATTTAAAAAAAAAGACCTCTGAATTTCTAAATTCAAGTGTGGCACTGTTTCTTATTGAACCTGACTGATATGAGTACCCTCAGATTCAGATGTTCCCACAGGGCCCTCCACCTGCCACTTCTGGGAACAATTGAGTTCTCTTGAGCAGGCCTCTACTCTTCCAAGCCCAGAAAGGAGAAATTGGTTTCCTGTAAGTAAATGTAATATGCAAACATAAAACTCCACCTACAAATATAGCCTTTGACATCCATTTACGAGTCTATTTAGTTTTTCATCATCTGTAGTGCAGCTATATGTTTTTCACTCTCCATCCCAGAGTGGGACATTTGCTTTCCCTTTACATAACCAAGACACCCACTAGAGTGTGTTTGTGGAGGGGGGAGGGGTACAGTTTTCCTCCAAAAAAATTAAACTTGGAGCTTAAAAAACAGAAAGAAAAGAAGGCAGTTCTTCCCATTTTTGTCCATCAAGGCCAACCAAAAAAACTTGGGGCCCATCCTCAGAAAATCACCCAATTACACATATTTGGATAATTAGCAAGAATGATCACCCCAATCAGCTTATAGAAAAGGACACTGCAGTTTCTAGACCTCCAACGAAGAGCTCTCCATTGATGAAAATGCAGCTGGACCACTAAGAGTTGGCATTACATCCCTACCAAGCCTTTGATGGGACAGCTTACCAAAATGATAATCATGGCAGATATATGTTCCTTCTCCATTGAATTTCTTATTGGGCCCCTGAGGTTGAAAGTTTCTCAATCTATTTTTAATGAAGGAAGAATTGTCCCATGTTGCTTAATCTCAGATCCTCTGAACCCTATAAATTGGAGATTCCAACAGCTGTGGACCTGTCTTAGTGGATAATTTGGGAGGCCTGGCCTGTGTCTGAACACCTTGGCTTCTTTTTTCTGGCAGCCACACAGCTGGCATCATATAAAAATGAAGCCAAGAAATAGGCTAGCCCCAAACCTCAGTGTGGTGGTTGAGAACTGGGAGGGATATCTCGGCTGCGGAGGTTTCCCCTGGAGGAGCGAGGGACCCCAGCCACACACCAGTCTCCCCAGCCTGGAGTACTGGTACGAGGAAAGGAAGCCCCCACAACATCTGGCTGTGAAAAACAGTGCTCATTCCAACCACCAGGCGGGATGGGAGGCTACGGGACATCCTCTTAAACGGGCCATGCACAGGCTCACTCACTTGCAGGCACTTACATTGGACTACAGGGGAGGGATGGTGACTTGAGGGGTGTCAGAGGCACTGGAGGAACTGTCACCATTTTTTCCTCTGTGGGGTCCTCCTTTCATGCAGCCAGCAATAGCCGCCATTTTTAATGTGTTGAGCCCATCCCATGGGCCAAATCTGAATCTGATTGGTCTGGTGAGCTACAAGGATCTGCTCTGACTCACTTGGACCCCACCCCACCCAAATTCCCCAATGCTGGAGGCATTTAATCTGTGAGCAGTGAGGCCCAAACAAACTGCACCTGTTCATGGAAAGCTATCAGAGTCCATGAGCACCAGATGGGTGGCAGCTGGCCTCAGTGTGCTCTGAGACTTTTGCTGAATAGCTCCAGGCTCAGCCCTGGCAGCAAACCAGAGTCTATATTAACCTGGTGACCAAAACTTTTACCACTCTACTAACTCCCTGAGACTCAGCCTCACCCAACTCACATACCACACAAGGTGTTATCAGTGGCTGAACCTTAAGGGAGCCAGCAGGTAGCAGCAGGCCTCAGGGTCCTGGAATTTTGCAGAGCTACCCCAGGCCCAGTACTGGTGGCAGCCATCCTCAGTTAGCAGCATAGCCTCTCCCACCTGCCTCTAGGATTAGCACAGGCCGTGAACAACTGCAGATCACTTTGTGGCTCCTACCAGGTAGCCCTCAGCCAGTGACAGACAGTGGGTGACCTGGGCCTGCACCAGAGCCCTTTCCAAGAGGCCCCCAAACCAACATACTTGGAGGTTGGCTCAGACCACAGCAGAGCACCTCCCAATTAGCCCCACAAGCAGCCCACAGAAAGGGTGATCTCAACAGGCACCAGAGCCTGCTGGGGCGAATTCCACTCAGTGGGGTAAACTCCCCACGTAGCAGCCTATAAGATGTAGACATGGCCAAACCCCATACCAAACAGCCTGAAGGTCAATCCCACCTACTGATATGCCAGTAGCAATCAAGGCTCAACCATAACAGGAGGGCACACAACCTACACAAGGGACACTCCTGTAGCACCTGGAGTAGGTAACCAGGGAGACAGTGTCAGGGCCCCACAGGCCTTAATACATAAGGTCACCTGGCCAAGACTGGGAGACATAGCAGATCTACCTCATACATAGAAACAAACACAGGGAAGCAGCCCAAATGAAGAAACAAAGAAACATATCCTAAATAAAAGAACTGGAGAAAACTCCAGAAAAAAACTAAATGAAATGGAAGCAAGCAACCTATCAGAGACAGAGTTCAAAACAATTGTTATTAGAATGCTCAAGGAACTTAGTAAGAACTTCAACAGACAGACAGCAAGCATGGAAAAGAACATAGAAACCATAAAAAAGAACCAGTCAGAATGGAAGAACATAATAACTAAAGTGAAGAATGCACTAGAAGGAATCACCAACAGATTAGATGAAGAATAGGACTGAATCAGCAATTTGGAAGACAAAATAGCAGGAAACACCCAATTGGAACAGCAAAAAGAAAAAAGAATGCAAAAAAATAAGTATAATTTAAGAGACCTTTGGGACAACATCAAGTATAACAACATTCCCATCATAGCAGTACCAGAAGAAGAAGAAAGAAAGCAAGGGATTGAGAACCTATTTGAAGAATTAATGACTGAAAACTTCCCTAACCTGGCAAAGGAAATAGACATACCAGTCCAGGAAGCACAGAGAGTTCCAGACAAGATGAACCCAAACAGGCCCACACCAAGACACATCATAATTAAAATGGCAAAGGTTAAAGACAAAGGGAGAATTCCAAAAGCAGTGAGAGAAAGGCAACTAATAACTTATAAGGAGCCCCCAGAAGATTGTCAGGTGATTTTTCAACAGAAGGTTTGCAGGCCAGAGGGACTAGCACAAAATATTCAACATGATGAAAAGCAAGCCTACTCTACCCAGCAAGGCTATCACTTAAAATGGAAGGACAGGGCTGGCCGAGTGGCTCAGTTGGTTAACAGCTCACTCAAGAGTGCGAGCTCTGAACAACAGTGGTTCAAGTCCCAGCCCGAGCTGAGCTGCCACTGAGCTGCCAACAGATGGCAGGATGGCTCAGCTAAAAAAAATAAAAATAAAATGGAAGGACAGATAAAGTGCTTCCCAGACAAGAAAAAGCTAAAGGAGTTCATCACCACCAAATCAGTATTACAAGAAATGTTAGAGGGACTTCTTCAAGATGGAAAAAAAAGATTAAAATTATGAATAATAAAATAGCAATAGCTACATATCTATCAGTAATTACTTTTAACGTAAGTAAATTAAATGCTCCACTCAAAAGACATAGGAAGGCTGAATGGATAATAAAACAAAACCCTTATATAGGCTGCCTACAAGAGGCTTACTTCAAATTGAAAGACACACGGAGATGGAAAATAAAGGAATGGAAAAAGATATTTCATGAAAATGGAAATGAAAAAAAAAAAGCTGGAGTAGCAATACTTATACCAGACAAATAGACTTTAAAACAAAGGCTATAACAAGAGACAAAGAAGGACCTAGTAGTCCCACTTTGGGGCATTTATTTGATGAAACCCAAATGCTACTTCAAGGGGATGTGTGCATCTATATGTTCATTGCAGCATTATTTGCAATGGCCAAGATGTGGAGGCAGCCTGGGTGTCTGTGGATGGGAGAATGGATAAAGAGGAAGTGGTACATATATATAATGGAATATATGTACATATACAATGGAATATATGTTGCTCAGGCATGGAAGGAAATGGGTTCTTGCTATCTGTGACAACATGGATGGACCTGAAAGGTACTGTGCTGAGTTGAGTATATCATACAGAGAAAGACAAATGCAATGTGATTGTGCTTATATGTGAAATCTAAAGTACAAAATAAACAAACAAAACAGAAAGAAACTCATAGATACAGAGAACATTTTGATGGTTGCCAGATGGGAGGTTGGGGATGAGTGAAAAGGGGATGGGATTAAGATGTACAAATTGGTGGTTACACAGTAGACATGGAGATATAGGGTATAGCATAAGGAACATAGTCAATAATATTGTAATAACTACATATGGTGCCAGATGGGAGGGGGTTGGGGTCAGGGTGAAAAAGGTGAAGGGATTAAATACAAACTGGTAGTCACAAAATAGACATGGGGGTGTAAAGTAAAGCATAGGAAATACAGTCAATAATATGGTAATAACTATGTATAGTGCCAGGTGGGTACTAATCAGGGGGATCATTTCTTAAATTATATAAATGTCTAACCACTATGTTGTACACCTGAAATTAATATAAAATAATACTGAATGTCAACTATAATTGAAAAATTAAAAATGGGTGGAAGGAAGATGAAGGGCAATAAGTGGTCCAAATTTCCAGGTATAAAACAAAGAAGTCATGGGGATGTAACATCCAGCATAGGGAATACAGTCAATAATATCGTGATGGCATAGTATGGGGTCAGATGGTTGCTGGACTTATCATGGTGATCACTTCTTTAGGTCTATAACTATTGAATAACTATGGTGTACCCCTGAAACGAATACAGTATTGTATGTTAGCTGATTTTAACAAAAATCTTTTTTATTTTAAATGCAGCTGACATGCCCTTTGGCACTGCATCTGCCCAGTAATTTGCTATTTATCTCTATTTGCTAGAGATTCAGCTCCAGGGTCACTTTTTCTGAAAGTTGTTCCAGTGCCGGTGTATCCTCTCTCCTTGGGTTCCCATCCTCACTTTTCCTTACATATTACTTTGTGTTCCAACTCTTTGTTTACTGTTACAGCTCATTCAGACCTGGGGCCTTTTGACAGCAAGGAGCATCTTACCATTAGAGCCCTACTGCCCAACAGACAGTAGGAGATTGATAAGTATCGAGCACACTAATTAATTAAGAAATAGAAAACACTGCCTGTCACCCTCACTCTACAAGTTCTGAAAAGAGCTGGTATTTGTGGAGATTATTTTCAGACTCGGGAGCTCTATAAACGTTTGGCTTCGTGGTGCAGGGGGAGTCAGATGAGCAGGATCAAAAAGCAGTTGTGTTTTTTCAGTTCCATGATTAAAAGTCTCCTGAATGCCACAGGATTACAAGAGCCTGAGGAACAAGATGTCAACACACCTCTTGGGGGGAAAACCCCAGCACTACGGATTTTTGTGTGATGGGACTTCGTAGACCTCCAGCTGGGGAGACGGCGGGATCGGAGCTCAATGCCAACCAAACCATAATTCCCCGGCTCACCCTCACAGTGTCTCTGCTCCTCTCCACATCTCTCCTTCTGAGTCAAGAGCTGGTGGTGAGGTTTGAGGGAAGAGAAGGCTAAAGTGTCTCCAAAGTTCAAAGCAACTTCCCTCTCTCAGTTCTCCTATGGTGAATGACCCTACCCACTGCTTCAGGTCCCAGAAAACTCATCAGTCAGTTTTCTGGTCAAGTGTGGCCAAGGCTTCAATGCAGCCAAAGACTTCTCCCTGAGTCCCTGATTCATCAATCCCACACCCCTCTCTTTGGATTCTAAATCCATCATTCGGGATGGACCCAAGTTTTAAGGCTTTGTTTTTATTTTATAATTCCTCAGGTAATTATATAGCCAGGGCTAAGAACCAGTGCTCTAAGCAGTAAACCAACTGGCTATTTCCCTTTTCTATTCTAATCTTTCCAGTGGTGAATCCTTGTTTGCCCTCTGCATCAGTCAGAAACACCAGAAATATGGCTTTCAAGTGACTTGTTAGGCCCCAGCCTCCCCCTCCTTCCCGAAAGCCTGGCACCAATCCAATCTCAAGACCATCTGCATGCCTCTGGTCTTACATGAGCAAAATCTACTGCAGGGATTATTGCAATATCACCTTTGTTCACCCAATTCACACACCCTTGAGGTTGAGCTCCCTTCTTCAGAAGATCATGGGGGGGGGGGCAGAGAGCATAAAAGCGTCATACTTCATCCATTTACTTATTTATTCTTTCATTCGACAAGCAAGTACTGAGTACCCATTATGGGGTCATCCATGGCACTAGGCACTTAGGATCCAATGGTCTGCAATGCTGAAGAGTGGATCTAGGAAAAATATAGAACTGGCTTATATCACTGACATTTGGCAAGAAGCATAAGCCTACTTCTGTTTCTTCCTTTTCTCACATAGATCATCTAAAACTAATTCCAGACCCATGAGGGCGTGTCTACAGCTGAGGTGAGCCATGTGGCTCTCTTGGCATAAATATTGCCCCTTGTCAAACTTGCTCTGCTCCTCAATGTTTGACATCAACTCTCTTTATCCATAAGTGATGAAACACCAAAAATCATTTACTCAGAATGGTTGAGGCCCAAGTCTTCATCTCTAAAATAGATTTCTTTCCTATAGAGACCTTGGCTCTGGTTCCATGTGGTAATTATGTAGCTTGGGGATTGATTCTTCAACAGCATGTCTACACAAAGGGTATTAATGAATCTATCCCCTCTCCCATTAAAGACTTTTTCTAAACTCACACCATGAGCCAGTGACCTTGTCCATTACAGTGGTTCTGTATGCCAGCACTAATGATGATCCCTTCTGACAGAGAATATTCCCCAAATACCCAAGTGTATGTGAAAATACATTTGTTAAGTTGGGCTAATTAAAAGCCTAAAACAATATGTTTGTTTCCATCACAGATGTGAAATATGATATTTATTCCTAGGAAAATTGTTGCCAAGGAATAGCTCAGCATCTGACATTAATACATCGATTATTTAATAATTTTAAGTTTTGACTTTCAGTGTTTACTTCTAGCTTTACAAATTAAAGTGTATAACTTTATGGACAAAGGAGAAGCCCTCCATACACAATCAAGTTGAAGGCCAGTTGAATGCCAAGGGCTCAAAGTCCTTAGGGCTGTTTGTCCCAGAGGATGAAAGTAAGGACTCCAGCTGGGATTAGGACTGGAAAGTCAGATCCCCATTCCCTTGGAGATGGATTCAATACAAACAAACAAACAAACAAAATCAGGGAAAAAAATGACTTTCAACATAAGAAATATGAGCAGAGGTACAGATCTCAAGAGACGTGCAGAAATGAGAGAATGGCATAAAGAAGTATATCAAAAAGAGATGTGACCCACACATGGCAAGTTCTGAGATCAGGAGAGAAGGGGAAGTGATATGTAAGATCAGTTTAGTTGTGGAATCCCACATCCTGGTAGCTTTTTTCTCATGTAATGGGAGTCAATGATTTTTTTTTTAATGCCTATTGTCAACTTGAGTTTGGCACAAGGATAAGTTGACATAACGAAGTGAGTATTGCAAGCATCATTTGGAAAAGTAAATAAAAATAGGTTTTGACACCAGGCTGAGCAGAAGGCAAGCATATTTCTGCTATGTCTGGCTAAGTGTGACCCTGGCCAAACTGATGGACAACTGTAGACCTCAGTCCACTCATCTGTAAAATGGGGCTAAAAATGTCTGCCTCACAGGATTTTGTGAGGGTCAAAGAAGATAATGAAAGTAAGCAGTAAGGATTACCTTCCTTTCCTCTTCTTATAATATTTTTTAATAGATAATTGTCAGAAAAAGGGCAATATATTTGACTGAAAGGAAAGCTTGTGAGCTAAAGAGATCGAAGACATTGAAGAATTTGAAAAATTTTACTTACTGCACTTTAAGTCCTTGAGGTTTTGAAAGGATGAACTCACAAGTTCCAACAGAACTTTCTGCGATGATGGGAGTGTTCTGTTTCTATACTGCCCAGTACAGTAGCTTTGGGCCTCGTGTGGCTATTGCACACTTGGAATATGGCTGGTGTGACTAAGGAACTGACTTACAAATTTTATTTATTTTTAATTACTTTTAATTTAAATGGCCATACATGGCTAGTTCCTACCAAACTGAACAGTACTCCTTTAGATCTTTGTGATTATAGGGTTCTCCCTCACAAGTCTGGACTTAGAGAAGCAGGAGAGTGTGAGTTTGAGCACATAGGCTCTGGATTCAGAATGCCTACATTCAAATCCTAGCTCTGCCGCTGGGTGATCTCACATAAGCTCTTTGTGCCTCAGTTTCCTCATCTGCTTCATACAAGATATTGGAATGGATAAGTTAATACAAGTAAAAACCTCAAAGGGTGTTATAATTATTTACCTGATTAAAAAAAAAAAGTCCTTGTGTTTTATTTTAACTACGTATTTACTCCTCTGCCTTACCCACTAGGTTATAAGCATAGCTATATTGGCACATTTAGACTCTCATTGAATAAATAAGTGTTTAAATAAGTGTTGAATGGAGGGAGGAAAAATAGAAGGGAGGGAAAAGGAAGAATGAATGAAATAGGTAGTAATGTTTTTCATGATGAGTGAAGAAAGTTTTTAAAACAAAGTAAAATATGAGGTGTGATCAAACAATATGGTGAATGCTGTTATTGAGTTCCATCCAATGGAAAGGCAGGGATCTTCAATACGGGAAGCGGCATGTCGAACTTGAGTAACAGTGTGTGACAAGTTTCAACTTGTTCAGTGCAGTCAGTTGGGCGTGAGCTACGGTTGAGAGAAGGTGTTTTAAAGTGGCCATAAATCATCCTCCATCATGGCAACGTTCCATGTCACACATCGTTTCTGGTGTACAGCAATTTCTGTCAGATAAAAACATTATGGTGTGTCCTCATCCACCTTAGTCACGGGACCTGGTACCATGCAACTTCTGGCTCTTCCTCAAAGTCAAAATGATTCAGGACATTGAGGCAGCCACGACAGCGCAACTAAAGGCACTCACGAAAGAGGGCTTCCAGAACTGCTTCAGAAAGTGGTAAAGCAATGGGATAAGTGTGTTCAAAGCAAGGGGGAGTATTTTGAAGAGGATTAATGGCAATGTATCTTTTACTGTAATCATTTTTTTAAACAGTCACTGTATTGTTTGATCACACCTCGTATGAGAGCTTTCAATAAAAGTTTCAGTAGAGATAACCATCGCAGATGAACAGAGTTAGGTGCTCTGGGGGAAAACATGCTTCCATGTAACAATGAAGGGATGTTATGGCTCTGAGAGCACAAAGGCAAGAGGAAGCTGGACTTGAAGGTGTTTTCTATTGGGTTGTCAGAAAAGTCATGACATAGTTTTTCTATGTTTTTCATAGAAAAATGCATCATGACTTTTCTGACAACCCAATAGATTCCACATCTATGGAAACACAAAATCCAATCCTTAAAACTGTGTTCAACCAAGCCTCTTCAAGAGAATATAGGTGTGGGCTGTGGAACTTGATTTGTTCATGTTATAGTCTAATCTAAAAGGCACCATTAGAAGTCAGGCATACGTTTTGTTGGCTCCCCATTTCCAAGTTTTTATTAATACAACATTCACCAGTTCCCCCAAAAAAGCAGGGTTGGGCAAGTTTTCATAACTGTTTATTCATTATAAATAGTAAATATTTACTGCACTTTTTACATGAAAGACATTTTTACAACACATTGTTGTTGGTTGAGGCTGCAACACAAAGGTAGAACCCTCGGTCCATCACCCTCTAAGACCAAGGTATGAACTAAACTCGGTACTACGTCTAGACTCACTAACTCACTATGTCCTAGTTCGTAGCTCTAAAAGGAATGTATCTGTGCCTACCTCGTTCATGGTTCCAAGAATAGAAAGAAATAAATAACACTGGCTTCCACCTTCTTGCTCCTCTTAACATCTCAAAAAACAAATTTATTGACATTCTAAAATGTCACCACACAAACGTATGTAAACCTCAGTTCCTGTAATCTTTTAATATTGGATACCATTGTATAATTTAAAAGTACATGAGAGCCATGTGGACATGTCTGTTCTTGCCCTGCCTTTCACAGAAAAGAGTGTAATGTAAACGTAGTCATCTTAAAAGCATTATTCTCGATCGTGGTCTCTAATCCAAAGGAGCGAGCCAGCTGTTGGCTGTCCAGCAAATGGCAAACATCACTGCATTCTACCACAATGAATCACGGGCTGCGAAAATAAAGCACCTGCAAAAATATAGTTCTGATTCTGTATATATGGCCCTGGCCATCACCAAAGCCTCCGTGAGGTACACAGTATTGCACACTGATAAGCAGCTGTGGGAATGCACATCACTTCTTCTCCACCCCATCCTCCCCCCCACCCAGGTTGGCTTCCAAATGAAAATGAACTGAGAAAAACATCACACACCTCTCCCATGCGGGGAAAGCAAACAAGCTCTTCTCCCTGTGATCCCATATCCTGTCAGCAAGACGTGTCCTTCAGGGACATTTATTAACAACTGAATTACCAATGAGGATAAGGTAACAAATAATTTATTTGGGAGGTCCTTTACATCTAGTCTAACTTCCTAAAAACGGTGGGATTTACTTTCAGATCAATTTCCAGTGTGTAAAAGTCAAGGATTTCCTGCTTCATTAAGTGAGCAGTTTTAAAGTTGCAGAAGCATCAGCATTGGACATCAATCATGTGACACCTTAGAGAACTCTCCGACTATATTGTAGCACATTCTGCTTGCCCAAACCAGTCCAGATAAATCACACGCACACACACGCGCGCGTGCACACATGCATACACACACACACACACACACACGCACACACGGAATGTTTTAGCTCCTTGATCATCAGCACTAAAGAGTTGGGATATTTGATACGTAGCCATGTTAACTCATTGCCTTAAAATGTTGCATTTGTCTTTTATTGTTCCGGGTCTTCCTTTTCTCCACTGCTTTTGTCCAATGTGTTCCAAAGAATTTGAAACCAACTACTGGAGAAAGGAAATCAATCATTCTCCTTTGTCTGCTGTCAAGGCTGCCCCCCAACAGGGTGATTTTTTTTTTCTGAGAATATTCTTCATGTCTCGGCTGTGGAGACTGGAAACAGGGCCAGGTTTCTCTCCAAGTGGACAGTCCACTTACGCGATATCTGGCTTGAGATAATGAAAGGCACCTGCAGGGAAACACACGCAGCTTTTTAGGTCACGCTAGGACAATTCACAGCAAGAGGCAAAATCAGCTACAGGCTGACAATGTCATATTTAATACTGTGGTATCAAAGGATCCAGACTAATATTTTTATTCCTGAGACAAGTTTGACACAACTGTGTGTCCTTCGGATTATACTCCATATGATCCTTGCGCCGACCTCATTAAGCACATATGTTTCTAATGCCAGGGGTTATTTCATTTTGGCCAACCCTTGTGTTTTATCTCGTGGCAATCAGGTTTCACATCTTAGCAATTAATAACTGCAAGATGTTGTTGACATCGGTTAAGAAAATAATTATACAAGCGAACCCTGGCTAGAACAATCAGCTGGCTTTAGCACAAAATTGACACTGGGATGTAAGGCTGAATCGTACCGTCACCTCCCCTTTCTTGAGGAAGAGTTGAAATTTTTCACCCTCCCCGGAATAATACCCCCAAGAAAGTCCAAGGCTTACTTTGTCCATACTGCCCATATTGGTAGCCTGTGACAGGGTCCATACTGTAGCCCGTGGTGCTATAGGTGGGTGGACAATAGGACTGAGATGTTGGCAGACTGTCCAAGCTCTTCATATGGTCTAGTCTCTGACTGCAGCTGGCCGACACCGTGGTGGTAGGTTCCAGGCCCCCAGTGAGAGGGGAGAGAGCATAATCGGTCTGGGGCTGATGGGGTACCCCACCATGGTTGGTCAGGAGTCCCATTACCTAAAATGGACAGGCAGATTGGGAAGAAGTGAGAATGCAGAGAGGACCGGGTCACAGCTAACAGAATACCTGGAAAAGTCCCAGTTTTATTTCTTTAGAAGTCTACTCTTTAAGAGCTATCCAGAAGATGGTGACTTCAATTCAAAGTGGCAAAGATATTACATCATGCCCAATGATAACATCTGACTGCAGTTTCAGAAAGAAGCGAGGGGAGGGAAAGGGGGGCGAAAGGGGAAAGAAAAAAAGAAAGAAGGGAAAGAGAAAGAGATATTACACCATGCCTCTAGTGATAAAATCAGACTAGAATTTCAAAGAAGGGGAAAGGAAGGAGGGACAGAGACACGGGGACAGAGACAGAGCTAGGGAGAAATTAGATCTGTTCACATAGAAGAATGTCTAACCATATATTACATCTGGAAGTGGCACATATGACTTTAAACAGGCATTTGCGTATACATTTTTTTTAAAGTTAAGTGACTCTAAATCAAATTCTTTTTGTGTATTTTGAGATTTCCATGTCTTTTTTCCTCTCCCCATCTTGGCCATCTCTCAGTAATTAGAAATAATCGCTCCCTCCCTGATGCTTCCTTGTACTTTACTCACTCCTCCCACTGTGTCATCGTTACTTTAGTCACCTGCATTGAATTGTGACAGCTCTGAGGGGAGTAACCTACTCTGCCTCATATCCCAGCACCTCACAGAGTGCTTGGCACATATTAAATACTGAGTGAAAGAATGAATGATGAACAAACTGTCAAGTAACCGCCTCCATTATCTATCCTTTCATTTCTTCTCAAAACTAACATTTCCTATAAAGAAGTGTTACATGAGGAAAAAAGCCTGAAATGCAAACATGTTATAAGAAGTCCGTTCAGTTTTGTCAATAACCCTAGAACAAGAGAACTTTAAAACCAAACAGAGCTGTGATAACAGAACAACTTGCAGATTAGCAGGGTGACATGTTTCACAAACTCAGGCTCGTTGACCCTTACAACACCTTGTGACAGAAGTAAGTGGATAATTAATTTTGCAGCTGGAAACCTGCCACAAGAGAGAGAAAGTGATTTTTCTCAGCTTCATACAATTCAGTGACAGGGCTCAAAAAGCGGTTGTGGGAATGGACATCCTGGTGAAGAGCCTCCTTTGCTTTCAAAATATCACCTGTTTGCAAAGTATGCAAATGCAGGGGCCCACAGTCGCACAATATGGCCATAATCGTCCTGCTGTGTTTAGGGACGTTTGAAGCATGTGGAGATTAAAGTGTACAAGTAAGAGCAAGAGGAGCGGGCAGCAATGAAACCCGACACCCTGTGCTATCCTCCAAGGAAATTCAGGCCACACAAGCCTGGATCTAGGGGTTCCAGCAAGGCAGGAGGGAGGGACAAGCCTTGCATCCCAGAAAGCATCCTAAATTAAATTCCAAAACCAATGAGGCCACAATCCCCTTTGGGAAGGGTTTGCATAATCCTCATAGCTAAACAAAATCTTCTTGAAATACAGCTTTAAACGGATCCATCTTCAATTAGCCCCAAGAGACAGAGGGGGATGGGAGGAGGAGAGAGAATCTGCTTGCCACCTTCTGTGGATTGATTACCTTTTCTTACTCCATTTTAACAACCTGATGATTTCCCTCACCTTTCCCCAGAGGCTCTATTCTCCCTTTCATTTGAGTTGCTGTGTGTGTGTGAGCACGTGGCGAGGTGGGCCAGTGTGGGGAAAGCAACACATTAATACCCAGCTTTTCAAAGACATTCCGAGATTTTCTTGAGCTATGTGGTGTGAAATATCTTTTTTGAAATCTCTAAAAATTACTTATAGTCTAAAAAATTATCATATTGACAGAGCATTGTTATGGTTTATGGGAGATTTAGGGAAAATGAAAATCACAAAATAAGAATCAATAGGACTCACAGCTCCCTGAGGCTGGAAAGTCAGTGGAACCCTGGGGCTCTCTTAGGACCCTACCCAACATTTTTTATAGTAAGTTAATTACTTCATTTTCTCATTTTAAAAACTTGAACACAACCTAGAATGCATTTATTTCCTGAATGTTCTTGCAACTACATTGATTTGGTTTGGGAGGGTTTATTTTTTATTGTTGTTGTTTGGGTTTTGGGTTGTTTTGTGTTTTGCTTGGGGGGGGGGTGCCTTTCTTCGAACTTAAACAGATGATTTTAGAGTTGTATACTTGAAAAATTCATACACTTTAATTGATATACTAATTTATTAAATATTTTATTTCAATCCAAAATTACTTATGTCTATTAGAAGAAAAGAGTCTTTAAAACAGAGGTTGTTAAGTGCCAAATACACTCTTTTTTAGTCAGGGGTACCTCTTAGTGTACTGGTCTATTGGACAAGAATGAATAGGAAAAATAAAAATATGAAAATTTGACTTTTTAATGAAAGGGAAATAATGACACAGCATACAAATATTTTCCTGTAAATAAGCTGTGCTGAGTAAAAACAACAACAACCAAAAAAAACCACTTTTAAAAAGCAACTTTGTAACTGTATCAATTCAGAAAAGAAAATTATCCAGTGGTACTAGACTAAAAAAAATTTTTTTTTAAAAAAAAAGGAAATATATTTTAAATTAACAGCATCTTTCATGAAAATATGTACTTGGAACTCAGTTAACGGTATATCACTTTAAGGGAGGAATGGGATATTCCGTATATAGTTAAAGTTGGGGAGTAAGAGCAGAATTTTATTTAAAACATGCATACTCTCCCATGAGCTATATGTACATTGTTGTGATAAACTTTTTTTAATCCTCTGCCATTCATTTCTTGTTTGCATAACTTTGAAGGCAGCCATCACTGTCCATGGGGGAAAGAAGCCTTCAAGATCCTAAAACAGAAGACATGAGTCCTGCCTATGCTCAAAATCCAGCTTATGATGGTCAGGAAGCAACTTTTGCAGTTGCTGAATTTGATAAACACTGTAAGTCAGGACTTAAATCGAAGACCTTGAATATATTTATTGGAGGATAAAGCTATCTGCCAGGGCCACATTCTAGGGCAATAGAAAGACAGTTCCTCAAAGATTCCTGGGCAAATGTCTGTAAGACATCCAGGAGTATGACTCAATCAGGAGGTGTGGATGCTGGGTGAATGGAATAGAAGAGATGCACGTTGGGTTTTCCTATCCAGTATTGCCACTGTCACACAGGAAGCTAGTGACAGCTCCTGCTTTAGCAATAGCTCTTAGCTCAGCAGCCCAATACTCGCAGTCCCTAATGTGAAGAAATTAAGAGTACCAGAAACCAGTTATCTTTGGTCCCTTTGACTTCCCTGATAGAACCCAAAATACAGACATTCTCCCAGAAATTGTTGTTTCCACTGTGATTGTCACATGCTGTCATTGTGATGTGTTTCTTAAGAATTGTAAAAGGATGGGGAAAGAGGCATTAATTTTTTCCTACATTTGGTCTGAAATTGAAATTAACTAATAATTATAACTAATACAATTGATTTCAATATTTCACACTGAGATTTGAGACATATACATCTTTTTAATATCTTCTTATTTAAAAAATAAAAATGAAATCTCTGTTGAAAAAAAATAGTGAATACATAATTACAAAATACATTACTTTCCCCCAACATAATTTAAAACCTCAAATCTCTATGGAAGGGTCCCATTACACTTTTATGTACGTTTCTTTGAAAGCTATTTTGTATTTCATATGGTTCAAGGGAAGCTATGGAAATTTCTTTTTGCTACACAAAAAAGTTGGTAAACGAACTTCTTGGAACTCCCCCAATATGGTTATGGAATGTCTTTCAGTCATATTTTCTCTTTAAGAATATTGTCAGGATTTCTTTTATACATGTTTTTCCTATAGCAATTTGTAATTCAGAGATAAAATAAAATCTTCATTTGTTACAAAGTATGTGGGGTTTTTTCCCTCATAAACCATTAGTAAGCTATTTCTACTACAGGGCTGGCATTTTTGTCTGATTTTCTTTTCTTTTCTATCTTTCCTTTTTCTTTTTTTATTATTATGGGTAGAGGAAAGCACAATTGCCTGGCCTTCACAAACAATTTCAAAGGAAAAGAAATAAACCCAGGGCTACTCGGCTCTGTCTACTGAACCCTGACCACATTCCTAATTAAACGCCAGATAAATCCAGTAGATGCAACAACCGGGAAACAAGTTGTCCCTTAATAAAAATCTCTGTTCTGTCCTATGGGGAAATAACGTGGAAGAAGGACTTAGCTTTTACTTTTAGTTGAGTACAACTCGTAGGTGAGGCATCTGAAAAATATCTATTAAGTATATTTCTAAATTTTTACCTCCAAAAACATTTCCTAGACACCATTTCTTACCTGTTCTATGGATAACCTTTAAAAAACAAATTCAAAGCCTTAGAATTGCAAGCCAACACTTCTTCCAGCCATTCGCATTAGAGACATTTTCTGAAGATCTCTTTAAGCTCATTATCAAATTTCAGAATTCCAAATAGGTTGTTTATATCTTGATTGGAAGATTATATGGTTCAGGAAAAACTAACTCTTTACAATTGCTTCATGCCATATTTCTCTTGAATTAATTTTCCTATTGTAAGATTAAATATAAAAGATAAAAACTATGAGCCAAATTAAGATTTACATTTAAACAATGTGTCTGGAAAATATTTGCCTTGGCATAAGCATTAGGGTTTTGCCTTCAGTTGAAAGTGTTCAGAGCTTATCAGAAATCTAAAATGATTTAGCAAATTATGATGTACATCTAGACGCTTCTTTTTTTGTTAGTAGAAATCCTGGTTCCCGTCTTTATTTTCTTTTTTGTTCTTAAGTAACCAGATGTTCTTCTGATTTAACATTTAATAACATATGTTTAGTTGCTTTTTAGAAAACAGTTGTGAGTTACAGTTTTGTATAAAAGTGGGTTTTTTTTTAACTTTCTACTCTTCCCTCCAAGTCCACTAACTATATATACATATTTTTAATTTGGATATAACTTATTTCCAGAACCAAAAAAAAAAAAATTCAAATGTTTGTCCAAATGATTTTTGCCCATATGGATGGAGTCATCTAATGGTTAATTTTCAGTTACTATATCTTGGAGACTGAAAAGCCTAAATTTGAACAGCCAAGACTTTCCTGAACATGTTGTTTTCAGATTCAAATGCCTTAGGAATTATCCTGCAGTTGATTAGCATCTAAATAATTAGATTTTTTGGCCCTGTCTGTTTGAAAGCTGTAAGAGGGAAGTTGCCTGAAGGCAGAAGTTTCTCTTAAGGTAGGTATGGTGACCTTCTCACCCAGACCAAGAGTTATGGGAAGGGCATGGCTGACCTTTACCAAACCAGATAGAAAACCAGTGCGTTTAAAAGTCCAGCTGAATACATCCTTATTTTTTATTTCAATCCTTAGCTAACATTTTACAAGTAGCTATGTTTAATGCATAATAAAACAGTATGAATACCAGACATATGTTGCGTATATTTTCCAGTTTTATTTGTGAAGAGCACAGTAAATACTGTCTCTATTCAACTCTAAATGATACATATACTTTAATCCTCAGCTCTGTGACCAATTACAGAATGACTTTTATTTTATCAATTCTTTAGAATATTCATTTCTCAATACAGCTAAGCTGTTAAATTGATAGCAATAGTCTTTAGGGACTGATCACTAAAATATAAACCTAGACAAAGAATTAGAATAAGATGGCTTGCAAGATGCATATATACATACTATATATGTTATATATAGTGTTATATATATGTTATATATAGTGTATACGCATATACAGAGGGTGCCAAAAAATGTATACACATTTTAAGAATAGAAAAAACTGTATTAAAATTGTAATAATATATACCGATAACAAAAGATGAATACAAGTCATGTATATACATTTTTTGGCACCCCTGGTATATGTATATATGCCAAAAAATGTATATAAGTGGACACTTTGGTCAACATTGCTCAAGCAGTAGTTTACCATAATAAGAAGTATCTGGACGCTGATGGTAACCACTTTGAGCACCTCTTGTAATTGCAGAAGTCAAACATGACTTGTATTCATCTTTTGTTATTGGTATATATCAAGTATTACAATTTTAATACAGTTTTCCTTTCTTAAAATGTGTATATACATTTTTTGGCACCCTCTCTATATAGTTTACTTCTAGCTAATAATGAACAATCATATTATGTCCACCTATTATCAATAAAATAAAGCCCATTAAGAAAAAACTTATTTCACCTAAAATGAAAAAGTATTCCAGTTAATACATTTGGTATTTGACTATGTTAGACCCACCATGGGCCGTAATAAAATTCTCATATGTTTTAATTCATTTACGCATGCCTGCATTTAATATGCTTTGTGACCATGTCTACAATTAATATGATTTATGAGAAAAGAACATGTGCAATATTAAGGGGGTATAGCATACATATTTTTTCTTCTATGAATGAAAAATATAACAAAACGGCTCGAGGAAAATTGTTGGCCGTTAGCATATTAAGATGGACTGACGGAGCCTTGAGTAAACTTGGGGGAGTTAATGATATCCTCTTATCTGACCCTGACACATTTGCAGCATGTAATTTACAGAAGCTCTGTCCAGGGAATCTTGACAAATGCTCGTAACCATGTCAGGGCAATGCTCCATTCTAATGTAAAACAGATGTGGGTCAGATACCCTCATTCATCACTTAACACAGAGAGCCTCACACTAAACTCCTTCTGGGAGGAATGACATTACCTGCTGTTAACTCTTCTTGGTTCAGGAAATTTCTCACAGCCACAGTAGCCCTCTAAAGGGTAAGCACTCAAACCTCTCATCGTTTCAAAAACCTGTCTGAAAACATGACTGTGGAAAATCAAACGTATATCTTGGTTTAATTTCATGACTACTTCAGGACACGTTTACTGAATATTAATTGACCCTTTGGGATCTAGGACTCCAAATATAGAAAGAGAACAGCTCTGTGCTCGGGCATCCCACACTACTTCAATGAGATGGCATTTAAAACTTTATCTCTAATTGCCCATAAACTAAACCTGCATTCAAGGAAATGCAGGGCTGGTTCACCCTCATGAGCATTCATAAATGCAAACCTTGCTGAACTGTAACTGCCTATCTGAGATTCACCAAAACATCTTATAATAAATGAGAATTCACATTGCCTTTTGGAAAGAAGGGACTCAACTCTACCCCTCTGAAACAGCGGGATATTGGGCTCCACTGAATTCCCATTCCACTAAAACTTCCTTTTCACCCAAAACTCTAACAACATGGAGGGCAGACATTCCAGCTCACTAAAGAAGGAAGACAGGTACCCAACTCAACAAGGAAATGTCTCCTTTCTTCCAGACTATGTGTGAAGGAGGCAAATATGCCTGTGGCTGCCCAAAGTCAATGTCCTAACACTCCATCTACTAAACACCTGAAGATTACAGAAGAGAGGCTTCCCTTCCCTTCTCTTCACGTGAAGGAAAGTACATCCTTAGGATAGAGAAATGAGCCAAGTGAACAGATCACGTGATACTGATTTAATGAGTGGATGTCAAGAATGAACTTATCCTTTAGGAAATGTTTTCTAGTCAGCTTCACAGGCTTTGTGGTAAAGCAGAATAAGCATTCATTTAAGATGCATGGAAACTTGTAGCAACTCAACAGATATGGGACAACATCTGAGCATACAGTCTTCCAAAAACCAGAAGCTACGGCTCCACAAAGCTAAGATCCTATCTACAGTAATCCCTTCCCTACCCAATTCCAGGGGCACCGGGCCAATAAAAATGTTGTGTTGCTTTTCTGTTTGACAATGCGCTTATGTTCTTGATCACAATTGAGCAGTGGCTATGTCTCCAACTGCTCAGACAACTTAATGTGGGCTGGCACCACACAGGGAAGCCCCTTAAGGTCTTCGATCTACAGAAGTTAAATCTGTCCCTAACAGATCTTGACAAAAGACAGTCTTCATAATTTAATGATTAAAAGAACGCTCCCCAATTGGTTAACTCAAAATTACTTAGATTGCCACTTCCTTCCTAAAGCCTTTCATACCTATTTTGTTCTAGCTACCTTTACCTTTTGCTGGTGAGCGAGAAGCATAGATTCGTCAGATTGCCTTGCTATTGAGGTAAGTAGCATGTTTCCAGCTTATCTAGTATCCAGTATCATAGAATATGGTCTGTATGTACTTCAACATGTATGCATGTCGATATTATATTTCAATAAATCAAAACAAGGGTAAGATTAGGGAAACAAGAAGACAATCCTCTTTCCTCCCACACTTGGCCTCATGGGATGAGGGGACGTTGGTCCTTGTTTCCATTGTAGTGAATTCTCATGATATCATGATCTGAATGATTCAGACAAAACCCATTTTTGTACATTGCACTTCTGGGGACTCTCATACCCCAAGCACGTTACAATGACTGCATTCCGAATGGATACCAATATGAGTCCTCAGCTCTTTAAAATGTCTAAGTGGAATACCTGAAAATACTTCCGTCCACCAAGAAACTGCCTTTCTTTTGATATTACTCAGTTTCCACATTTGCTTTCTTTGTCAGAGACAAGCAAAATTATTATTATTATTTTTTTTGGTCAGAGGTTTGAATGCTTATCCCTAAGTAAACAAAAATGAAAGCCCTGTTGCAGTAGTATTATAATTGTACTTTGTCAAAAAGATTTAAATGTCCTAAGTATTTACTGTGTTTTTCAACGTAACTCTATGGGACAATTCTTTTTTAATATCTTCCAATTTAGCAAGGAGATGAACTAGAAGCTGAGATAATTTAAGCAACTTGTCACACAGCTAGTGAGGGGCTGATAAATATTGGAATCTAGTGCCTTTGACCTTGAGACTCCTTCTTTGAATGGATGAGTTACACCCACATTATAATCAATTCACTAAACAGGAATTCTCTTTCCTTCCTTGACTCCCTTACCTACCTTATCTAAACATTATTAAGCAGTTTATAGCTTTGCCTTTAAAATTACTCTGTTTCCTGCTAAGTTGTTATGCTGAAAGATGGCAATGTGTTGAAGGCAGAAGATAACATCAGATGTTAAATAGAAACATCCACTTTTTAAAAAACCAAAAAAAATCAAGGGAACTATTTTAGAAATGGACAAATCATGAGTTGGGTCTCCACACCTATGTTTTCTTTCATTCAGTACTTCCTAGGAAATGTTCCTCAAAATTTGGTAGTTTGATACTCAACAAAAGGGCTCCATAGTTAAATTAGAAAACACTAAGTTATTCCATACTGCAAGGCTTGTCAGAGCCTTTAGAAGGCTAATGTGTACTGAGACTCTGAAAGATATAGGGATACAGTTTGTAACATTTACCAAATTGTTGATTCAGAATTCTTTTTCCCTAATCCACTGTTCCAAGGAGCCCATTTTGGGGAACAAGAGTTTATTATGAGGCACCGTTTGGTTTCAGGGTGTTCAAAGATGATTATGACCTAGCATCATTCCTCTAGAAGCTCAGAATCAAAGGGGTGAATGGATACTTTATAATATAGTACAGTGTGGTATGTGTTTTAACAAGGTATAAACACAGTAGTGTGACATCAACAGAGGCTAAAACAAGAAATTCTGCCTGGAAGAGTCAGCGAAGGGTTGACATTGAACTAGAAATCTTCCCATCAAGTCATACAAATCAGCTCTATAAAGGGCTTTTTCATCTCAGAACAGATGCAATAGTTTAATTCGATTCTTCAAGACAAGCTGCACACCATGAGACAGCAGCATTTTGCAGGAAAAAACAAAAGGTAATGATTTCTTTAAATAATGCCTGTCTCCTTCATTAGTGCAAGGCTGAAGACTAGCTACACCATCATCTCACAACTAAGAACTATTCCCTTCAAGGTAGAATCACTACCCTGGGATTCTACAAAACACACTGTCTCAAAGGGTTTCCCAGTTGGCCATCTTGCCGGTTGATCAACAGAGACAATGCAATCACTAATCTCCAAAATTCTAGTTACTAAACTCTAGTGGAATGTCAAGAGTGATTTTTAAATAGTATACTGTACATTGAAAAATATACACCTCTGATGAAACCCAGACTGTTTTGCAGAGGCGAATTCTTTAGGAAAAAAAAACAGTACACAACTAATGACTGAATCCAGTTTTCTGTGTCTGCAGTACAAAGCATACATTCAGCCTCTAATTGAATAAATATGCAAGTATTCAGATTTCTGTAGATATTGCCATTTTGCAAATGCGGTAATAAATTAAAAGCTTTACATTGCATTCCAACCACATATAAAGGGTTGATTCAGACCACTGGCCTCACACTAGAATCCAGCGCAGCTCTACTCGCTATTACTAACTACAAAGAAAAACTTCTTATTCTAGTAGCTTCGTTATAGACAAAGCAATCACACTCAAGGTTTTTTTCTTCTCAATGGCTAAAGAAATTCAAATGGGCCTAAAAATGATGGGATTGTTGCATTTGATTTGTCCAATGTACGAGAGGAAGTCACTGATGGTGTTTCTGTTTAAATCAATTCAGCAGAAAACAAAAATTTTTAATGCAGCAAGAAAGGTTTCCATGTGGCTCCTTTCAGTGACATGATGCAAGATTCAGTCACTGGCTGCTGGAGGCTCCTTCCCTTTCTTTAAAAAGGAGATTTTGGCCAAGTGGTTGTTTCTCTCACAATTCTCTAAATCTGTAACTAAACTCAAGAGACTAGCTAGAGTTGACATAAACCAGGGCTCTCCTCTTATGCTTTAAGGGTAGCGACCACAGCCTTCGGAGAAAAACCAATGGCACCAAGTCAATTGCAGTCTGCATCGATTCAACAAATGGGTTAGCAGCAGTGTTTTCACCACATAGAGAACATCTCAAAAACCTAATATGGCAGAATGGAAACATGCAAATGGCCAATGGTTATCCTGGTATAGCTGAAATGGGCTCATTTATGATCATAAACATCCTTGGGTCTTCATAAACATCTGAGGTTTCTGCAGCACTGGTTCTGAGCCCATGAACTGCTTTAGAAATGAAACAGAAAGAGACTCAAGCTTCAGAGAAGCTGCCACTTTGGTACAGATTGTCTCTCTGTCCAAGCTTTGTTTGACACCCCACCAATCTCTTCAATCAAAATCACTCCTTTTTCTTCCACAGATGAATTTCTGGAAAGTGTCAATGGAAGGAAGGAGCTCTGTTGGGAACTGGGCCGGTGGCAGGTCACCTGCTTATCTGGTTCCACACGATGATAAAAGGAGGGCACAGGGTCTGCAACCTGTGTGTGAAATGGACAGAACACCTGGCCTGGCATCTGAATGCGTGCCCGCAAATGTCCAGAAAATCAGCTCTCCTGAAACAGGAGCTGGCCCTGCCACCAGGGAAAATTTTACTGCTTTTTGGAGCCCAAGTAAAGGTCAAGGAATGATCATGCCACAGTGAAAAAGAGTGTCTCCTGATATGAAACAGAAAAGTACCCATCATGACCATTCTTAATAATTATACCTCATCCACATAACAAGCTGATCTCTAGTAAGCCCTTATATCTCCGATGGTCAAGAGCCATCATCTTGCCTGGCAGCTAAGGAATTCGAGATCATTGTGAACACTGTGGTCCAAAAAAATGACAAGTGAAATCAAAAGCAGCCTTGAGTTTTGGGTACACATATTAACACTTAAATGCCCCTCCCTAATAAGTTTCAGGATTAACAAATGTTTGTCAAAAGAAACTGCTGAGCAATTGAAATCGAATTTGAGATGGAACCTCGACCGTCTAATCCATATATGCATGAAATGGAGAAACTGCCTAATAAGCGTAGCTGACACCAAATATGCAATTTACATACATTACACACTAATAATCTTGATTTTAATATTATTCTTTAAAGGCAACTGGAGGGATGGATAAGTGAAAGGTTTTCTTTTGTGAAATGGGAATTAGAACAAAAGTTCATCCTGACATCTTCTATCATTAACCACAATCTCGTTAATATAAAGATCTATCTGTTCTTTCTTGAGTTTATTTCTGAGACCGTGTCTCATGCCCACAAAGCTATGATGGTTCAACCAGACTTAAAAGATAAATGGTCCATAAGCTTGATGAGATCTGCAGACCTAGTCTTTGTTCCTGGGTTGCTGAGTGGTGAGCAAACTTTCAAGCATTTTCAAGCCTGGTACACAAATCTTTGTGAGATTTTTTTTCTTTCCTCAGTAGATTATCCATGAAATAGGACAGGTGTACTGGTTACTCAATTACATCTTACCCAGGACCTGGACAAACTTTGAAATGAGGCCTCTGAGCAGAGCTCTTACCATGGAGATTTATTAATAACAGTTAAACGTTCTCTAAAACAAAACTTCTTTTTTGTAATTTAACCCTATTTTCTTATTTTGTCATTCGTTTCACTCGTAAACCAGAAACGAAAATCTTCCCATCTGCTCTAGACACAAAATGTGTTCGTAATAATCCAGATTTATACCAAATGTATTTTTAAGTATTGCCGAATTGAGAGAGTACTCAGAATTTATGGCCTCTGAGGTTGCAAAGAGGACTTCCTCTTTTTAAGGAGGGAAATCTTAAAACAAACGTAAGAAAGTCTCAGAAAGCTTCTTGGATATCAAATGGCTCCATAGGAAAAAAATGTCAATGATATAAGAGTAAATGAATTAAAACCATATGGATCAAATTTTCCCTAAAATACAGTTTGAAAAATTAAGAAGGAAAAGTGCTTGGCAAAATGTGTTTTAGGTTTTACCAAACCCAAAACATTTGAAGAATCATTTGCAATGGTTGATGAACACTAAATGCAGCCAAGTTGGTCCATTTTTGTATACTACATCACAAAAAAAAAAGCTTCCTAGAAACCATGTAACCCACTGATGCTGTATTTCACTCAAGAAATCATTAGAAGCTGTCACCAAAAAGTGCAGAGTTTGTAGAAGGAGGGTGGGGGTAGGGCGTGAAATGATAAGTTTATTAACTTAATTGGCCCTGTTTTGGGGGTTGGGTTGTGTGTGTTTTGGAGGTGGGGGAACACGGTGAGGGTAGTGTTTCTCACAAAGGGAAGTTAATTAGAAGAACATGTTAATTCATCTCACGACTTGAACATATGGTGGTATTTCCTTGGTACTCCATATTCCAAGGCAACATTCCTTTTTCTCTCCTGCACATGCAAGAGGGTGCTGGCAACACACCATCTGGGTTTGAAGGGGAAATACATGGTCTCGCTTTACTGTGTTCTTTCTGTACTGTCCCTCACCAAGAGAATACGACCTTTCGAAAGAAAGCTGCTACTGCAGGGGAAAGCCCCCTATATGGGGCGAGTTGAATGGTTTTCTTCTCAGAGGCTGTATTGTCATTCATATATGAATATGAGCCCCATCTCCTAAAATGGTCATGTAGTTCAAACAAAATACAATTCAGGGACAGCAGAAATGTTTAAGGTCATTAGCCTACCCACCCACCCCTATCCCCAAGAATCTCGCCTAAAGTTCCCTGACAGATCCAGTCTTTGAAGGAATGGGAAGCCAAACACTCCACTTTTGAAGCCTTTCAACCATGCCTGCAGGAAAATCAGGTTGACTATTAGTGCTAGAGCCTACAGAAAGCTTTCTAGGACATTGCGCTTCTTCCACAAATGAAATGTGTCATTTCTGTTTATAGAAGAATTAGTGATAGCTGGAAGAGCGATAGATTTGGCTCTTAACTCTGCTGGTAACTCAGCCTGTCATTTAGGTGATTATGTTGCACTGGCCTCAAGTTTTTCCATAACTAAAATGGGAATGTTCCCCAGATATAGTTACTGATTCCTTCAGAACAAGATAAACTTGCCAACGATTAAGTAGTGCACAGACCCTTTCAGCAACTTGAGGAAAGATATGACTCATTTCTAAACTTTTTTTTGTCAGTATTCTGAGATTTATAATGTCACGAATACATAGCAGGCCATTGCCACTCCAATCTGAGCACCTGGGCTGGTGGGACCTTCCTGAGTCCGTGCTCGACAGTTGTCCCTCGCGAAGCTGAGACCTTCCATGACAGAAGGACTGAGGGCATCTAACAAACACCATTTGGCTAATGGCTTTGATTTCAAGCTTTAAAAGAATCTTGGGGGCCAGCCGAGTGGCGCGCTGGTTAGGAGTTGGCTTGAGAGGCCAGCTCTGAGCAGCAGGGCCCCGCCCAGTTCGGAGCCCACATGGGGGCCAGTGACACTGCGCCCTCTACAGCTAAGATGGTGAACAACAGCTCAACCTGGAGCTGGGCTGCTGTGAGTCGCCGGCGACAGCATAGGCTGTGGTGGGCTGGCCTGCAGCGGGCGTGCGCTTTCGTGAGCTGCTGAGAGCAGTTGTCCAGTGGCTGGCGACTGATCTGCCTCACCCAGGAAGAGCACAATGATAATACCAACATGGGCCAGTGAAGCGACGTCCTCCACAACTAGACTGAAGAACAAAAGACACCAACTTGTCTGTTCCCCTCCCCCAATTCCCCAATAAAATCTTTAAAAAAAAAAAAGAATCTTGGCTTGAGGGGGCAGACATGTTAGAAACCCCAAAGGAAAAGCAGCTGAAGCCCACACGTACAGAGAAACAATATGCATATGATGGTGTCTATTAATTCCTTGAAAAGAAACTGGAAAGCCCATTGTACAAAAGTTCATACACATTCTCAATCATGATTTTCGAGTTTGAGTGGCAAATAATACATCCGTTTCAATGACACTAGGAAAAAAGTCAAATAAAATGCACAAATATTTTTAACATGTCAAATAGGCTCCACTGACGAGATCTACAATGAACTGATCATAATGACTCAAAACTCTTTAGCTCCAATTTGATTTAAATTAATAGGTGGGGAAAGGTCTACGGTGACATGTAAAGATAGAGAAAAGGCAAGATGCAAAGTTACATGCACAACTAAAATATATATATATATATATATTTTAAAGGCATAAGATCCAAAATGAAGAGCTGGAAAAGAATATGCAAAAATATTAACAGTGGTTGCCAAGGGTAATTTTTTCTACTCTAAAGACACTTTTAAAAATATTTCCATTTTATACAATAAGCATGTAGGTTATTATTGGGGGTGGGCATTAGAAGATGAATAGAAAAAAATGTGTAAAGCAAAAAAAAAAAAAGAAAAGAAAGAAAGAAATATGTAATGAGGGTATTAGCAAAAAGAATGTAAATTAACCTGAACCCAAAAGCTACAGAAATCTGAGTTCTATACCCAATTCTCTTACTCCCTGGTTTTGTAAAGACGTTTATAAAGATATTGATGTTTTGTAAAGATACTGATTTCACTCACTGTCTTTCATTCTTCAACTTTGCCTGAGGAAGTAAAGGGGAGCTTCATAATTTTTGCCTCTTTTCTAACTCACTGGGGATGCTACAAGAACTAAGGCAACACGGATGCTCTACTGGTGGTTTGAGGCAGAAATGTATATAGAAATGCAAAATATCCTGGATATTTGCAACGTTTTAAGTAAGGAGTTAAAATAATATGTCAGGGCATTGTAAAGAAATACAGGAAAGGTTGCCTGTGGTATTTTCCATGGCTTGATATTGGAAGGAATCCTGCCCTACAGCCAACTCTAGAATCATAGCCAGGGTTCTTGAAAAACCAAAGATTAACAGTTTCAAGATCAAATGCTAATAATTCCACTTATGCAATGCTTATATAATACAATAAAATACATGTATGATAATATACAAGGTGATTCACTTATAATACAGAAAGTTAGCAGTTCCGCTTATGGAAAACAGATTCGTGTTGTTATATTTATTGTGACTGAACACTAAGAAATTCTGAGGGATTCCTGGGTCCCACCTTACAGAACTTATTAGGGTTGAAGGTCACTGTTATTAACACTTTCAACCACATCATGTTCCTCAAAAGCTTTCCTATGGCCCAAAACCACTTATGTTAAAAACTGCAGAGAAAGCTACTTCTGATGTTACTTCTAAACTGTGGAAGACACTTAATATGCTATAAATCTGGGCATTTTAAAGATGCATCTATTAATAGAAGTCCATGATTTTCATGTAAAATCACATTCATAAGTACCAGCCCTTGGCAATTAAATGTATTAAAGTCCTATAGGAAGCACATTCATTGTTTTCATGTTGTTATTTTTCGGCTGAGGTTTAAAGCCACCTCTTTTTTTTTTTTAATCCCAGGATGTGCTATAGGAATCTGTGAAACTTAATTACATTTACTGTTACAAAAAAAGATTTATGAACTTTTGCCTTTAGGCAGAAATGTTTATTTCATTGCCTTTACTATTCATTCTTTTCAACTCCAATGGCTTTGAACTTTTCAGCTGCTCAGAGTTATCACTGTTGTGCAGAGCCGGGGAACTCCACTCCCAAGATGCAAACCACAAGTTGAAGAAAACGAAGAAGGCAAAGATATACGAGTCGTTATTTTGGCCACCCTTTGTGCCATTAAAATCTCATTTTCTGCCTATTAGGATGCCCTCTTGGTGCTTAGGCAGCGGTGATAGTCAGTGATTAGTGTGTAATTGACTATAATTGTCTTTTCACTTTTCATTTGTGTCATTCTGAGCTCCTCTCTGTTTTTCTAACCACCAAGAGGAAAAAGGGGGTTAAGAACAGATAAAGCTGTTAAAACTCTCACTCTCAGCCCCGAAGAGATTCTCGATTGCAATTATAGATTGCAACCCCTTTGTGACATTTCTCCAAATTTAGCGGGCAGCTCTCCTCGCCACCTGGGCCAAGAGCTCTCTAATAAAATCAAGCGATCTGTATTTAAACAACTTCTAATAATGTCAACCTCAGACAGATGCCACATGTAGGAAATTTAACCAACCCTCTGACATGCAATTATCAAGGCAATTTATTAATATGATCTCTCAAGAAAAGCTCATAGTCCAATGCAAATTAGAAAAACAATTACAACATTCAAATATCTCGATAGTCCCAAAGAAGCAGTCATTCTAATTCGTGCATTTATGACTCATTTTTTCCCAGAGTACTGTAGTCATCGGCTGGGTCTCTCCCCAGACAACTTGTTTGCTTCCTCTTCAACCATTTTATTAAAGCTGGTTTTTTATTAGTGGCTTTGCTCACCGCCCTATCAGCTGACCAAATACCTTTTTCTTTCTTTCTTTTTTTTAATGTGTATGAGTTTCTTACTCAAAGGCCGGAACTAGGCGTGGAGATGACAAACGCCTTGACAGCCTAGTGTAAATGAAAAATCTCTGTGATTACATTAAAACTTACTTGCATTTTAAGTCTAAGCTACAACTTTTGGTACAGCCCATAGGAAGGTTGGAGAGAAAGGAAACTAGGAAACTGAAATCATGTGGCTTGTATAAAGAATACATTATGGTTTAAATTTGGCAATTCATTATACGACTGCCTCAGGGAATTGCCTGTTTGGTTCTGGCATACAGCAAATCGTCTGTCTGGAAACACGGGACTGACCTGAGGTGAAAGGCCATTGCCAATGGCGGGGTTCATGGGGTTGGAGGGTCCGGATGGAGGCACAAAGCTGTCTGTATAGCTGGAAAATCCATGCCTGGTGCTGGGGAGACAGTAGGCAGAGCTGCTGTCCGGGTTGGAAGGAAGAGTGCTTTGGTGTACAGTGCTCGGAGGAAGCGGCTGAGGTCTGTGGACGGTGCTGCTGGGATCTGACACGGCTGCAACGAGGAAGATGGTGAGCCATATAGTTCCTTTGCAGGCCAGCAGCGTAAGTTCAGTGCCCAAGTTCACAGTCCCCAAGCCATCGGTTGTATCTATTGGTTAATTTCCAACTGCATTTCTTCACATGGAGGTACAGAACCACTTGTAACAAATATAGACACATCTCTGCACACAGGCGCAAGTACATAACTTATTTATATACTTTCATGGCACCCTCACCCAGAATGGAATATCAGAAGTCACGTGAACAATGCCAACAAACCTATTTTGGTAGTATTATTAATCAATATAAGGATTAACCACTGTAGGAATTCTAAGTCTTCAGTTTCTTTAGCAAATAAACGTTCCAGTCGCCTAAGTATTAATAAAATAGTATGGTTTCAAATGCCTGGAACGCTATCTTTCATAATCCAAAACAATTTTGTCTTTTAATTTATCCCATTCACCTCTATATGCTAACAAATAGTGACTTTATCAAAGTTTATCTTCCCTCTATTACTTCTGCAGTCAGTAACCATTACAGAACTTCAGTTAATTGCAGGCCGGAGTACAAAGGTAGAGGTAACATTTTAACAAATGGAAAGCAAATCACATACTTATTTAAAAAGGTTGTTGGGTTTCCTTGTTTTGTTTTGTTTTGCTTTAAAATACTGACATAGTATTATATCACAACACAGTTCAGCTAGAGAGATTCAGGTATGCCCTGGAACGAACTCTTTCTGAAATGTGACTGGTATGTTCAGGACAACCAGTGGGATGGAATTAACATACAAACAGCAACAATGTCAGCATGGCATAAAATAAGCAGCAGGACAAGGGACAGGAAGTTGCATCGTAACCCTCAACTCCCTTCCTCCATACCTTGTGGAATAGCGGTGGGCTGGTAAGAGGTCTCCGACAGCTGGTACGTTGGCAAGGTCGGCATGGCAGTGGGCGGGAACCCCCCCGGAATGAGATGGTTGAAGGCCATCAGTTGATTGGCTCCAGCTTGCTTCCTCCATCTTGCACGTCGGTTGCTAAACCAGACCTATGGATTTAATTTAAATTTTGAGGATTTCACTGATGAAATAATAGTACATTCTTAATGAATTTTTCATGCTAAAACAGATTAAAGACCCCTGACTGACAGGGCAAATAGAAGCAAGAGCTCTCTACCTCTTGTGTCGTATTGTCAGGGGGAGAAAGGAGAGTTAAATGTTAGGGGTCACCGAGGGGCTTCAAGGACCTTCCATGGTCTTGCAGAGCCCCCCCACAAATCCAGTGATGGCCATGGGCAGGGATGGTGGACCAGGAAGACGGGACAACAGGCATGCCCCACTATCGCCATCAGCACCCTCCAATCTTCTTGTGTTCTAGGGGGGATCTATGAGCCTCTGACCCCCGCAGGACATAAGCCCCAATTTGACCTGGTCTATTAAACTAACCCTTGTAGTTTATATTCTTATCAGTCTGTCTCTGTATTTCTATTGTCATTATAGCTCCTGGATAGTCGTAGAAATTGACGAAGAGGATATATGGAGACGTTTTACATCCCTTTCAAAGTGTGAGGCATTGTACTGATCTTAGTGGAAATAAAGGCCAAAGAGGTACAGTATTGCATTCAAGAAACGAAAGCATTTTATCTAAGGAGATCCCTTAAATAATTCGCTTATTATTTCTTTCAACAGCAGCTTTGTGCACCTATGCTAATCTGTGCCAGGCACCATGTGAATCAGGTACATTCAGGAAAAGCTGATATAATATAAGAAAATGCTTTCAAGGAACAGAATGCCCAAGGATTTTGTGTGAGTAGCTAGAGAAAAATAGCAGTGATTAGAGCAAGAAATGTAACTGAGCATCTAAAATATTGAGACATTGTGATATAAGGTGTTGAATGGGCCCCATGATCTTGCCCAGCTCTTAAACATCTGCGGAATTTAAATGCAGAACTTTGATTGCTTTTTCTAGAGTGTATATGGGATGGTGCCCCCAAAATGAGAGAGGATGTCAATCAATTAAAGATATGCCAATTCCTATATCAAAAGTTCATTGAAAACTTAATATGGTGAAAAGCACTGTGCTTGGGGTCAGAGGGATAAAGGAGTGCATAAGATGATAGAATAAGATAAAATTCCTGCACTTGAGCAGCTTATAGTCTCCAGCTCATAGAACTCACAGAGTCTTCAAAGAAATCAAGACAATTGCTCACTAGAGATAGAAGCTCCATGTCTAGAAATGCAGAGAATCAGGAAAAGTTTAGAGTGGAGACAGAGTTTCAACTCATTTTAAAGCTTGGATATGATTTCAACAGAAAGCCACTCCTGATGGAGGTGAGACATACCAGTGTGTCTAAGAAAAGATAAGACTTCATTTCCTCACAGAAAGAAAGTTAACAATTATACAACTTATTTGTAACTTTTTTTAAGTCATGAAATTTTTCAAAAGAATGGAGGATGGAATTTCTCCCTTCTGGAACAAGAAAGCCCAATTTAACAAATATTTTGTCAAGGCATCTGCTTAAACTTTTGCTATTCTCCCAAGCATTCGCCTGAAAAAGAGTTTGGTCTTCTCTGAGCATGTTGCGAGATACTGGTAAGGAAAGCTTTTTGAACATCCTCAAAATACTAGCATTTAATACTACTTAAGTTTCCAACAGGAAAAGAAGGTAAGTCAATATTTTCCCATGTTGATACATAATTGAATTAGAGTTCTACTTAACTTAATGAATTGCCACCTGGGATAATAGAATCATGAACAGCACTCAGTTTAAGGTCTGCATCAATTGTGTTTTCTCACTGCAAATCTAAGTGTCTGTTACTGTAATTCCCAGAGGCATCAGGATAAGAAAACTATTTTCAAAGACGTGCTTGGAACAAGCTGTGTTAGCCGGAAGAGGTTGAGGGTGAAAAATTAGAGCCGTATTCATGCCTGAGTGCACTGTGCTATCCCACACACTGTGGTCATATTTTATATTATAAAACTTTGAGATTAACAAAGCCACCTGGCTCAGGTGAAGTGGTCCCCCACCTCTACCCAAACCAACCTTTGTGTAGTGCATCTCCAGCTTTCTGTACTAGGCTGGGAAAAGAATGGAATTTCCAAAAGTTCTCATGTGACCGCACTCATTCAGACATACTGTTTTCAATTGGACTGGTGAGATCTTTTATGAAGAACTCAGAAGCTTGCACTTTTGGTGTCATCAGAGCCATGTTGCCAATCTTTCTATGCCAAATTCCTTCTGTAACCTTTAGAAAAGTAAACCAAGTTTGATTTCTCCAGTGGGTGGCTATGCCAGATCACTCCATTAATCTCAATTTACTTTTCATTCAAATTCACTCTATCTCCCCTATAACCCAATTTTCTAATCAAAAATGTCCTTCAAATAATAAATGAGAAGAAACATCATCATTTTCTACAAATACCTTCAAATGATTGACTCCAAAAGACTAGGGCATAAGATTTCTGGGGTTTTGTTTACATTTTTCCAAAACAATACAAAAAATATTGAAGACATTGAGTAAACCCAGCAGGAGTTGGATTTTAAAGTTCTTATATTTATAATACAATAAAAGATGAAGAGAAATAGTTGGAAAGCAAATCTTGACTGAAAAACAAACCTTCAAAAGGAGGTTCAAGAGTTTGCCAAAGAAAGGAATTTAATTGTTGTTTAAATTTGGGCTAAATTAGTCCAGAGGGCTATTCCTCTGAGAGAACCAGGGCTTACTAAAGACTGATCTGCCTATCTCTGGCCATTTAACCAACCCTTTTATCACCTTGCCACTGCTAACCTTCTGCATCTCCTAGAACCCGTTGATCTGACACAAGAAGTATTAAAGAAAAAAAATAGACTGAAGTTGCAAATTGGGAAGTGGTCTTTTCCTTCTTTATACTTTGAAACTCATAAAAGACATATCCTCTATTTTTTAAGAGAAAGAAAAGGTTGACATTGAAATAACTTTCATTTTAAATACCCAAACTAGCCAAGCACAATGATCCTGGGATACTGCTATCACCCCATCTTTAACTGAAAGACATTCCCTTGAAGTTTTTACTTCATTTGATGAACGGTAGCCTCGTTCATTTTCATCTGCCCCATGGAACTCTCCCTACTTGTAAGTCTCTCTACAGAGCTTTTCCACAAAACTATATTCATGCCTTTTGGAAACGACTTTTAGATCCATTTCTGGAGTATTACTATGTCAATTGATCTTTAGAAAAAAATTTTTAAATTGACAGCAAGATCCCCATGATATCATGATAACTAGGGGGAAAAAAGATATAGAATCACAAAAAAAGAATAAGGTTTTAATAAATTTTTCTCTTCATGAGTAAAAGAAGTAACCAATTTGTTCAGACTCTCAACAATATAAGATGGGAAAAACTTAGTACTTTAAAAGATACAGTAATACTTTTTAGGCACATGAGTGCAAACACAGACCAAGCAAAGTTGAATCGTAGCTCCCCTCCTTCATACCTCTATGACCTTGAACAATATCTGTGGGACTCTGTTTTCTAATCTGCTAAATGGAAGATATAAAATAAAAAACTATTTCATAAGACTGTTGTGACAACTACATGAGACAGTGCAATCAAAGCCCTTAAAAGAATCCCAAAGTTATTAAGTGTTTAATAAATATTAGCTATTAAGTAAAAATGTCACATTGCCACCTCTGTCTGAGAAACTCAAGAATTAAAGCCTGCTTTGTTTTCTTAGCTCCTTGGTCTACATCCAAAGCCTTTTGTGCCCATGAGCAAACAGGAAAGTGCCCAAATAGCACCTCAAATAATTGAAAGCCAGTTTGGCTTGAATGGAAACTTAGATCAAATTTGCTTCCAAGTTTCGTGGATTAGTGCTAATTGTCCCATGGTGTAAGCCTAATTTTGTACACCCATAAATTACTGGGTCACATTTTTGGTGGGGTCCTCAAAGGCAATCTAACCTACATTATTCCAGATGGACTATTTCCAACACAATTTGGAAAACAGGGAAAGAATGTAACACTTATTCCTTAGAAAGAGAATTCATAACATAATTATAAGATGCTTGATTAAGCCCTAGACTTCATGATGTCTAATGCTACAAAGCCAAATACAGTACTTTCCAAGCAGGTAAATTCAGGACAAGCTGCCAGTTCCCCTGGACCTTCTCATTCACTCCAGCCCCTCTGTCTTTTCAGACTACCCTCTCCCAGCCCCACTATCACTGCTGCCATGCAGCTTTGACCACTGCGTGGTGAGAGGTTGGGGACAGGATGAGCAAGGTTGATGAGGAGAAACGCCACGCTCCCTCCCACGAGTGTCAGAGGACCACGGACACACATGAAAGCATACTGAACTGCTCCTCGTACATTTCAAGAGCAAGTTCCCACAGTGAATTGCAGGATGGCCATATTTTTGCTTCATTATGGAGTTTAGGATCAAAGATCGCATACCTATCTCAGCTTCTGAACTATGTAGATCTGTTAGATGGCTTTCAATCACCATTGGTTTTCCCTGAGAATCCCAAATTACTAATGCCAGCGGGTCCTGAGAGATTGTGCATCCTAGAAGTCTTTAATTGGGGGACAGAACATGGGGAGGTGGTATTTGACAATATGATAAAAGCCTGAGGTCCTCTCCCTAGTTAACACTGTATACACACACACACACACACACACACACACACACACACACACACACACACACACGCAAAATCACAACATTTTGTGTCCAAATCTCAAGTCTCCTAAAGTCATCCATGATTATCCTGGTCATCCACAGACCCAGACTGACTGAGGTCATCTCATCTAACCTACCCAAATTTAAAAAAAACAAAAACAAAAACAAAAAACCTGAAGCGCAGCAGAGTTACAGCAATTATTGCAGAATTAAGTAACTTGCTCAACATAATGCTTTTGGCAAGCTGAGACCAAAGCCCACATCTTCTGACCCCTAGTTAAATTCTCTTTCTATATTCAGAAACTCTGTTCCTATTTCCTGTCTTCCATTATCTTGGTGATGAAAGAGAATGATACTTGACTGCTTGGTGGAGTTCTTAGATGAAATAGTTACTAAAACTTCCGCACATCACAAATATTTGCAAGGCATTCTTCCCCCACAAAACTTGAATGCTTGCCATTATTTACAAAATAACAGCTACCCAGGAAGTAAACTGGGCAAATTAGTCTTTGGTGTACAACAATTCTTAGATTGTGTACTTAGATTTGGCTATGATAAACACAACGTAGCTACTGTCTACACAAATTTTTCTGAAATACTGACAAAGCCTACGTTATTATAGCTTTAGCCTTATCTCTATCCAGAAGCATTTAGAAATATTTTTCCTCAGGAAAAAAAAAAAGAATGGAATGGAATGTGTTTGAGGTGTTGTTTTCTTTTCTTTCTTTTTCTTTTTCCTTTTTTTTTTTTTTGATTTGGTGTTTGGTTTTCCCAGGTGCCCCAAATTAAACTAACTCACACTTTCTGGCTATCACTCAAACTGAGTTGACTTTGCTACCGCTTTCCCAGATCCTTCTACAAACTAAAGGATTTTGTTCTGGCATTTTAATCAGTGATTAACTACTCCCTTCTTTTTCCTGCTGGGTTCAGTAAAAGATCCATATGCCGGGTGTTGTAGGGAATTTGTTGGGCTGTACATCATAGCCGTGGTGCAGGACATGATGTGTCTCAAGGGAACTAATGAAGCCATAAGGAATGTAAAGAGTCACCGGGTTAAAGCCACATTAGGACAGCTGTTAGGTTAATGAGGGCCCTGCTTTGGAGAGGGGGTCACTGTACAGAAAAATATGAACCACTCTTTAGTGGTTTGATCCCATGTCCTCTGGAAGTTAATGGGCCATTCTTAGTCTCCTTTGACATTCTCTGAGCCAGACGCGAATGCCAGGCACTGTACAAACTGCAGGGGCTTGAGATTTAGTCCATCCCCCATCCTCATCTTCGGCAAAGGCAAGAATGAGAAACAGCAACAATGAACACTATTTTCAGCATTCCATCCCTCTCTTTGTTTGATTTCTTTAAAATCAATGCTTATTTTTGGACTCTGAGTTCAGAGCTGATAGTCAAGCTATCTTAAGGACAGACCCAGTAGATGAGCTTGGCCAGCCGTGGAGAATAAGAACCAAATCTGGGACTACAGTGGATACTCAATAAAGGTTTGCTGAAAGAGTAAAGGAATGAATGAACTTTACTTCACATCAAAATCAGGTAATCATAGAACTGTAAAAAAAGCAAAAATTGTTAACATTGTTATATATAATATGTATACGCTATATTATTATGTAATAATATAATATTTGTGTATACATATTATCATGCTGTGTGGTTAGAGGGGGTCATTTCTGGGAAGGAACTCTGTATCCCACTGTAACAGGCAGAGGAATTGAATAGTACCAACAGTAAACATGTGCGCTATAAAGCTCCATATATCTGTGACCCCCTCGTCACTGATCCTTCTACCCACCTCCAGCTTATACAATCAGTTGCCTGCATTCCACCTCTGAATATCTTTCGCTGCCATCCTTTCCTTTCCATTCCCACTGCCAATGACCTACTTCATGACTACAGCCTCCGCTACCTATTACACCAAGTGTGTGCATCCTAGCCTGAAACCCAAGCCTTCCACAGATGTCCTCAGCCTTGACTTCCAACCACGGTCCTTCCTGCCACCCACCACTGCTCACCCTCCCACCCTACTGAACTAGTCACTGTTCCCTCAACATGAGTGAAAATGAAAGTCACCTGATATGTAACTGATGTGCTTCCAACTCCCCCTGCTTCTTCTTCTCCTCTTGTTCCCTCTTACTAATATACTCCCCCCACCCGTGTCCAGTGAATATCTATTTAGCCTCAAAAGTCCATCTTAAACCTGCCTTCTCTATGAGCTTCTCTTGTTTATGCCACGATCTCACCCTTTCCTCTTCTCAACTCCCACTGCACTTTGCCTCCTTCTTACAGTGCTTATCACATCTGCTTTGTTTTTAAATTATTTGCATGTTTACATTATTACACATATTAGCTTGTAGGTCCTTGGGAGACTTGTCTTAATTAATCTCAGCATTCCTTGACTTTCTTAGCACTATGACCATCATATAGAAAAACAGATTGAATAAGACAATCCCCCTGACTGGGCTCTGAAGCCTGCAAGAGGTTATTTCTGTAAAATTCTATGATAGGAAAGGTAAGTGACTGCCTATGAGAAAGTGTTGATCACTCTAGAGACCGTATCAATGGACCAGTTCACTGCCAAGTCCCCAGCCTCACTTTCACTGTGAAAGTCAAGTATCTGAGAATAGCACAACATTTCCAAATAAGGTAACTTAACTTCTGGGGCAGTAAGGCATTCCAGGCTATACCCTAAGAGATTTGTAATCCTTCAGAAGTGCTTTGTTACCTTGACAGGGACGGTCATCATTTCTGATGAAAAGATTATTCTATCACTCACTAGAAACATATTATACCAAAGTAGCTTTTTCTAGAGGGTTCAGAGTACAGTTGAATCTTGAACAACACAGGTGCAAACTGCATGCATCCACTGATTTTTTTTTTTTTACTAAATTCCTGTATGCATTGATCTGCATCATTTTTTTAAAAGGGATTTGAGCATCCTTGGAGTTTGGTGTCCACAGAGGTGTTGGAACCAATCACCCACAGATACTGAGGGACAGCTAAGTTTTCCTGGAGTCAGGAGTTATATATGGATTTTTGACTGTGCGGGGGTTGGTGCCACTAACCCCCATGTTGTTCTAGAGTTAAGTGTACTTCTAAAAATTCAAAAGATAACTCAAAAGGTTCTTAAAATAATATAGTTACTTGACATGCTTCTGGACCACACAACCCTTAAAGAAAGGACTTGACCTTATAGGCCTTTGCACAGCTTCAGAGCTGAAAGGAAATGGAGAAGCGTATGGAATCCAATTACTGCTATCACTGACGAGCGGTATCACTTCGGCTAGTTACTTAGTCTGATAAATAAATTGGGGATAATAATAGTACCTACTACCTAGGATTTTAATGACAAGTAAATGAGTTAATTCACGTAAGGCATGAGAACAGTGCCTGGCACAGAGGAACCACTCAAAATCGGTTTGCCACTATCTGTGTGCCACCCCCAAAGTCCCTATAGTGCCTGGTACACAATTAGGATTCTTGAAATGATAAGTGACTAACATGAATTAGCACACTTCTGTGTGATATAGCTGATATAATTATATTCTCCCAGTAATAATAATGGAATTTTAAACTAAGAATGCACATTTTCATAAGTACTCCCAAAATACTGAGAATACAATGAAAGCAAATTTAATAGATCACATTTCAAAATCTATACATATAAAATACTTGTATCAAACAACATGACAGAAATGAAGCCAAACATATACATCATATCAACAAATTTAATTGAGCTTACCAACTTATTAAGAAAAGAAAAAAACGATTTTCTGACTGGTTAGCAAAGTAAAATACTGCTGTATACAATAGACATACCTAAAACAAAAGAGATGGGGAGGTTGGGGGGGGTGAACCAGGCAAATGCAAATGAAAAAAGAGGTCATCATATTGTTATCACGACAAGACAAAATATAAAGGCATTAGAGACGAAGGAACTTTTTGGTGCTGACAGGCTACAGTTCATAGGAGTGCCATTCCTGATATACCTACTTTCTTGGTTTGAAATAGGCTTTAAATGAGAAGACACTTTTTTGGTTTCCTGCCTGGGTGGAAGCAGGACGTGGGTGTAGACGTCAGTACCTGGACTCGGGCCTCCGTGAGCTTCGCCCTCTGCGCCAGTTCCTCCCTGGTGTAAATATCCGGGTAGTGGGTTCTCTCAAAAGCGCGTTCCAGTTCTTCAAGCTGTTCCGCTGTGAAGGTGGTTCGGCTCCTGCGCTGTTTCCTCTTCAGTGGCAAGTCTGGTTCAGAGTCAATGTCAGAGCCCTCGTCTGACTGGGGTGCCGAGGCTAAGAGCATGAGAGAAAGCCAGGGATAAAATGTGAATCAGAAGCAAGTGTGACCAGGCCATAATGATTCGGACCCTGGTCTAAGGTGCATTCCCACCGTCTTCCATGGACGTCAAGCCCCGCTTGGAGGTATTCTATTATTAAGTTGTATTTATTCTCTTCCCCTACCTGATCTGCAAGCCCCCCAGGCAGAAATAATCACTCTCTGCATCTGTCATTCTAGGCCCATTCTGAGTTCTTAAAAAACAGGGACAGCTCTTATTCCATTTTTAGGACCTTCATCCTTTGCATTTAATGGGCAATTTAATTCACGGCTAATGAATGAGTCATATTTAATTTGGTTCCTGAGAAACTTTCACCAACGTTTACACCAAGAAATCTGTTAATGAAAGTGACTTTTTATTTATTTATTTTTTTTAGCTGAGCCATCCCGCCACCTGTTGGCAGCTCACGGCTACTCAGCTCGGGCTGACTCGAACCGCTGTTGCTCAGAGCTCAAACTCTTGAGCGAGCTCTTAACCAACTGAGCCACTCAGCCGGCCCCCCGAAAGTGACTTTTTAAATAAATATTCCAAAATTGGGCTAGCCAAGTGGCTCAGTTGGTGAAGAGCTCGCTCGCTCAAGAGTGCTGGCTCTGAGCAACAGGGGTTCAATGCCCGGCCTGAGCTGAGCTGCCACTGAGCTGCCAACAGGTGGCAGGATGGCTCAGCTAAAAAAAAAAATTGGACTTAGTATCTAAGTAGTCAATAATAATGAACTGTTACAGGATTCCTATAAATGTATAGACTGTGCTGCTCCTAGAAGAAAAATCTAGTTTAAATTTAGTATCGCATTACCAGATGCTGGGAAATGCTTTAAGGAGAGTTTAGATACTGTCAATGCAAACCTCAAGAACAGTCTCAAGATGAAGCGGGGTAGTCTGGTAAACTGCCCCTACACTGAAGTTCAGAGTCTGGGGCTCTGCTGACTGGGTGGGCAGCTGCCCAGAACTGCTGCCCAGTTGGAGAAACTCAGCTCAAAATGAAAACACAGGCCCCTGTGTTCAAAAATTGCAAGATGGTAACAACCGAGCATAAAGCTGAGTGCAGGACCCTCGTGAGTGTGGGGGCTCCGGACAACTGCATAGGTCTGTCCCTGGAACCAGACCTGCTGTGACCCCTCCCCGCCGAAGCTGCATTTACCAGTATTAATATGCATTGGAGAGGGAGACCTTCCAATCTGTGTGTAGGTACCTAGTAAAGGAGGAGGAGCTGGAAAACTAGATAGGAATTCGAGTTCATGATACAGTATGGTGTCTCTGAGTTGTGAGGACCTGTTGGCCTATAGAGGGTTCTGCAGTTTGAGGGTGCACCAGACACAGGGCTCTGGGCAAGACAGCAGCCCTCTCCTCGGGGCCCTGGACCCTGGGGCAGTGGCACGGGGCCATCAGAAAGCTATCAGGCCACAGGCTCTAAGCATAACACAGGAACCTGAGCAGCCTTGCTCCTGAGCACATCCAAACATGCTCTGAAAACTCCCCAAAGAGCTGGGGGGGGTCCTCTGAGAAAGGGGCTGAAGTGTGCTTTCAGCACATGGGGAAGGAAAGCCAGAAAATTGTAGATTATTAATGTCAAAGTCAAGGTCACTCATTGTACCCTCAGACTGGCAAGACATTGGGAAACGCAGGTAGCACTAGAAGCAATGTGGGAATGCAAAATCTGTGCTACTATTCTCTCACATCTTCAGCTCAAACTTAACTCTGCCCTACAGAAATCTAAACTTTCATTCTACTTCAGTATAAATTACAAGCTACCCAGAAAGGTGCCCATCCAAAATAACCCATAAATATAATTTTAAGTTTTCTAATCTTTTCATACTCTACATTTTATTCCCATCCAAACACTGTGAAATTATGAGATGACTTAATATATATGACAATTTTTAAAAAAAATACCTGTGCATAAAAGCAAAAGGGAACTATAATGTATAATGCATCTACTGTATGTTAGCCATCATACTTGGTTTTTCAATTATGTTATCTCACTTAATGTAAAATAATGTAGTTTAATATAAATTAATTATTTTAGGACATTTTAGTATTAACTTTTAGGATATTTTCATATTAATTTAAAAACAGAAAATAGACTTTCCTTAAATATAGGACTATCATAAAGAAGCATTAACATGCTAAGAAATAAGTCATGCATTGCATTATAAACTTCAAAAACTCCCAATGCACCTTACATGTATGTATGTGTGATTAACGTGAGCCAAATTAAAAGAGCAAGAACTTGTGCATCCTCATAGGGCAGTGGTTCTCAAACTTTTGAAGCATCAGAATGATCTGGAAAACTTGTTAAAACACAGATTGCTGTCCAACCCTTTCACAGTCTCTGATCTGTAGGTCTGGGACATACTCTGAGAATTTGCATTCCTAACAGTCTCAGGTGACTGATGTTACTGGACAACATTTTGAGAACCACCTCTATAGACGATTCTAGATTAACTATTGTTTCCCCTCTCAAATTCCCACGTATAGAAAATATTTCCTGCTGCAATTTATCCAAAAGAAAAAGAAAAAAATTGCTTTCAGTTCTATCTTTTTAAATCAAAAATAATATGCACCACAAGAAACAACCTACTTCTTTCCCTAAGAGGACAATAAATCTCCATAAAGTGTTTCCCTTCCATGTTTCGGGTCTCTGTTGCCCTAAGTTTTCTTTCTAATGTGAAATCAGATGAAAAACTCAACAGCATTTAAGGACTGACCAAAAGCTTCCTCTGCCTGTGAGAACCTGACATCAGTGCTTGCACTTTCTCTTACTATGATCCCATTAGGGTAATAGTATGTGGAAATTTTCATGATTCCTTTGGGAGCCTCTGAGGTTATTAAATCCTCCCAAGTAAATATGATGTGCCATGCACTGTCAGGTCAATTAATCAAAATCATCTCTGGTTCCTGAAGGAAAAGGGCTGCTTAGAGTTACAAGTAACCAGCAAGAGCTAATTCTGAGAGTCAAGACCACTATGTTTCACCTTGACAATCAACACCACCCCCACCCCCGCCCCGAATATAAACTCTGGAAGCTAAAGGCTCTTCTCTGCCTTGTTCACTGCTGGAAACCTGAGAACATAGTAGGTGCTCAATAAATATATTTTGAATAAATGAAAGTCCCAGGTAAAATTTAGGTTTTGAACTAACATTGATTTTTCTGCCACCACTTTATCTTCTTAAATGGAAATTCTGATCTAATGAGTCTCCCATCTATTTACATGAGTTTTGGGGGGGCTTCTGTGAATCCTCTAAAATTATTTGAAAATTCTTATATATTTGTATACCTGCATTTTTCTGGAAAGCAATTATCAAAATTTTTCAGAAGATTGTGACTTAAAAAAAAAAGATGAAGCACCAACAGCTGGTGATTAAAGACTCATACTATCTAAGAGTTCAACAGGATAGCTTTTACCACCAAAAATAAAATTTTCTTTAACAAGCTAACAAATCGCTACTTTTATTTCTAGACATTTACTCAAAAGCAATCCAATGGTTGCATCTAACTAGGAAACCGTCCACATAGCATCAATTCAAAAGACACTGAGGAAATGATTTTTCTGAGGGAAATTATCTAAACCAACTGATCATTTCTGGCAATATGAACCCACAATCTTCCAAGTTAATTCTAACTTTTCCCCATCTGCAAAAGGATGTGGGATTTAAAATATGTTAAGTCAGCAACCCAAAATTAATCTATGAGCTAAGAAATACTAGCTATTTCTAAAGATGGAAATACTACTATTTCTTATATCATTCAACAGGAATCAAATTCATTATTTACACAGACCATGATTCACAATGTCCTGAATTTGAATTATTCCATTTTTAAAAGAAAACAAATCTAAAACTTAAGACAGTTACCTACATGAGTAATAAACTGTCAGGACAAGGCAACTAGATTAAATATAATCTCCTCAGTAATATAATCTCTTCAGATAATTTTGACTGTCCAGCTTTAATTTTAAGGGGATATTTTCAATTACATTTAAGTTGCTCAATTATAGTCTACACACATCTTCACAAAGTTTGCTTTATCATTCACTAAATAAAGATAGCAACCCCCCAATTTCAAATTCCAGACTCACTCTCATAAGAATATCTATATCAATGCATAACACATGATCTTTTAAGTGGAAATTTTTAGTGCTTTAAATTGCATAACAATTCTCAGATTTTATCCCAATCCATATTCTTACCAGACTTTGAAAGTTTTGACTCTATTACTAAAACCCCTCACAATCCATCCATTCTGGAACTTACACATGAGTTTAACTCAATGTCACCAATGAACCTGGAGCAAACCCTACCAAAACGATGAGGATTTCTGTCCCTTCCTTGCCCAGGTGACTACACAAAAATCCTGTGAAATAAATACTTATCTCATCCAGAAAAAGGAAACTGA
>NW_017731857.1:1286300-1298893 GCF_001890085.2 Hipposideros armiger | reverse complement strand
CACACACACACACACACACACACACACACACACAGTGCTTCTGAAGAGGATACCAGAAACAAATCAAAACAGGAATTCAAATGTAAATCATTTAGCTACTTGTCACCATTGCTCTCATTTGTCCCAAATTTTCAAAAACTTTCTAAAATCAAATGAAATTTTAACAAATACAACAGTTTCATCAGCACTATATACCAAATCAAACAACTTTTCTAGTTGAATGCAATTCAACAAACATGTATTGAACTCTTTATATAGACAAGGTATAATTATTAAACAACAATAAAGTGTTAAGATTAATCCGGTTCCAAGATATTGAGTAGATTTAAGAAGTCAAAATAGTCAGTCTGGCCATTAGCAGTCTCCAATGAGAATCATCACAGACCTTTGGTTCTAAGACCCAAGGTTAATCTAGAACATACTATTGTTCACAAGCAGGTGAACTAATCACTCATTTTATATCTTTTTTAAGGTATTCTTTTTTTGGTATTAAAGCTACTTTAATGAGAAAATATCAAGAGCTGTAAAGAACCTCACATTTTTTCTTAATTAATGTAATCTATTTTTACAGCATTTTCAGGTTAAAAATATTGAGCAGAAAGTACAGAGTTTGCATATACCTGCCTTCTTCTCCCCTCATTTATTTTTCCCTTATTATCAACATCTTACATTGGTGTGGTACTTTTATTACCAATGTTTATACATTATTAACTAAAGCCCATAGTTTACATCAGGATTCTCTCTTTTATTGGACAGTTTTATGGGTTTTAACTAATTTATAATGATATGAATCCACCATTATAGTATCATACAGAGCAGTTTCACTGCCCTAAAAAATACCCATCTATGCACTCCTTTCTCCCTTGTCAACATGATGTATTTTTAAAACTTTATAGTAAACACTAAGTCAATATTAATTTAGCGTGTTTACATCCATATTTCAAATTATTTTTAGATACAAAGTACAGGAATAAATCACTTGAAATCTGTTGAATATTCACAAGTTATTCAGCAGAAACCCCAGAAAGATCATGGGACATGTCACCTCTCACCAGGTGCCTGAGTGTTTCCACTCTGTGCTTTGTAAACAAGTTCATTTCTTCTTTTTCTATCTCATGCTACTTTTAGGTCTTAGGAACCACAGCTTTAGTTATCCCGGTGACTTCACATTAACGCCCAAGAATAACCTCAGGAAAATGAATATTGTCAGTGGGGGAAAAAAAAAAGGATCAAGATCAAGCGAAAGCAACAATCATACCCCCACAGGATTACAAATTCTTCCTTCGGAAACAAATCAAACTGGGAGGAGAAGGCAGACGTATTACCACCAGCGGACCAACCATGAAGTTTAATTAAAGAAGGAATTACAGAATTAGAGAGTATGTCTTTGTCCGTTAACCCCTTGTGACCTCTCCTGTAGCCTCAGGAAATATTTCATCCTAGTTAACGCTATTATACATGAGATGTAACCTCAATTTTATAGAGATTTAGTCATGTGGAATTCTATAATTATTGGTTTCCAGACCAATATAATTCAGAGATGGGAGACAGGCAAAAAATGGAGAAACAAAATAATTCACAAGCATGAATTTGGCACACTATCTTCCTTCTCAGCAAGATCTTTCATTTAAATAATTAAAGAATCAAAACATGACAACCATTTAAACTCGATGTTTGCCCCAGATATAATACAATGCGCTTTACAGACTGGGGAGGAGGTGGGGGATCTCTCGGCAAGAATTGAGGCTGAACTTCCTTGGTCATCTGTCCCTTTATTCGAAGAAGGTCTCAGACCAAATCAGACGGTCTTTCCATCTGTACTAATCTGTCCAAGCTAGACCTGTCAGCATGTGTACTCAAAGTTGTGTTTCACTGATTTAAAAAAAAATAGACGTCTTTCCTGAGAGGTTCATGAGGTCGTTTCATCCTGTGTCTCAATTTAAGGGTTCTTCATAGGTATATTCCATAAGGTCTTTAACAGGTCAACTTGAAGTTTGATGCACCTACTTGGCTAATTGCAGAATGTCTCCTGTGTTTGTGAGTTTCACCATTCAACATAAAGGGGACAATGGGACAACTAACTTTTCTGATCTGAACTAGCGCTTTTCCACTGAGAGAGATGTGAATGACCTCTCTCGTGTTTACTCGGGTGAAATCCAGGAGGAGTGAAGCAAGACTGATATTCCCTCACAGACCCAGAGTAAATGACAAATGACATTTTCCCTTTGTGATCTTCGGGATTTTTGTTGACTTATTTGGAGGCTTTTGTTGGATCCCAAGAAATGGCCTGTGGCTGAGGCCTATTCTCCCGATTTCCACGCTCCATCTGTGGAATCCATCAACGGGGCATTTACCCTCATTCAGAGCTCTGACACCTGCCTGGCAGGGAGCAGCAGACACAAAGAGAGCCGGAGTGGATGAGAAAAGGGAGGTTGGTTTTTTCTTTCTTTCTTTTTTTTTTTTTCTTCTCCAGAGGACGGAGGAGGGGGAGGTGGGGGGAAGGTTGAAATGGATGCACAGTAGGGGTTAATCCAATCCAGTTGAGAAACTTAAGCACCTGGAAGCTTCTCTTCCACATTAATTCACAAGCTAAGAAGTAATCGGTGGCACTGTTTTTCTGTTTTGAAATTGTATATAGGTCCAGAAAATAAAAGACATACACCTCCGAAAGGAACAAACCCGGGATTTACAACAAAATCCTAAGGTAGATCTAGGAAGTGTGTGCGACCGAACAATCTATCAAGTAATAAACTTCCCAGAATTCCCTAACCCAGAACCAGGATCCGTGTAAGTTTTATGTTGTTTGTTGGTAAGCTGGGAGAGATGGTTTATAACCAAAGCAGTGGTCTGCTTGGGGGTGGAGGGTCTTGTTTTGTTTTTATTACCTCTACACCTTCCCCCGCCAATGTACCAGCACAAGAACCTTTAGCACATGCAAAAAAAGTTGGGACAATGGATGGCAAGGATGTTCCGGGCTTCCTGGAGGCACAGAAAGGTGCTTTTAAGAACACTAAACCTAATGAAGACCCTCCAGCCATTGAGCCACTCTTCATCACTCCCCTCCCCGCCCCAAGCAGTCCCCATTTGGGGGCTGCTGAAATGTAATGCTATTCCCCTCCCCTCTGACCCAAGTCCTTCCCTCGGAAGCCGCCTTCTCACAGCATGGGGTCATTAGAAGGAAAAGACGCTCCTGCCAGGTTGGTGCTAATCAAAATAGCTCAAATAAACCCTGACACTCAACAACTCCCCGAGTGCCTGCCACCCTGGGAGGAGAGTACAGATTGGTTATGAATATGGCCGGCTGTAGAAGCCGCTCTTGAAGACCCGCCCCTGTGCTCCGCAGTCCAGGAGTTATTTTTAAATGCACAACTTGGACCGCTGGGTGTTTATGTAAGATAAGGGCCGACAAGCAGAGGCTGGCAGAGCCGGCAAGCTGCCTCCAAGGTGCTGAGTGCGGCCCGGAAGACCCCGGGATCATAAGGTTCCAAGAACTGAATTTCTATCCACGTTACACTGAGAAACCTTTCTCTGGATGGAGTTCTCTGCCAACAGCCACCACTTTACTCTTAGTCGCTCAAAAGAGTAATGAAGCAAAAAAAAAAAAAAGGCTTATTTTTCTTTCATTCATGGCAGCCCTGCTAGTGACTGTTTTTACTAGCTGCATTCACTGGTCCATTTAAGTAAAAACATGGTTATGTCCTTTCTCTTCCTCTGATACAAGCAACATTTTGCTTAAGGGAGCCACAAAATCCCAAGCAAACTATGTTTCCCCACGTGAACGTTAGTGGCTTGGGGACCCTGACACTTACCCAAATTAACCCAGTGGCTTCCTAAACCCTTTATTTTGAAACTCAACGTGTGTAACAAGAATGCCTTTTACAACATTCCCAGCGAGTAAAGCTGAAGTCACGCTTTCTTACCCCACCCTTGCAAATAATTTCTATTTGCAAATTTTTTTAAATGGCTTTTTGAAACTCCATGGTAACCGCCACCAGAGCATTTCAAAGAGAAAAAAAGAGAGGAAAGCCCCAAGAAAATGTGTTGCTATTCAATTAGGAAAACTGATTAGTTAACTAATTAATCAGCTAACAGCTTTCTAAGAATAGTCTCCCATGATAAGAACTTTCCCCCCTCAAGAGCTTAAAAGTCAGTCATAATTACAATTAAGAGGCAGCTCTATCCTTGTGGCTTCTCCATGTCTCTAAAAGCAGTCAGCTAGGCTCTGGTTCAGTGGGATTGGATTGCACGGGGCAAAGAAAGGTAATTTGCACAGTGAGGGGAACAGGAAAACAGTAGTTCTCCTGAAAGGAAAAGGGCCAAGTGACTTTTATTTACAATCGCCAAGAGAGAGGCTCTTATTGACCATATGCGCCACAATTGCCCCTCTTATCACAGGCTGGCCATCATGTCCTTTGGGAGCTGTTAATGAACTGGGTAATTGAGCTGCTGACATGTGTTACCAAAACAAAACAATAGGAAGAAGAGACAAATGAACATTTTATTTGCCAATCAGAGTAGGTTCGGCTTTTCACAGAGCTGCAGCTAAGTAACTGACTGAATACATAAAACAGTGCATTGAAAGCAAGCAGATGCAGACACAATAATAGTTAACTGACAGCTTATGGCCCATCTGTGCTTAACATTTTGTTAAAGAAATTACTTGACTTGCTAAAGAGACAAATCATACAGCTGCCCCAAGTGCTGCATTATAAGAGATAAATCGCTAGCTAAACTGTTTCATTCTTAAAATGACAATGCTTATGAACAGTTACGTTGGGACATTTTGTCAGCACAGCTTGACACAGTTATTACTTACTAAAAATGTGACAACTCATAGATATTCAATGGAATTGAGTTGGGGGGAAAAATCAAAACACTGCAAACAATTTGAAAGAACAACAGGCATTTTTAATCTCCTGCGATCAAATATGCATTTCTAAGATATTGTGAATGAAAAAAAAAAGCTATGAAAAAGAACAGAAAATCATGTTCCATGTGGTAATTATGTATCTTTCTCCCACATTTGTACTCTATTTATTCAGAACTGTAGAATATTTAAAATGCTCTCATTCTCCGTTGGTTACCATTAATTTTCTCAATGCTATCAGAACAAAAAAATAAGTAGTTTAAGCAATAATTGTGTCCGGCCACTTTACTTTCCCAAACATACCCGCCTTCCTCTTTGGGAAACATATATCTTTAATAGGGAAAGGGAAACCATGCTGCAAAAGACTCGCTTTATGAGGAGATTTAGCTTATGTTTTTGTTACTGCATCTGAATTAAAACCAGATTTTCTGGTGCATGTGTGGTTCATCCACTGCCATGTAGAACAACTTACCTCTGAAAAAATTTCCATGTAAACTGGCTAACCAGAGGCAGAACAAGGACCTTGCAAAGCCCTTCTTGTGATGGTTCCTTCAAAATTCTGGGCAAAATTAACTCAATAATAGTAATAGCAATATAAGTAAAGCTGCTCTTCACTGACTCACTGACAGCTTACTGTAGCCAACTCCGGCTTCCTGTGTCCTTAAGTACATTTGCTTTCATCTTCACCAAAAGCCTGTTAGGAGGGGTATTGTCATCCCCATCTTACAGATGAGAAACATTAAGGTCCACAGCAGCGGTTCTCAACCTTCCTAATGCCGCGACCCCTTACTACAGTTCCTCATGTTGTGGTGATCCCCAACCATCAAATTATTTTCGTTGCTACTCTATAACTGTAATTTTGGTACTGTTATGAATCGTAATGTAAATATCTTTTTGTTTTACGATGGTCTTAGGCGACCCCTGTGAAAGGGTCGTTCGACCTCCAAAGGGGTCGTGACCCACAGGTTGAGAACCGCTGGTCTAGAGAGTAATGTAATGTACGTGTTCCACGAGAATTCAGAGAGGCTACCCAGATATAAGATCATACATGTCAAATATGAGATTTTATTGACATTGTCATTGGAAGAGTTAGGATTGACATGAGTTGGAAGAAAGACCACGGCCAATATTGTCACATTTATTTTCCTCCCTGGTCTACAGTGCCAGGACTCAGATGTCACAGTCAACGCTGTAAATCAGTTATAAAAACATGACCATAAAAGGTGAGCGACACTGTCAGTGGTGGTTGGTGTTTATGAAAATTATGTTACAAACGGTTACTAAGAAAGAATTCTGGCTATGAAACCTAAACCCTAGCTATATTTACAGGGCTTTAAATAAGACACAAGGAGCCCTGTGACCCAATCAACAAAGAAAGAACCACCCTGATTTCAACTTCATTTTCCACGATCAAATATTTTTGCTATTGTGTGCATCAGTCATTTTAAAGCCAACAAATAAACCAAGGATTACTATATAAAAGAGGTAGTAACAAGTTACACAGGGAACCTTTCAGGGAGTAGAAAACAAAAGAATGCTTTTGCCCCCCTTATTAAGACAAGACTACCGCAAAACACACAAAACCTGAAGGGCTTTATCCACAACTAAACTTTGCCAGGGTTAGCATGACGGGAGATGTTCGGAAAATAGAAGAAAGGCAGATTTAAGCAGAAAGTCAAATACTACCCTTTTTGTGTCAGAAACTACATAAGGAGGTTAAGAAGATAAAAGACTCAGAGACCTGAATGATCACAGTACAGCACTTACAAAATGGTAGCTGCTTAGAAGAAAACCTAGTCCAGTCCCTTGATGTGCCAGCTAAAACTGGGAGACAGCAAGTGGGGTTGCCTCAAATCACTCATCTTTCAGGACACATTTTTTTTTACATACCTAACATATGGCTGATATTGTCCTTGGTGCCAGAATGCAAATATGAATAATATATGGAGCTTGCATTCAGGAAGTAAAACCCAAATTACCTAACTCCCAAGAGCTCCTTCCACTAAAGTACTGGTATATACACAAGAAAATCCAGCCATGCCCTGCAGCCACAGAAAGATTAAATAGTCTCTCAAGGCTGAAAAACCTAGATACATTATTTACTAAACAACAGAGCCCTGGATCCCGTGAGCCTGTGATCTTTAATATAGAGATCAAATTAATACCTAATTGCTTTAACTGACACCTCCCATATGGCATTTCAAGATTGTTTCTTTGCCTTTTGTTGTCTACTAGGTTCCATGAGGAAGAAAAGGAGCAACACAGGAAGCTTGTTTTGAAAATCCAAATCTTATCTGGGTCAATTCCTGCTTGTTGGAAGATAGAAAGAAGTCACCACTGAGCATAAATGAAAGAGGACGCTCTTTTCCTGGAGGCACTAGAGAAAGCTGAGCTTCCTCTTCACTGGCCCAGGAATCAGCAGCAACATCAAGGTCATCGTCAGAAATCATTCAGGGTATGACTACCACGCAAGAACTTCGCTGGAGGCTAGAAGGAAAGGGATAATAAAGAAGAAGAGAGGGCCAGCCGAGTGGCTCAGTTGGTTAAGAGCTTGCACAAGAGTGCGAGTTCTGAGCAATAGCTGTTCGATTCCCAGCCCGAGCTGAGCTGCCGCTGAGCTGCCAACAGGTGGCAGGATAGCTCAGCTTAAAAAAAAAAAGAAGAAGAAGAAGAAGAGAGTGTGATTTCTCCCTTTCCTCTTGCAAATGTATGAAGCCCAGGTCTGGAAGGCTGGCTTTCAGATTGGTGTCATAGCCCACCAGATGACCTCAGGAAGAGCTGGCAAACCAGTCGAGATGACTAAGTAGATGATATGAATGCTTTTTCACTGTCCTTAGATAGGGACAGCTGCTTTTTGAAATGTTGTTTTCTTCTCTTTATGCCCAAGCAACAGTCACCATTGCACTCAGAAGAGGTAATACCAGGGATTTGGGCAAACAAAACTGTATGTCATGGTGGAAAGACCTCCAGCTCTGGAGACAGGCCAGTCTCCTCCAAATACCCAATTGGTCACTTCCTCTCTGATTTGGGGCAAGATATCTAACCCTCTGAACCAGCTTTTTCATTAGTAAAATTTTCTTTAGAACACCTGCTTCAAAGGCTGGTTTTTTGTTTTTGTTTTGTTTTTTAAACTTTATTGGGGAACAGTGTATTTTGTCCAGGACCCATCAGCTCCAAGTCAAGTTGTTGTCCTTCAATCTTAATTGTAGAGGGCGCAGCTCAGCCCCAACTCCAGTCGCCATTTTCAAACTAGTTGCACAGGGCATAGCCCACCAACCTTGTTGTTAAGAGCATGCACTCTAACCAACTGAGCCATCTGGCCATTAATTGGCAGCTCAGCAGCAGCTCAGCTCAAGGTTCTGTCTAGTTGTAGAGGGCACAGCTCACTGGCCCATGTGGGAATCAAACCGGCAACCCTGTTGCTCAGAGCACATGCTGTAACCAACTGAGCCACCCGGCCGCCCCCCAAAGACTGGTTTTAAGGAAAGGAGATGGTTTGTAAAGCACAGAACAGTTCCTAACCCATGATGTATCCTCCATAAAGGTAGCCCTCTCTGCATCCCTTCACCTTCATATTACCCAAGCCCACCAGGCTGAAAGGAGTAGTTTGGGGGGGGGAAATGTTCTCTATGGTTATTCTAAGACAGAGGGAGAAAAATGATCACCAAAACTTTAAAGATGTTTGTAGACATTCCCGAATTTATGAAATTAGAGCACTGTCCATTCTCGCATCTGCTTCCTCTTCTGAAGATCCTGCCCACCATCAGCCAGTATATATGTATCCATTTAAAACAGATACTCAGCTCTTGCTCCATATCTAATTCCCTTAAAAATCCAAATTATAGGCCCAGGGTCCTCTGCTCCTCCTGGCCCCGGACATGTGTTTTTAATGTAAGATCAATGATTAAGGTAGCTATGAAAGTAAATAAATTCTGTGCTCCCAAATACCCCAGGGCCTACGCAAGAAGACTGAGCTTAACAAAATCAGGCAACAAGCCTAGAAGAAATTAAGTATACTTGGCCTCTCCTTTATGCCAACATTCACTTCAGTTTCCATGAAGAAGAACTTCGAATATGTTTGCTTGGAGGCAAATGCTCAAGCTTCCTTTATGTATACTGATATGTATCTGTATAGACAAAATGAAGTATAGTTTTGAGAAATGCACTATCTGATCACTTTGTTTAGTGTCAACAGCCAATGTGAATATGTCAGGCAGCCAAATAAAAAATATATATCAAGAATTTCTCCAGTAGCAGGTTTCTACATGAATTACTGGACAATTGCCTTGCCTCTCCACATTGCCTTTTCAGGAATCATCTGGCAGAACTGGAGGAAAATGAGTCAGAAAGTGCTAGGTAGGGGAGAGGAGGGAGAAGAGAGAAGAACAGAAGAAGGTCACCTTCCTTCCTAGCAAAGAAGAGTAATGATGCAGCAAACGATTTCAGAGTCAGTGGGTTGACCCCAAACACTCCTTTCTCTGAAAGACCTGATGACAGGTCTTTTTGAGTTAGGAAAGTCGCAGAGGGCCTAGAGTAGGGGGTGAGGGTCTGAAAACACGTCCTGATCCTTAGCAGATTTGAATCAATTAAGCACCCTCGTGGATCCAGTTGGAAGATGGTCCTGCTCAGCATCCCACCCACACCAGCCAGTAATTTTAACTGGGAATCACCCCATCAAATGGGTCATGCCAAATGCCAACATTTAAAGACTATATTGCCAATTCAATTCAAACTCAAACCCTACTTTTCACCACCCAATCAGAAGTTCATTCCTAAGAAGGGTTTCTTGGACAAAATATATTTCTTGTCTTTGTGGGTGTGTTTGTTTTTATATTGTAAAAGTATATTACATTATCAAATAAAAAGTGTCTAAAAACAATGATAGCCCCCAAATCCAAAACAATCACTACTGATTTTAAATTAGAGAGTTAGATTATATAAATGGATAGGTAGAAGGATGGATGGATGGATGGATGGATGGATGGATGGATGGATCAAGAGGTAGATATACATATAGAATGAACAAACTCCTTTACTGTATTTCCTTCTATTCTTTTGTTCTGGTATATGAATAAAAATATAAGTTTTTAAAAATTCTTTCTATTATAGATTAGCTGTACATTAAAAAAGTAAACACAACTCTTTCCTCCAGCAAGTATTCAAATGAACTTATCTTTATTGTTTTGATAATAACAACAAAATTGTTTGGTTGATAGTACTGTTATGTGAAAATTTAACTTGAATTCTGAAACCATGTAGCATTACTCCTTCCAATTTGCTAATATACACCTGTAGATACATTTGAATATGCAAATATAAGCATTTGCCCATTTCTAAATATGAGGACCAAGATAAATGACATATATTCTCATTGCAGCCACGTAGCTCAGGTATATAATTTATTCAAACAAGCATTGAAACCACTCTCATGTATCTTTCTCTCCACTCTCACAATAAATAAGTCACAGTTTTAAGAAAGCTTTTCAAAGGCATGAGGTATCAGAGGTAGTTGTCCTTACTGACGTACCTCCCCAATCAGCATCCCATTTTTAACCAGGCTGCAACTAAGTAAGAGGAAGCCTTTGAAGTGCTTTCTTCTCCCTGATGGAAGAAGCCAGAATGGGAGCAGTGTGTGACTATCTGAGCATAAGACTATGGGTAGCATGACGGTGGCTAGAGAAGAAAACCAAATGAAGCACAGGAACACAATATCCCAGGTAACCAACAATGTAAACTGCAGGGGAAATATATCACTGTTTAAAACCTTTTTCCACTACTTGCTAGTGATGCTCATGTTTTGTGTTAAATGCACTGCTTAGCATAGAATTTTAAAAGCTGGAAATTAAAGATCATCAGACCACGCTTAACCTTACAGATAAAACAATAATAACTGAGTTTCAAATGGATCAAATGATATCTCTATCACCACCTAGCTTGTTAGTGGCAGAGTTAAATCTCAAACCTAGATCTTCAAATTCTAAATTCTGGTTCTTTACTCTTTGTCACACCATCAACTCTTGAATTATCTGTGAACCTGTGGGTGAACTGACTTCCATTTTCCAGTTGCCTATGTCAGTCCTTCCCCCACTGACAGACCCACCAAATCCAAAATTTAGTGAAATGAGGCAAAACAATTTGGACTCAAGATTGGGCCTAGAGGAAAAATAAATAAATATTTAGCATTGCAATCATTCTACATACATCTAACCATTATATGATGCTGTTTTTGTTTCTGAATTTTTAAAATGCTTTACCTCATTATCATTATATCTTTATAACAACACTGTGAGTTAGACATTCTTTTCCTTGTTTTTAAAATAAAGTTGAAACTCAGAGTAGTTCAAAGCACTTGCCTACAGTCTCAGCAAGACAATTAGATGTCAGAGTTAAGTAGGTAATCACCAGTCTTCACTCTAAAAATACATTAAAAAATGATTTCTAGATCATCTATTTCTTAACATAATTCACAAACTTCTTCATTCACATAACAAGTATATTCAAGTATTTTTCAGTAATAGCCAATATTTACAGAAATAATAATTAGTATATTCCTGACTAAATCAGCTTTAAAATGCAAAAAACAATTCATATGAAGTTGAAAATGTACACAAAAGCCTGCCAAGAGTTCGCCATATGGGATTTTAAGTTTTCACTGGCCTCTTACAAATCTACTTCCCAGAATTCCTTCCACATGCTTGCCAAAATGGACAAAGGATTTGTGGTCATCGTTTAAATATCTGGCACCCTAACTTGCTGTCTGTTTTACCTAGCATGCCCTGTCTTCCCATCTTTATACAATGTCATGCATAGGTCTCAAAACTCAGTTCCACAAAACCTTCCCTGAACCTCCCAATCATAAATGCTCCTCCGTTCTTTATACTAAAAGAATACTTCACACTTTTCATGCATTCCACACCTTTCCCTCTTAATTGAACTAGAGACTAAACTTTCTGGTCAAGTTTTTTTGCAACTACACTCACTTCTCTGATTGACCGCTTCCTTGAATTCATACAAATTTGGTTTTGTGTCCCAGTGGTACTTTTCCATTTAAAGGGTCAAACAGTCAGAGGTCACCAAAGTCACTAGTAAGTTCATACAGACAAATCTAACAAATGCAAACACCGCCTTACTAAGAGCAGGTTTTGAGGGGACTGGGTCCTCGGCTTGCCAGTTGAATAGTTTTGCAAGCAAAAAATTAGAGGCCATTCTAAGAGAAATGACTTTGTGTGTCAAAGTTCAATGGGTATTTTGACTCCTATGATGTTGAAGAATTCACAAAAAGAGAGAAATTGACTGATGGCGTCATGGCTTTACCACAAAATAAGGAAAGAATAATTGAAAGGAGCATAGAGACCATTCTACCTCAATTTTTCATAGGATTCCAGTTAATTTTAGAGGCATCCACAGGCACTAAAGAGACCTTTTCTTGGCTTCAATAGTTACCAATAAGAGAAAATATGTGAACGTGTTTAGTAAACTGTAACATTCACATAACATAAGTGTTTTATCACCATCATCATCACATTGTCATTATTATAATAGGCAATGGAAACCCAATTAAGCAAACTTTGTTGGCCAATTATGAAATTAAAGAGGCATTATAATTAGCCTTTCACTTTCTACAGAAAATAAACATAAGTGTATAAGGTTCTTCTCTGATCAACTAAAGACATTTGCCCCTCTTTTTCTCAAACTTTCTGATTTCCTTGAATACAGGAGGACGCCA
>NW_017731857.1:1197731-1285785 GCF_001890085.2 Hipposideros armiger | reverse complement strand
TTCCCCAATAAAAATCTTTAAAAAAAAAAAAGAATCCTACATATCTATCAACAAAGATGTTTTTATTCTCCCCTTCCAGAAGGGTCTAAGTAAGTCCCAGCCTTGAAAATACAGAGTCAGAAGCAGATCATGCTTCGTGGGGCCTGAAGGTTTTACACTTTATGGGAGGGAGTTCTTCTTAAAAATAAAAAATAAAAAACTAGATTACTTTTGCATATTTTTAAAAATCACATGACCATGTTGGGGCCCCTTGCAGGGATTCAGAAGGAGTCCTTGCCAGCGAGAGCTCTGAAGTTAGCTTCATTGTGAAATCACTTCTGCCCAATAACCTCTGATAAAACCCAAGTCCCTAAGTGCAATGCACAAGAAACAGACCCTCGCTTTCTACATCCACCTTTCCTGCCATACACACAATTAAACATCCCCAAACAACCGAAATGGCAGCCCACTCTACCCGCTTCTCCAAATAGTAGACAGACAAGTTAACCAATCAATACTCATGATTATAAACTACCCAGAGTCTTTCATGCGGGCGTGGGGTTTCTGCCCCAATTCCACTGAAATCAACCCTCAGAGGTAGCTACTTCCTCAGCCTGTGAGTAAAGCCCATCCTATAAACTGTGATAATGGAGACATACAGGTCATGGACAGTTCAAAGCGCCTCATAATAAATATGGAAAGCCATTTTGTTTTGTTTTCTAACCTTCACAAATTATCTTGGGAACCTGGATATGTCCTAGGTAGGGATCTTATAAGTATGGTGATACCCTCCTGAAATCAATACCATGAGTGTGGTTCCCCCACATGCATATTCCTTACATTCATTAGGCCTCAGAAAAAAAATGCAATTGAAACAACTTGTGAAATTTTATTTTAAATATTATTTTTTTCTGCAATGATTATGTATTACTTTTGCAATAATGGAAATCGGTCCAGTGTTGAGATGTACCCCCAAACAGCTTGGGTACATTTATGAGGATTTGCAAACAACTTTGAGTCAATTCAACATTGTAGCCAGCATGTGAAATCTTTTTTAATTTGTAACATCTTGCATAGAAAATGCTTGCACCACAAAAACTTGGAACAAGTTATTATAAAAAAGTCAGGACTTGCACCAGATTTAGGCCAGATATAATATACTAGAAACTGGAGTGGAAGAAATGGGACAATTACAAAGTTACAAGAAAAAAAACAATGCTTTTGCTTAAATTGGTTGGCTATTTCAGACACAAGGCATTAAGAGTTTCACTTACCAAAATATTCCCTTGTATTTCTTCTTTACTTGAGTCTGAAGATACAGCTTTATTCTCCTCTGAGATTTCTTAAATTCTGATATAGGACCTCACACAGTTTTACCCCAAATGATTTACTTGGGACTAAATTTCTTTACATTTCTTCATGTTGTTAAATAGATCAAACACTAATGTTCCCTTATCTCAGGAGTTGAAACACATTATCATTTAAGGAAGATTTATTAAACACGAAATTTTGAGCTGACTTTGCCAAGACTCCACAAAATTTAAAATGTACCTTTTTTTTTAAAATTTAAAGAGCCACCTCTCCGATCACTTTAACCATCTTCTAGAAGTGTTCCACTTTGCAGGGACAGCCGATCTCAGGTGAATGAGGAAGACTGTCGACACCCCACCACATATTCTGTGGCATAATCAGAAGTTGCCAACAGAGCTCTAATAATTGAATCACTACAAACATTCCTAGATATGGTGCTAGGAAATAAAATAATATTTCCAAATTGAAGCTGTGAAGGTCTATACCAGAGTCAGCCAAACACAACCCACTGTTTGCCTTTGCACGTCCTATGATGGAAAAATGATTTCTACATTTTTGAATGGCTGAAACAAATCAAAAGAAGAATAATATCAACACATGAAAAGTAAATGAAAACTTAATATCCATAAATAAAGTTTCTTGGACTAGAGTTACACCCATTCATTTATGTATTTTTTATGGCTATGCACTACAAAGACAAGCTGAGTAGTTGTGACAGAGACCAATGGTCCATAACCAAAATTTTTCACTACATAGCTCTTTACAGAAAACAAAAAATTTCCCTTGTCTACAACAGCCAACAATTTATAGGTACTTTATACGCTCCAGGCACCTCATCAAGCATCTTTACTTGCTTTCACTCATCTAATCTTCAAACTAACATTATTATTATCCACTATTTTACAGATTTGAAAAACTGGCGCCCAGAGAGATTTACATAGCTGGTATGGAGAGGAGGTGGACTTGGCACATCTTTCTTTCTCATGTAGATACTTGTGTTTATGAACTCTGCGCCACATTCCCTGCCACCACCAAAACCCATCGCCACTATCATCATCCCAGGACAGGCACAATACAGAACCCAGGCTCTCATTTTTCCATAGAATGATGGAAGTCCCCATCTCCCTGCAGTGGGGATGGAGGGATGCCTTGCCCTGTCTCCTGCTGCTGTCACGCCCCCATGTCTAGGCATGCATGAAGCCAGAGCTGTGGGGGATATTTTCCCATGAGGGCCCAAATGTCTGTGGTGCTACTCAACTGCATAGAACAGGTGCCAAGTGTAATTAATGGACTAATTACACCCAAGTACCAAGCTACTGCTCAGTCCACAAGGAGACCGAGAACCAGGAAACTCTTAATTAAACAACACTGTCCCAGGTGGTCTGAAGGCTTGCTGCTCTGGTTATGTTAGCTTAATGTTGACCTTACTTTGACTTCAGACTCTTGGATTGTCTTGGGTCTCCATGCCATGAACTCAGTGACCTCTGACATGAACCACTGGCTAACCCCGCAGAAATGCTGGAATCATAGTTGTCACTTAACTCCCCTGTCCTATGCCCTGATGCCCCATACACCATTCCCATCTTTTTAATCTAAATGGCCACCACCAGGGCAGCAAATTCACCTCTTTGGTAAACAAGGAAGCTAGCAACAGGACAAAAGAGAGAACTGGTGTTCTATTTCCAGGATTCTATTCTCAACCCAGACTTCAGTTGGGCGAGTTGCCTAAACTGTATGGCTCTCAGATTCCCCATCTCTAGAGTAATAACCATCCACAGGTGATTGTGAGGAACAATTTACAGTGGTATGAGTAGACTTTGGAAAATGTAGAGTACAAGCGTAAAATGAAAGTAAATTATAGTGTTGAAGTATAAAATGTATATCCTGGTTTGACATTAGTGTGCTAACTTTCTCAAACGCTAAAGACATTTTGGGGGTTGATTCAGGATCCAAAACTTCATGCTAAGCAAGACCCTGTCTATGTGAATAAACCCCCAGAAATAGCAATGAAACAAGTTGTCCAAGATATCACCAGAGTCCAGAGAACAGGACACAACCTACACTATACATATGTTTAGACATATATTTTCTTTCCTGGGGGGGTGGGGAGGGGGGAGGAGGAAGAGATCAAAGTTTTTAATAACCTAATCACAAAATTTTTCTCTAATTCCACATTCATTTATTCCCCAAATGCTATTTAGTGCCACTGTATGCCTAGTTCTGTGCAAAGCAATGCATGCAAAAAGGTGAACAGAACAGAGCTCTCAGTCTAGCAAATATCAAATTTAAAAAAAAAAATCTGACATCCAATCTCCAAGAAATGCCAATTGCAAATGCTTTTGTTTTTTAATAGAGAGTTTCACTTTAAGTTCTCAGACATGTTAGATGGTTAACCAGATAATAGTTGGACTTCTAATTCCATTTTGTGTTCAGTAGATATGTCATTTGCCGGGGGGTAGGGAGAGTAGCTGACGCAGTTTTGTTTTTTCATCTTACATTTTGCCAGTCTTTTCTCATCTTGCATTTAGACTGGTATTGTTGTACTGAGCTAGTTTTGTCTGTTCTGACCCACTTCCTCCTGCAGCAAGTATTGTCCAATGCTTCAGACATATAAGGTTACCTTGAAGGTCTGAAATTCAGGGTCTCTCTTTTTTTTAAAAGATTTTATTGGGGAATTGGGGGAGGGGAACAGCCAAGTTGTTGTCCTTCGATCTTAGTTGTGGAGGGTGCAGCTAACTCAGCTCCAAGTCCGGTCACCATCCGGCCGCCTGTCAGCAGCTCACAGCCATTCAGCTCAAGGTGCCGTGTTTAATCTTAGTTGCGGGTGGGCATAGCCCACCATCCCATGCGAGAGTCAAACCAGCAAGCTTGTTGTCAGGAGCAAGTGCTCTCACCAGCTGAGCCATCCTGCCACCTGTTTGCAGCTCAGCAGCAGCTCAGCTTGGGCGCAGCCCACTGGCCCATGTGGGAATCAAACTGGCAACCTGTTGCTCAGAGCTTCTGCTCTTAACCAACTGAGCCACTCAGCCGGCCCTCAGGGTCTCTTAAATATCCAGAAAAACCTTTGGAAATCTGGGTTTCCCCAGTCTCTGAGTATTATTTTATCACACTGGCATCTCTGAGGCCATCTCTGGGTCTATCACTAAACTGACATTTCTGTCAATGCCATGATTACTTAGGATGCAAGTGAGTTTTGTGGCTGGCTGAGATCACTTGAAGATCACTTAGAGATCTTATTTTCATATCACTCTGTAGTGTAAGTATGTCAAACATCTTAATATCAGTATGCATTTATCATGGAATCTCTTATACTTAAGGTTTACTATTAAACTTTCTATTCTCAACTCAGTCAGTTGGGCAAGTTGCAATAGTAACAAAAATAGAGATTTTGTTTTGTTCAACAGCCAGACTCATTTACAGATTTCATTGGAGAAAGAGGGAGTGTATAGTCTTCAAAAACTTGAGTCATGGAATCTGATTTTTTTTTTTTAAGCTGAGCCATCCTGCTACCTGTTGGCAGCTCAGCGGCTGCTCAGCTCGGGCTGGACTCGAACTGCTGTTGCTCAGAGCTCAAACTCTTGAGCGAGCTCTTAACCAACTGAGCCACTCGGCCGGCCCTTGGAATCTGATTTTAACACTGAGAATGAGTGAGGTAGTTCCACTCTATACTCTAAACACAGTCAAGGTGTCAAGAAGATGGGGGAGGGGTATCAGGACTTCCTAGCAGGAGAACCCTCATTAGGTGATAAACGCTTAGCAGTACTATTACACAGGAATGTCATCTACCAGCACCTACATCACAATCACCTGAGGCATTTGTTTAACATGATGATTTCTGAGCTCCACCCCAGATCTGCAAAATCAAAATCACTTGACTGGATCCCAGAGATATTTTTGGAGCAAGCAACCCAGAAATTAATTGTAATAAGACTAACACTTATGCAGCATTTATCATGTCAGTCAACAGTCTGAGCATTTTACAACATGTATGTAAATAAGAGGACCTCTTATGTATGCCTCTTAGGTTCTGTGAAGTTGGTGAACCACTGGGTTAGGTTTTGAAGTACCGGTAAGATGCACATAGATTCCAATCTCGGATGTCATATTTCTAACAACCTAGCCATCTGTGGATTATTTAACCTCCCCCACCCTAGAGAACTCCTGTGTAACACAGGGGTGCCAATTCCTACTCTGAATGGTGTTTGTGATGACGGAATTTCTGGTACACACAAATCACCACATCGATGTGCACTAGAACACCCCCATGAAGCGACAAAACGCATGCTATCTTACAGCGGGTGTTCAAGCACGTTTAGGACAATGTCCACACTTGAACAATAATGACACACCCAACCATAGTCTTCACTCACAGGTGTGAGAGCCTACCTTGAGAATGAGCAATCAATTCCCTAGAGCTTGTGCTGAGCCCTGTGCTTGGAAGCCTCAGAGCCCATGGATTCTTGTCTTCTTCCTGGGGTTGAGAATGTGCCAGAATCCATCACATTCCACGGGCACAAACTGGCTGCTGGCAAGCACACCCGCCTAAGCTGTTTTCAGAGTTTCCAGGAAGAACTTTGCTCCCAGAAAACCATTCTTCCCTCCGACTAGCCCCAAGGACTGTGCTCACTGTGGCAGCCTGGAAGATTCCTTGATCCCAGCCAGACCTCTTCACAATCGCTAATGCCAGCCCTCCCTCTCAGAGCCCCCGGGGGTCCTTCCTCCATCCCTGGGGTTTACCCAGAGGCAGGCGCTTCCTGACCTGTCCCTCTCCTTCTCCACTCCAACGGAGACAATCCCCCAGGCACAAAGACCCCTAAACTCCTCCAGGCCCTCTGCCCAGGAGACTTGGAAATCGCTCTTTGATTTCTCCACTGTAAGGAATTCACTTTCTTCACTAGTAGCCTGGAAGTCTCATTTTCTCATGAATACACTGTAACAGTGATGTGTAAACTAACAATCACTTAAATTTCCTTTCCCTAAAAATCAGAAAGCGATTACGAAAATGGGTATTTGAATGTTATGCTTCCATTATACAACTTGTTTTAGGGAGAGGAACCTGACTCCATCTCAGAAAGCAGTCGTTTGATTTGATGAGATGGCTCTCCATTTTGAAATGTTACACTGGCAGATGTGACCACCATACACTAAACTTTGGCTCAACCTGCCTCATTGAAGTGGACCCTGTAGTTATGAGACAGTTATGTTTAATTAAGCAAATTGGAGATGGTAAATATAATGAATAATAATTATAACATGCTTGTAAATTCTGGAAAATGCTCACAGAATGGGCACACACAGGTACTCTATGCCATAGGTTTGTGTGAGTGTGTGAGTGGGAAAATGGGGGGTACATGCAGGGGAACTTCCACATAGATACACCTTTTAAACTGTCTACACCTCACTTAAATGTCTCCAGGTGCCTCCTCTGAATAGGGATATAATATTTGATGAATAAATGGTTCAGCATTCTTAGACCTTCAGAGCATATCTAATTCTTCACACTCTTTGCCCAACTACTGAAGTTTTCACATCACAATAATTAAAGATATATTTTATTTTCCTGTGCTTTGAACTCATACAGCCCAACATAATTAATTAATGTTTACTAATGCACTTTGATGTTTAATAATTACACTTTTCTATTTAACAATACACTTTTGTTTTTTAATAATACACTTTTATGCTTAAAGAATTAGTGCTTTGTTAAAACAATATTTTTTGCCTCCACAGCTATCAGAAAAATTAAAACCTCCGTAGCTTGAGAATTTTTAAAAAAATAATTATTTGAGGTTTTATCCTGCTAATTGGGGAGTCTCCTATTCTCAATGACTTCCACCGAGAAACTGCCTATTTTCCAGACATTGTTTAAAAACATCCTTTATTTTGTGTAGAAAAATTAATCATATTAACTACTTGTCTCGATTCATCTTTCTGAATGTAGATAAGAAGGCATGCAATGGCTACTGATTGAAATGTCCTCCAGGAATATTACCCTAAAAAAAAAAAAACAATGAAAAGCCATGAATACTCCAGGGCCCTTCTCATTGGGATCAGCTGGGAGTCCCCCAGCCTGCTGAGGTTCAGGGCTCATGGCCTGGCAGGAAATGGACCCTTTTAAGCTCACCAGAGCCCGCCCCTGCGCTGCTGACTCAGAGCGTTCCTACACCACCCCTGCTGGGGGACATCCAGGTGAGGGACAGAAGGAGCTTTGTAATGGGACAGACAGGAAACCCTTCTGGGGAAAAGGGAAGAAAAAAAAGAACCGCTTCAAATAAGAGGAATATTCAGGACACCCTTCTATCCTAAAGCCGACTTGATTTTCTGGAGTGCTCTCAAAGCACATTTGCCGGAGGTGCCCAAAAAATGTATACACGTGACTTGTATTCATCTTTTGTCATTGGTATATATTAAGTATTACAATTTTAATAGTTATTTCCTTTCTTAAAATGCGCATACATTTTTTTGGCACCCTCTGTATATTTGATGTTAAATCAAATTAAGACTAATTCATATCACAGCATCCGTGTTTTTTTGAGCAGACTGTAGTGGTGGAAAAAACAGTATATTGTCTGTCCCTTACTACAACCTTTGAAGAGGTGTTCATGTGTCTAAGCCTCAATTTATCTGCAAAGTGGGAATAATATTTGCCTCATAGCATTGTTGCAAGGATTAAATTATATAATGTATGCAAAGCTTTATTATTATTATTATTATTATTTATTCATATTAATTATGTGAGAACATTTTCCTGATTCTATTATTAAATAATATTTAATAAACTTAATAAGGCACTTGTTTTACAACATGAGTATCTTGCCTCAAATGGATAGAAATACAAAGCTTATATTCAGAGCCTGAATGACAACCCACCCCTTTTTCATTGACCTAGAGATAAACTTTGACCTGTTGTTTGAAAATCACACTTTTTCTGAAGGTGCCTTGTTCCTTTTAGGAACGACAGCTTGACCCCAGAATCTGGAAACTGACATGGATCAATATACCTCATTCCTCCTTCCTTGGCATGCCAGCAAGAACCTTTAACCTTTGGACTTGATTCCTAAACCTTGTATATTGTTTGCAATTACAGAATATTTGGGGCCAATGGAGGATTTTTTTTAAAAAAATCTGAATTTGCTTGGGTGCTGACTAAAGTAAGGCTCTGACATTCAGTTCTTAAAAAAAAGAAAGTTTTCTGATTGGTAGGTTGAGTTGTTTGTTCATTTCCCCTGACTTCTATTCTCTTGGGTCAAATCTGGAATTGACTGCATGGTGCTGATTTAACACATGCTATAAAAATCTCAAACCGTGAGGACCACCGTGAAGTGAGCCGATACTGGCCCAGACAAGAGAGCTGGTATAAGGAAACTTGAGTCTGCAGATTTGTACTTCTATGGCTTCCTTTTTAAAAAAAATTAATCTTAACAGTTTAATTTTCCTAAACTAAATTTATTCTATATTTTACCTCACCTACAGCAGCTGAGATCTACCTTCCAGGGGTGGTTTGTTGGGAGAAGAAAGAACTACTCTTACTGCTTCTCAGTGAACACACACACACACACACACACACACACACACACACACACAGTTAGAAGCAACCAACACAACTTATCCGACAGAACATCATTGTTGAATAAGCGCATTCACCACTTCCTGATACATTCCAAGATGGAAATTCCTAATTCCTGGAATCATGTTACATTAACGGCAGGAATCACATTGCTTTTGCCTGTTTTATATCTAGATCAAAAGGTAAGACGACAAGGTTGGACCAAGCAAATAAGCACTTTGCAGGTAATATATGATATAGCAAATGCAAATACCAGGCATAGCATTATACCAATCAACATCTATTAAGAACATAAAAATAAAAGGGGTTTATAACTACTAGTCCAAACAGAGAAATTACACTGGGAAGTAACATTGACTATGTTTAGAGAAAGAGTAATCCAAGTGCCCACATCTTTTGATATCTATCAAAGCCAGAGCTGCTGCTATGGAATTCAACATTTTTGTCTTTTTCTTTTTGTTTTAATGGGAAAATGTTTTCAAATACCTTATAACTTCTATCTTAGAATCAGAGATTCAGTACTTTGAGTCATCCTTTCCCTTAGGAATTTGTTCTTTCTAAAAGTAAAATGCCCTTACGGATTGGCCTCAGGAAAATGAGTTCTCTTCCTGGTTCTGCTACTTACTACCAGCTCCGTGGCCTTGGATCAGTCACTTAACTTCTCTGAGCCTCACTTTCTTCATGTCTGAGATGGGGAAAGCAATGGCCTCTGCAGCCCATCACAACATTGAAGTGGCAAATAAACACAACCTGGAAACGAACTATAGAAAAATAAAGCACTCTAATCATCATGGCAGGATTGTGATAGTTTTACTAAGCCATATTTCTACTTGTTCTTTACCTAAGAAATGGAATAACTACCTTTCACTTACATGTGGCTGCATTTCAACACCATAAAGTCTTGACTGAGGAGCGAAAAAGTTTTTCTGACAACACAATATTTAAAAACAATGCTTTCCTTGTAACCACTGGAGTATCACCTAGACTTCATATAGATAATTAAAATGAACTCAAGTAGCCATCACATTCGTCACCACACCCTTCAATGCAATGTCATCTTAATACAAAATTTCTAAAATTACTTAACTGATAAACTTGAACCTTGGATAGTCATCTCAACATACAGTTTTTAAGGAGTGATCTGCAATAAACAGACTTTCATCCAAAGTTTCCAAATATACATCAACACACTGAACTATTCTAGCAGACGCAGTATGCACAGAGTGAGCCCCCAAGATGTTCAAATGACTGACTTGAACAGCCTGGAAAACCCAAGAGTTTCACAGGCAATCTCTGTCAAATTTGAGATTCACTTGTTGAGTCCCCAATTATATTTTAAGCTCATTTTCATAATGCTCACATTCACTTTGTAAGTGTTAAATGTTAATTCTATTCTAAATGTTAGAAAGTGGGTAGGAAGAAAAAACCATGCTAAGTACCTGGCATACATATCCACTTGTATAAAACATTTGAACACAGCATTCAGAATTCATTGGAACTTTGCAATGAAATTCTAGACCTGGAGAAAAAGATACCAGGAAGCTCCTAACATCTTTCAAATTATCCCCTTCTGAGGCACAGTGGGGTATGTTGTGAGGAGGGGGGAGGCAGAGGGGGGAGGGGAGGGGGGATTTCTTTCTTCACTCATGAGCGAGAACACTGGCCTGGAAACCCTATAATATTGCACATTTGCAAATGTTTTTGAAGGGACCCAAAGGCTTAGAATTATATGGGGGCGGCCGGTTAGCTCAGCTGCTTGGAGCACAGTGCTCGTAACACCAAGGTTGCCTGTTTGATCTCTGCATGGGCCACTGAGAAGCACCCTCCACAACTAGATTGAAACACCTACTTGACTTGGAGCTGATGGGTCCTGGAAAAACACACTGTTCCCCAATTTAAAAATACCAAACAAACAAACAAAAAACCTATATAAATTAAATAAATGATACAAAAGTCAAGGGTAGGTTGATGTGTTCTTCATGAACATATATTAGAGGTTTCACGTATGCCTCCCTTGTTCTCTGAAACTGAATTTGAGTATTGCAAGACAAATGCTGAAAACAGGTTAAACGGGTGGCGACTCCAAGTTTATTGCTGGCATAGACATGACTTTGTTTAACCTCTCTGACGTACAGCCAATCATTTCACCAAAACGGAGCACTTACGTAGAGGAAGAATTTGCAATAGGAATAGCATAACATCCCCAACTTGGTCGATAATATTATTAATTTTTCATGTAATAAAAATAGATTCATTTTATCTCTCTGATTTCCAAAACTCTCCAAAATCAAAACAAAACAGCTTTCAGAAAATAAACGGTTCCCAGCACACATTTTTGTAGATATAGAAAAACTGAGTCTAAAATGTATGTGGAAAAGCACCAGAATAGCTGAAAACAATTTTGAAAAAGAAGGTTGGAGGAATCACATTCCTGGATTTCAAGGATGACTACTAGAATGCCACAGTGACTGACACATTTGTGGTTCTGGCAAAGTAAGGGACATATATGAGTGGAACAGAATAGAGCTCAGAAACAGACCCACACAAATATGGCCAGTTGATTTTGACAAAGGTACAAATGCAATTCAATGGAGAAAGAATAGTCTTTTCAACAAATGGTTTTGGAACAATTGGACATCCAATTGCAAAAAAATAAACAAACAAACCTTGCCCTAAACATAAAGCCACATATAAAAATTAACTGAAAATGGCTCATAGTCCAAAATGTAAAATCTATGCCTTGTAGGAGAAAAATCTTCAAGACCAGGGTCTCGGCAGGAAGTTCTTAAACATGATACTAAAAGGCACAACCATGAAATAAAAAATTGACATATTGGACTTCATTGAAATCAAAATCTTTTGTTCTGCAAATAACACTGTTAAAAGAATGAAAAGACAAACTAAAGACTGAGAGAAAATATTTCCAAACCATGTATTTGAAAAAGGAGTTGTACCCAGAACATAAAAAAGAACTCTCAAAATTCAACAGTAAGAAAACAAAATAATTTAAAATTGAGCAAAAGAATTGAAAGGAGACTTCACCCAAGAGGATATATACATAGTAAATAAACACAAAAAAGATATTCAATATCATTAGCCATTAGGGAAATGTGAATTAAACCTTGATTAGATAGCACTACACATCTATTTGGAATAGCTAAAATAAAAAATACTGACAATACCAAGGGCGGGCATCAGGGCAGAGCAACTGGAGCTCTCATGCATTGCTGGTGGGATGCAGAATGGCACAGCCATTGTGGAAAACAATTTGGCAGTTTCTTATAAAGTTAAATATACACTTAAGATATAACCCAGCAATCCCACACCCATTTCTAGAGAAATAAATACTTGTGTTTGCACAAAACCCTTACACGAATGTCTGTACTAGTTCTATTCATAAGGAACAAAAACTGGAAATAACCTAAATGTTCCTTAACATGTGAATGGATAAACAAACAAAATAGTACTCCATTCAACAGAGTACTTTTCAGTAATAAAAAGGAATGGAATATGGACACATTCAATGACTTGGATGAATCTCAAAATCAATATACTGAGTGAAAGAAGTCAGCTTCAAAAAGTTACATCCTGCATGACTCAATTTATATGATATTCTTAGAAGAACAAAACTACACTGATGGAGAACAGAGCAATGGCTGCTAGGAGCTAGGGGCTGAAAGAGAGTGTGATTTCAAAGGGACAGCACGAGGCGGGTTATTTGGGATGATGGAACCATACAGTATCTGATTGGGATTTATACATGTGTTGAAATTCTAATGAAGAACAACTACATGTAACATACATATTCATAACAGAACTATTCGCAACAGCCAAAAGGTGGGAACTGCCTCAATGTTCAACCATCGATGAACGGATAAACAAATTATAATATATGCACACAATGGAATATTACTCAGCCATAAAAGCAATGAAGTACTGATGCACGCTGCAGCACGAATGAACCTCTAAAACATTATGCCAAGTGAAAGAAGCCAGACACAAAAGGTCACACACTGTATAATTCCATTTATATGAAATGACCAGAATAGTTTCATCATAGACAGAACACAGAGTGGTGGTTGCTAAGGGATGGAGAATGATTGCTCAATGGGTACAGGCTTTCCTTTTGGGGTGATGAAAATGTTTTAAAACTAGAGAGAGCTGGTGGTTGGACTACTTTGTGAATGTACTAAATGTCACTGAATTGTTCACTTTAAAATGATTAATTCTGTTATATGAACTTCACCTCATTACAAAACAAAATCCGAAAACATCTGTTTTACTATATGATCAATTCAAAAAGGAAATTTAAAGTCACAAAGAGAAGGAAACTAGAAAAAAATTAATAAGCGTTTGTAACTCCATGCTCGGCTTACCCCCTTGAATAAAGCATAAAGGAAGAGTTAGAGTTAGATTCTGACATCCCAGAGGACTTTCCATGTCTGAGCATCAGGCTCTGTTCTTCCCAAAAATGGTCGCGCAAAATAGTCACTTATAGTAGGAGAATTTTTTGTCCCATTAAAAAAAGGAACCCCAGAGCATGAAATTCATTTTCTTTTCAAACAACACTTATTTAATAACAAATGTTAAAGTGACCTACCTATTGCAACAGCATGGATAGCTCTTGAGGGCATTATGCTAAGTGAAACAAGTCAGACAGAGCGAGAACAAATGCTGCATGAGCTCACTTATACATGGACGCTGAAAAAGCCAGACTCAGAGAAACAGACCAGCATGGTGATTACTCAGGACTAGAGGAAAAGGGGAGCTGTTGGTCAAAGGGTACAAACTTTCACCAAGTTGGGGATATCATTCTATTACAAATTCAGATGAATAAATTCTGGGGATCTAATGTACAGCGTGGTGACTATAGTTAATAATACTGTATTACAGACTTGAGAGTTGCTGAGAGTAGCTCTTCAATGTTCTCACCACAAAAAAGAAATCTGTGACATGATGCAGGCGTGTGATAGCTAATGCTATAGTGGTAATCATTTCACAATTTATATCTTTGTCAAAGCAACACTTGCATACTTTAAACTTACACAATATTAGATGTGAATTATATATCTCAGTAAAACTGGAGGCAACGTGACCTACCCAGCCTTTGAAAACATGGCTGTATTTGAGAGTATATCGCTTGTTCATTTTTAACGGAACAGAAGAGAGACAAAAGGGGGGAGGAACTTATTTTGCCTTTTAAGACTGAGCAATTCTGGTGACAGGACCCCTTGTTGTCTTCAGCTGCCTCTCATTTCCTACACACTCTATGTGTTCGACTGCTCAGTTCCTTTGCCCATGCTGTTCCCTCTGCAGGTAATGCTTTTCCTTTTAGTCCTCCTTGTGCTGGTGAACTCCTAGTCACCCCATAATACGCAGCTCTGAGATCTCCTTCAGGAAGCATTCCTGATCTGGGGTGGCCAGACGACCTCCCCCTGCAATCCCACAGCGCCCTGGATATTAAAAGTACTTCAACATATTAGAGCTAGCTGCATGGTCTGCTCATGTGATCGTGTTCCTCCCAGGCTGCAGGGGGCGTATCTTCTTAATCATTATTCTCACCAGTCACTAGCATATAGTAGTCACTAGATACGTGGTTTGTGCGGATGTTTGTATGTTTCCCCTAACACAGTCTGAACTGGTTTCTGAACAAGTCCTAGTCTCCTTATTCATACAGGTTTTGTTATCCTCACTTTCAAATGGGTTCTGAATCCCCAGGTTTTATGCTTTCCCAGCAGCTCTAAGTTAGCCTCCTGCGGTTTCCAGAGCAAAGTTTCTCCTCTCTTTCAGGATATTGGGAATTAGAAATTTAGCAAGCCAGACTTCAAACAATTCCAGAATAGGATGGTGGTTTGGATTTCTTCAGTTCATGCACATATGCCTAGAATCTGACAGAACAGCTAGAAGTCTCAGTTAAAGCCAGTGAATTAATCAAACTCTTAACCAACCAATCAGTAAAGAAACCATCTCCACCCTCACACCAGAACCTGGCTCACTGGTGCCTATACAGGGTCTCTCTCTGAGTGTTTAAAAGCAAGGCCAACCCAATACTGATGGCAGCACCCAGTAGGTGAACCCAGTTGGGGGGGGGCTCTTTTTAAAAGAACTTAAATTTACAAATACAAAATCCAGGTACAAGGTGAAGATTTGTTTAGAATAGGGGGGAAATCACAGTAAGTTATGGGAGCTCCCTTTTGTGTGTGTCTCTTGAGCCGATTTACTAGGAATGCTCACATAGAAACACATCCTGATTGCATCCTGGTTTCCTCTCACCACCTAGAACCCTCTCCAGCAGTCAGCAAACTCCCAGCACTGTCAGGAGTCTATGCACGGGAGAACCCTGATGTTTAAGCTCTGTTAGCTTCCTGGGAAGACCATCTTAGAGCCATACCCCACAAATAAGATTAACAAGGACAATACCTGATGCTTATTGAGGGGCACCCGTGTTCCTGTGTATTCTCTCATATAATTTTTATCACCATTTTATAAGGTAAAAACTACTACTGGTCCCATTTCATAGACTACCAGCTGCAGAGACGCTAGGCACACTCCCTGAAACCAGGTTCCCTCCTCAAGAATTCCTTAATACCTCTTGTCTTCCCAGAAGCCACAAGGCAGTTACATGGTGTGACAGTTAAGAGTGCAAGTTCTGGAGTCAGGCAAACCTGGATTCCCAGCCCCACTCTGCCTTTTACCAGCTGTGTCACTCAGCCTCTCTAAACCTCTGAATCCTTAGCTATAAAATAGGAAGTACATTTCTATGGTTGCTTTGTCATCATCTGTCTGGCCCTCGAAGGGCTGACTGTCGATCCAAGGGTCAAGTCTGATTTGGGGGAACCACTAAAACTGTGAGATCCCAAAGAACAGATAGATTCCAGGAATTTTTTATGTACCACTAGGCAGCAGGTTAGGGAATGACAGAATTGGGTTCCTTGCCTTGTAAACCTATGAAAGCATGCGACATTGAACTTGTATGCAGCAGCAGCTATGGAGCTACACACCTGTAATAACCGTAACTCTGCTCTGTAAGCTAGATTCAGCCATTTCAATCCAAGTTCACCAAGGTATAAGCTGAGCGAAGGGTAAAATTTATCTTGACATCAGAACCACAGTCTCACCTAGAGATGGCACATGATTCTAACTGATAGCTCAGGACAGTGGGCAACGTTAAAATGGGAGACAACAGGGAAAACAAATTGCTCTTCCTCCCCACTGTTCCCCAGCCATCACTTCTTGCAATAAAAATGGAGAAAAAATGTTGGGTTTGTGTGGGACAGAGAATAAGGAAAAAGCAGCTACAAGGGTAAAAGTTGGCGGAAATTTGAAAATCACCCAGAAAGAGCGGGGAGAGCCCGATGAAAAGCAAAAGTTCCCAGTCTTCCCTCCCACTTGGAGCTGACCTGGATCTGAAAGGTATAGCAATATTCTCAGTGTTCTAAGATCATGAACATTTCCTAAGATTTCCAGATACTATGATTTGTAGTCATCCTAAAAAAGGACATCAAAATGAGCTACGTGTTTTTAGAACTAAATAAAACAAGTTTTCAAAATTACTGAGAAAAAAAGAAATGTCTTCTTTCAATAAATGGAAAAGTTTCATGGTAATTATTGGTTAAAATGTCCTAACTTGTTCTATTTCTATTGCCTGCTTCCCCCCTTTTTCCTCAATTATTGTTGAATTACATTTTTATTATTATTTGGGGGTATTTTGTGGTCCCTTTCCCCCACGATGCCTAAGGAAATTTACAAATTCCCATAGTGGATTCCTGTCAGTTAAGCAGCTACTGCTCTGTTGACTGTTTCTGGGGTAGAAATGCCTCGTAACCCCTCAGACATTTTTCTGTCACAGCATTGCACAGGACAGGAAAGGGAATTTATGGATGGGCTCTACTAACTCGTCAATGTTACCAATATGTTCAAAAATTAACCATATAATTTGTTTTCCAGGTTTTGTATACAATTCGCCCTGGCTGACCCCACAAATCAGGATTTTTTTGAAGAAGAAGAAGAGAAAGTTTTCAATGTATGATTGGTGTGTTAAAAGACAGAGCATCTGAGCACTTAGTTCAATAATGGATTTTTTACAAAGGCAGAGACTTTTATATTAATAGCTACATTCTGGAATGGTCTGTCAAAAAGCTGCATAACAGATCCTTCAGATTTATTACTGCTCCTCCAAACAAAACCCATTATGCACAAATGCAACATCAAACAAAAAATCTGCAACAGCCCGTGTTGCGAATAATCTGAACAGAGAGTTCTCAAAGGCCCCTTGAAATCCAGCCCGGTCCTGCAATTCAGGGACGCAGTCCACCTCTCTGCAGACGTTTACGTGGGTGCTTGGGGTTTTCCCCTCTCTTACCTAATTACCCCTGGGAGAGTCTGGAAGTCTTTTTACAATAAAATCTGATCGCACTTTCAAAGAAAGTGCTTGGTTCATGTTGTTCTTTTGGTTTTTTTATAATAACCAATAAAAGTGGAATCCAAAACTATCAGTTCTCACCACACTAATAGAAACCCATCCAGCCTTCAACCAGCTCCCCAGTCCGCCCCTCTCCCCTCACCCCTCTAGGTAATGTCTGTAACTCCCAGCACTGCCACAGAGGAGGGCTTTCCGGCCACCGGGCCACCGCCCCCACAAGGGTGTGTCAAGACACATCCAGGCACTATGGGGACAGCAAGGAGCCTAGTGGCTGCCTTCACTCTGAATCTCCTCCTTTCCATGGGGGCAGAGGGGGCTGTTAGCCAAATCCTTCATATTATTCCAGCACAGCTTTTGCAGGCTAATGCATTTTTTTTTCCTAAAAAAGAACTTTCCTAGATGGGTAAACGTGTTTGTCTTTAAGGGTTGTTAAAAAACATCATGCATATTTCAGCCAGCTCCAGATGAAACGAGTTATGTCATCCTCCAGCATGCTTATGTTTGAAAATGCCATATTTGTGCCATATTTGGCCCTTTAACTAGCAACTCCACTTCAATGCAGCCCCACCCTCCCNCCCCCTCCTCCTTCTTTATGTATATATGTTGCATAATTATGGAGCAGTGAGTATTTATCACCTTTTCTGGGCAGTAAGCAGAAAGAAATACAATACCATTACTTCCAGTCGCTGCCTTTCCCAAGATAATTAGGTAACACAGGGAGGGAACCTCAGGAGACCTAATGCTGTTCAAGTTAAGTGATTGACATGGCTCTGTCTGGCTGCTCTATTAACTGTTTCATTTTGTTGCTATTTGCAGTTTGCTTGGCTAATACTCCGAACAAATACAGACTGTTTCTTTAGCCCCTTTTTTCTCTTTGACCTTCTCCTGCCCATTTTCTTTGACTCACTTCAAACTGCCTTGAAAAGGCCTGTTGAATACACACAGTCCATCAGAGGCCCAGGTTCATCCTTACCCTTGCCGCGAATGCCTCACTTCAAAGATGGGCCGCATTCTTTAATTGCCCTTTGAATTAATATCAAAGGGTCACAATGCGAGTGCCAAAAGAGAAAGGGGCTTTAATGAAGCAAAGAGCTGCCATTCATTTGCAGATAAGCACGTTTTTATGCCTGAATGGTCACCGAGGCTAAAGGCTTCGGGAAGAGGAGGGTGTCCTGTGAGGACTCTTCCCTAAGTAGTGATTAGTTCAAACAAACAAAAGTAAACAAATTAAAAAAAAAATCTACAAACGTGGACAACATAAAATAAAATAAGGCAAAATTCACGAGCCACATGTCCCCCTCGGATATGTTCCTTAAAAACAAAAACAAAAAAACGCTGCACTTAATTAGCAAATCCATTCACCATTTTAATCCCAGGTTTCAACATTGAAACTCCAAGGACTGAGTTCAACAACATGGCCTGAGATAAAGTATTTGTGATCTGAAATTTTATGCCATGGGTAACGCAGAGGGAAAATGTTATGACTTTAAAATGCAGGTTGAGAGGGCGGGGGGGAGGATGTAACTTTCACCAAAAAAAATGTCCCAGTGCTCAAGACATAAATACGAATATTTGTGCTTAAATTATTGATGCTTCACTAACTCAGCACACGGAATTTAGTTTGAGCCTAAAATGGTAAACCACATCTATCTGTCTATCTACCTATCCATCCGTTCATCCAGGTAGGTCATATTTTCCATTCGTCCCAGAGAAATCACCACTTACAGGCCACTGTCTTCATTGCCCCCTTGTAATACTGTAGCTGCAACCAGAGAATGAGTATACTGGCAGCATCAGAGGTCAGCGTAAGGTAAAATACAGCTCAAATCCTAAATGATTACAGAGTGAAACAGTAAGCCATGCTTCCCCTCTTCCTCATCCTGCTTTTGGGGAGGTTGGTGATTAAGGAAGGATTTCAGTCCTGGTGAATTATCATCTTAGCCAAAGCTCAGATAGCACCGCTGGTGCCCAGCTACAAAGTGGAAGGTTGGCCTCTGGTAGACATAACATTCGGACCATCGCCTGGACCTTTCTTCAGTGGGTGTCTTGGTAAACAGAGCTTATGTTACTTACTCTAGATGATGTAACAAGGAAGGCCCTTGCTTCAAACGTTTCCATCGGTCTCCAAGAGTGAGTTGCCAGCCTTGAATCTGTGCACATAAAATGGTCACTGCGATTATAAAAGAAAGACAAAAAGAGTTCTCCCTTATCTTTGAAGAAATCAAAAGCGTGTTCTCTTCACTGGCCTGATTTTCCATGAGCTTGTCCATCTGGTTCATAGTTGCCAAAATAAGAGTGAGAAAAGGGCAGCAAATAAATGTCAGAGAGTCAGCCTGTCTGCATAAATCTCCAGCTCCGTCCAGTCCAGAGGAAGTCCTTCCTGGCCTGCCAGGCCTTCCAATCTGGTGACATGAGCCAACAGGCATCGGAACAATGTGCAAATCAAAAGACTTATTTTGCCCCAATCCAACCCCTGAAAAGCAGTTTCTCCCACACCACTCTTCCACTAGATATGCCCCAGTGTGCTGCTCTGCCCCAAAGCAATGTTATCCTAGCAACTAGGGCCCATGTGTCCTGGATACAGAATTATCTCAGTGTATTTTGGACTGACCACAGGAAGATCCACTTAATTCTTATTAATCTGGACTCTGAGAAAGCATGAAGGCAAATCGATCAGACCCCCAATCTTGTTTCCATGAGCACAAAGCAGCGAGCAGGTTATAAGTGAATAATATGTGTTCTGAACTTTGAATGTGTTCAGAGCCACGGAGACATCACAATGATTCTTTGAGGGAGGGGAACCACAGGGTCGCCCCCACTTCAGAGGAATCCTGCTCAGAATGGCTTCTGAGTTTCCCTTGATCATACAGCTAGTTAGAGAGTGAACTAGGATGAAAAGCAAAGTCTTTCAGCCCCAAAAACCTTTCATAAAAGCCACAGTGATATGTGGTGCAGATCTAGATTTGGGCAGCCCAGCATGCTGTGGTTTCTTTACCAAAATCACAAGTGGAATATACTTCAAGACACTGCACACCCAGCTTAATGGCCCACAAGATAAGTGTTTGGCTCATACATCTCAATGCAGCAAGAGTCATATAAACACAGCCATTGATAAGACTCCATTCAAACAGCAATAATCTGATGCTGGCGATAATGATTATATCTTGCATTTGTCTAAGGCTTTAACACTTCTTAAACTGTTTTGCACACCCACTACCTGATGGAATACTATGATTCTTTGAGATAAGAAGAAAAAAAATTTTTTTTTCACTTTAATTTCTAGTGCCAAGGCATAAGGCAATGTTAAGCCTCTAATGTGCCTTGATGTCAGGTGAAATCAAGCAATGTGAAATTTTTAAATCTAAACAGCCTAGCCACTGAAGCTACCCACATTAATAGGTTTCCTATTTCCTATGTAACTCTCAGTTAAACTAAGGGGCATTTGATACCCAAGTAAACCTTATATTCCCCAGGGACAAATCCTTCATGATAGCATTCTCTTTTCCAGCCACCGTCCCATGTGCAGCGTAAACAAGGTGCTCTGAAATTCAGGTCCAGGTGAAAGACAGCCTCTCTGAAGCTTACCCTGCAAGCTGCAAAACAGCGAAAGAAAGTGTTCCAATGTTTCCCAATAGCCATTTCCTTAAAGGGCTTTCCTAGACTTAAACGAAAAGGCTTGTCTAGATGCCAGCTGGATCTCTCTCGGAAGCAAAGGTTTTCCCTTTTTCTGTGTCACCGAGTCAGAACCACAAAGCTGCTGGCGTTGCATGCAACCCTCGTACCAGACAACATGGCCCTGGGGTCTGGTGACTATTTACTTCTGGAAACACTGCACGGTCGCCTCCGCTGTTCGCCCCAGCTAGGAATCAGACGCACCCTTGAAAGAAGCGCTCACCTTCAATGAAGAAAAAGCAAGGCAGACTGTCCTGAAATTTGTAGACTTACCAAAGTGGTATTAGCTGACTTTGGAAAAAAAAAAAACAAAACAAGGTAAGCCAGCCTCTTCTGAGCTTGCTGCCACTTCTCCCAAGAACCAGCCCAGAGTAAGTGTTACGCCAACTAAAGAGGCTTAAAGGGTAAGAAAATGGGATCTAAACAAACCTCTAGGAGCAGACATCCTGCTGTAGGCTTCAATGGGAAACATTTGTTATGAAGTAATAAGCATTTGCATAATTTGGGGGAAGACTTTGTTTTCAAAGTAATTCTCTTTTTCACCTGCTTAGGTCTTTGCCGAGTATGGCTTTGGTTAAGTTTTGTTGATGGAGGCTCATGTTTAACCAACTGTTTTTAATTTACAAATTAAACTTGTCAGAAGTAGAAATCCTTCCCTTGGAACTCTTCCAATATGTCAAGAATTAATTCTAATGAAAACGGCATTGCCTAAATGCAGGATGGCCAGTCACTTATTTTATTTACACAAAGTCCTTCTCAGTTTCTTTGATAAAAGCAGCTAAATCTTTTTCCTCTTTCATGTTTTGTCAGCACTTGATTCCTTTTGTCCCTTGGCTATTTGCCTAGCTGTGGACAATAAGGCAGGAAGAATAGAAGCAGATTGTTGGAATGGCCCTCAATAAACCTAATTATGACATGTTGACTGCCCTCACCATGACACAGGCAAGGGACCCAGGCTTATTCAATTACCCTTGCCAGGTTTCTCTTTCAGACCTAAAGTTATCCTGACTGTTTGTATTTCTGAACAGTATTCATGTTCATTGTGAAAGAAAATCCCCTGGACTTTGAGGGGTTTTTAAGTTGATGCTGTTATTGTAGCTAATTTTTATTAACTGAATGATAACATGATAAAGAAATACACTTTTGTTATGTAATAAGAACAAATCAGGGTGTGCTTAGAGTTACACCTCTTTTTCCTTTCTATTCCAACCAGGCCTGGCAGGACGTGCAACCTGAATTAATAAACAAAATAATTTCTTCAATTTCTGCATGTCCCTTCTGACACTCAGTGTAGCTCCACGGACAGGACGGTTACTGCTTCACCATAATTCTTCTTAACTTTAAAAATAATAACAATCACATGATTTGGGGTGGGAGCATTAGGGGTGTGTGTGTGTGTGTGTGTGTGTGTGTGTGTGTGTGCACACACCACCCAGAAGGTTCTTTGCCCTATTAATACCAGAAAACATAAGTTCACTGGTACCTTTCCGCCAACAGCTATTTCTTCAGCTGCGTGAGACAGACGGGATGAACAGTATTTAATTAAAACTCTGGCTGCTGGTTGGAGGAGCCCTTTCCTCCTCCAACAGATTGTTCAGAGATCACGCCAGCGGTTGCCGCAAAGCCAGTGTATAAAAACTATGTGTCAAGTGAACAAAAGAGTGGAAAAATGAAGGAATGCCAAAAATCAGCCCCTGATCCATCCTAGCTTTTAAGTCAACGAGGTCTGATAGAATTGATATTCAGTTGTATTTAAAGCTGCACAAAGCTCAGGGGGCACAACTGCAGCATCTCTGGGTGATTTTTTTTCTTTTTCTTTTTCTTTTTTTCCTGTGTGGTGAAACTCATTGTTTCCTTTGGGTAATTTGACAATTATTGGGGTCATAATGGAATAAAAATTCAAATACAATATTACAGAGGAGGAGCTATAATTTCTAAAATGTGTTCCTCCATTCATTTCCTTCATCAGACAGTCAGTCCCACTGTTCAAAGAAAAAAAAGTCTAAATTGCAATCTGCCCTGCGAGTGAGTTTGGAGTTTGATATTTACTTGGTTTTTAGGGAAATTACCTTTTTAATCCTAATGTGAGAAATAAATTTCACAAAGAACTTGTGAAATAAAATATACAGACTCCTTGGCATTTGAAGACTGCTTGGGATAAGGACTCTAGCCATGAGTTCTGCTCTGCTGGTCCCTCTCTTTGCAAATAACAACAGTTTCATGTTCTCCAAATTTTAAAGGGATGCTTTTAATCTCAAATATCCAAAATTAATTGTACAACAAAGTCTTTAAACAGTACTAATATAAATAATTTCAGTGGACTCTATATTTACCTTACATTACAGAATGTCATTCTGCAGTTTAGTTTTAGCATTTGGTGATTTCACTTTTTTTATGCAAATAAACTTGTACTCATATTGACTTTTAAAATCCCTCTGAACAATTGTAAATAATCATAGTAGTATTCTACCTGTACATAAAAAAAAAGAACACCTCTTTCAATAGCAGCATGGAAAACAGTCAATGTCTGTCTCACCACTAGAAAGCTGTGTTCTTCCAAAGTGTTCAAATTACTTTAATCAGCAAATGTAACCTTCTGAATAAAGGCAGTTAAAAAATAAGTCTTCCTTTGCTACTTTATAATAGAAATGTTATTAAAATAGCCAAGGTGTCTCAATATTTTAACCTGAAGCATATGTATTTTCACATTCCCTAAAATGTTTAAATGTTATTATATAATTAAACAGAATAACAAGTCTTCTTCGAATCTCAACTAGCACTTTACTAAGAAAACTTGAAGAAGAAAAGAAAAGGTAGAGGAAATCAAGTACTCAGATCCACTACTGCTCACCACCCCAAACTTGGCAAAGTATTATAAATGCCTGCTGTTTTAAAAGTCATACAGTAACCTTGCTATTCAAACTATATTAGATAAATGTATGCCATAAGTTTCACAAATTCAACTTCTAACCTGTTAGAGCCCAATTCCTGTGGCAATATAAGTCAAAGTTTTGCTTATGGATACTGAGAGTCAATGATTTGAATTGTTTTGATTTGTATGGAGTTACTCAACAAAAATGTTAATGTTGATCAAAAGTAGCTAAGATCAGATTTCTTCTTTACCTATAGGTCACAGAGCGACTCTTATCAAATAAAAATTTTAATTTGCGATTCAGAGTTCAAAATGGCGACACATTTGATCTGACTGCAGGATAATCACTAAGAAAAATAGAAACAAACTCTTTCATACGGTAAACAGTAGTACTTATTATTTGGAATGTATAAAGGGGTATAGTTCCTCTTCCTGATGTTTTCATTTTACAATGTTCAGCTTCTATTTTAAAAGATTAGTAGATATTTCGTAGCAATATTTGTTTAAGATAAAGAAAACTAAAGCAAAACTTGAGCCATGGATATCAGATTCAGAAGAAAAGTTGCACATGCAAATATTAGTGTGGATATTTTCTTTGCTCTAAAAGTCCTCAAACAAAAAATGAATTTTCACAATGCTTTTCACGTTGTTGATTTTATCATTTGGTTTTTGCAATTAAGGACTGCAGAATTGGAATGAAACATTGTCTATTTCCAGAATACCTAAAAAATCAATATGCAATACATGTTCACTTTTGAAATAATTTTCCTCCACAAAAATAAAAGAGTGAAATAGTGAAGAGAAAAAAAACCTAGAATCTCCTCTTGATGGGCTATGACATCTTGCCTTGAGTTGTTTTCAATGTAACAGAAATTATTTCTTCTTTCCAAGTTTCTAAAATGCTTCATAGCAAGGTCCTCGCAAAAACAAAAGGTTTTGGATTTGAAATTATCTCCTGTTTAATCTTTACAAGTTTTCTCACAAACTCTGTTTTGCATGGAAAAATTTGACTGACTAAAATACTATTTTTTATGCATAAGTATATATGCATGTATTTTAACTCAGAGGCAAAACATTTTTTTGTTTATCCAATTCAGTTTCTGACAACTGCTAGTGAGGGAGCTAATTTAAGATATGACAGCAGAATCAGATGAAGTGAAGGCATCATTGTCTGAGTCTCTCTCTCCTCAAGCCCAGGTTTGGTCAGCTATCAACAATCTCGCGTGTTCCTCTCTGGGTACAGAGGAAAATGTCTAGACACAGATGATTTGAAAGAGACAATGCTACAGTCTCGTTTAGGCAACTCTAACTTAAGGGGAGAGGTCTCCAAACAATACCCCCAGGCCTTTCCAGCTTCATCTGGAAGCCACAGCTGTGACAGGAGATGCAATAAAGGATGCATTTCCCAGCCTGGATGTGGAAGAGCCTGAATGTCCACCTGTTCAATGAAACAGCAAACAGAAGTTTGCCCACCCTCACTGCTCCAGTAGCAAGGCATCCTTCCCTCCAGAGACAAGACTGGTAGGAGTTGCTCTCCTTAGAAATTGAGGGGCCACAGGCCTCTCCATCCTGATTCCCTGGCTGCCTGGCGGTCCCACTGTTTCCTCACACAGCTGCCTGGGGCTCCTGAGAGTCGGCTGGAAGCAGGATGTGGCCACAGCTACCATAGCCAGCCCAAGCTGTGAGACACTGTAACCCTCATCTCACCAACGCTTCCATTTTTCAGAGTAAGAGAGAATGAGGTCCATCCAGCAAGGGAAAGTAAACTGGCCACGGTCACCGTTTCAGAGACCTACAAGAAACATCTAAAAATTGCCTCCTGCAACCTTTACAGCTGACGGGACCAAGGCCCAAAATACATTAAGGGCCGTGCCCCTCCGTCCGTATCCAGTGCGTAGATGAATGCTCCTTGTCTTCTTGTGAGGAGTCAATCCAAGATCCCTCTAAAGAACTCCCTGCAAGGACTGAGGCTGCTGTGTCGCATGAGGGCCATGTGGGTAAATTCTCAGCAGCTCTGGGTTGCCAGGCCCAGACTTTGGCTCCATAGTAAACAAGATAAGGCGTAAGAAACAAGGAAGCATCCTGGAAATTCTAAAGTCCAAGACACACGGAGAGGGTAACCGTGTGTTATTACTGTTTTGCTCTCACGCGCAGCTGTGCCAAGGCCACGCTCCATGCCGAAGGAGCCTCTCTCTCCTCACCCCTGCCTTTCCCAGCCTAAACTGAACGATTCATTCTTTGAGGCTAAGCTGACAAGTATAGATGCAGTTTTGTGGGACCTGAAGCTTTTCTAATTTAGGGAGCCCCTCTTGAGAAATGTATACCAACATACCTTAATTTTGCAACATTTACAAAAAACTAATGGCATGAAGACATTGTTAGGGTCCCTCCCAGAGCCCAGAAGGACCCACACAGGTGAAGCGTCCTGGAACTGAAGGTTCATTAGCTCTCCAGCAGACCCACTTCTGACAGACTCCTCTGTCATCCTCCACTTGAGAGGGCCTGGGGGAGAAATAGGTTGTTTCTACTGGGTTGTCAGAAAAGTCATCACGCATTTTTGCAACGAAAAACAGAGAAAAATACATCATGACTTTTCCGACAACAAAACAGAGGTATCTGCCGCCATTACCTAATACTTAGAAAACACTGGTCAAGTCTAAGTGCCAGCTTTGGGGGTTCAGCAGGGAGCCATTTAATTGTCCACAGATGCAACAGGCTGTTTCTGAACCCCCTATATTGCAGGTGGACTAAATCCCAGCTGTTTCCCTGGGACCCTCGTGGCCTCCATCCTCCAAAGCAATGTGTTTCTGAGGCTCTCCAGGGTCCCAGCACTGAGAGAGGCTAGGAGACCCTGGCCTTCCAGAAACTCTCCCAGCCAGTGCATTCATTATGGATGCCCCCAGTCCTCTTGTGGAGGGCAGCCTCACTTCTTCTGACCTCTGACAACTGTCCAGGTGCCACTGGAAGTGTGTGAGCTCAGATCAGGCACCTGCTTCTTGGGGAGGGTAGTGAGCTCAGAGGCAAGATGGGCTTTATGGTGCCAGGCCAAAACAGACCCTTTATGTCCTTCTTCTGGCCCTGCTCTTCGCCAGGGAGCCCCAAGGACACAAGCCCAGGCCCTTCCTTGGCACCCAGGAAGTGTGGAAATCCCACCTGTGGTGGAGGGTGCTCTCCGCTCCACCTGGCCTTGCCACCTTCTGGGTAGCTCAGCAGGGTACCATGCACTGACAGGCCATGCTCGCCAGCAAAGAGCTTCCTCGTTGCAGAACTAGTCCTGCCCATTCACAGTGCAGATATGATCTGCTGGGGTGTGATGTGAGGGGCATCAGAAACTATCCCCACCACAAACCTTTCCTGCATGGACACTGGAATTCTGCCATTAGGGATTCATTCTTCCACGCTAAGCTGTCAGCTCCCAAGGTCCTTTTGGAAAGTGCAAACACCCCTCGGAGGGGTACCGGGTTGAGTCTCAATGTGGAGCTCAGCAGAAGCATATGTTGAATGTGTGTGTGTGTGTGTGTGGAGTTGGGGTGCACAAAGGGAGGGTAAGCCAGATGGAAGTGGGACAGGGGTGGAGGGACAGGAAAGTAGAGGGAACAACAGTTGAGACTGGCCTCCTTTTGTTTTTGTTTTTGTTTTTTTAAGCTTAGGTCAGTCCATAGGGGACTTTGTGAAAGGAAAGTGGGGGGAAACATTTTCAAAGGGCTTGGGGGAGGAGGCTTGGGAGTAGGGAGATTTTCAAACATCCCTATAAAAAACCCAAGCTTGTTCTGGTAACATCATTTCCTATAAAGTACAGCTTGAGTAGCTGTTCTATTTTTCCGACAGTTTTTCCAAAGGATTTTCCAAGTACCAAACATTTGACTGTGAATGATAATCATTGTCTTTCCTAGTGAATTTAATTTGGATTTTTCCATTTAAAATAATAATAATAATAAAAAGGATTCATTTCAGGGGGACATCGTTAGTTTAAATTAGTAACATTAAATTATAGTAATTCAATAAAATGAAGAAAATTAGCCAGCAAACAAAGATTCAGACCGAATTCATTTCTCTAGGTCGTTTGTATTTTGTAATAGGGAAATTGTTCCCCTCTTTATCTGCCCAAGGTACCCCGTTAGGAATAAAAGCCTGTGCAGTGCCTACAAAGAAAGGACAGGCAACGTGACACAAGGGTGTGATCCGTAATGAGTACTTGCTCTGACCTGCGGAAGATCTTTATGTCCCCCACACTCTACTGGTCACTTAGTGAGCCTCTGATGAAAACATGATGAGGTGGCCTTCCCAGCTTTATGCTCAGAAATGCCCTGAGATTACCAGCTGACACCTTCCCCAGGCAAAAACAAGACTGAGGAGTCAAGTTCACGGAGAACAGTTCACTGAGAAAAGCCCAGAAGCTGAATCCAATGTAGGCCAGGCTTTGAGTGTCCACTCTGGCCTTCTACTTGGAGCCAATTCCCTGAATAAGGGGGAGCTCGCTGACACCCCAGCATACCCCTGGCCCTCCATTCTTAAGCCTGGCTCTTTACAGTTTCTGACCTGAGGCTAACTTCCCGGCCTTCCATTTGCCTTCTTCTTTTAGGCAAAAATTCAGCAAGTATTCAGCGCTTGGCAGGGCCAGTGACCACAGGCAGACATTGGCTTCCAGTGAGAAACTATAGAAGTTGCCTTTCTACTGCCCTCTGATGAATGTGTGTCGTGCACACACACAAGTCCCCGGATGTGCCCTGTCTGCACAAAAGCCAAGCAAATCTACCATCTGGAAAATTTCCACACTGGATGGCTTCCCAAATTATATTCTGCTCTGGCGAATTGTTGGTCTGCCGGAGGCGCTGTGAGGAGACCCCCATTTCCTTGCTAGACTTCCGGAAGTGAACTCCCAGCTCCCTTTCAAAATGGTCTGAGAGGATGTTAGACGTTCCAGATTTTTCCAAAATATAACCAACAATTCCAGACTCTGAGACCCCATTTGCTTGGGAATCATGAAAGGGAAAGTTGAAGCATTTCCCCCAGATGAACTCATGGATTCCTCTTTATTTTAAAAAGTTGCAAATCTGCAAATCAGAAGAAAAGGGGCGTGTCTCTCACTGACCCCCGCCCCCGCCCCGCTGGCTGACACAGAGCCAGCCCCGCGAAGAATGCCTCCGCTTGCTACTTCCCTTTACCTACATGGATGACAACAATATGACGATGTGGCGAGAACCTCTAGTGTGGTTACCTGCCGATGCAGGCCTGAAAACCACTTATTTTCTATAGTCTACATTTCTGTTGAGAACATCACAGCCACCTGACAAACAAATCAAAAATTTTTGTTTCTCTTTGGGATTTAACTCTCCCTACACTCTCCTTCCTATGTAGAGAGCTGCATACTTCTGCAGGTAGTAAATCAGATGTCACAAATTATGGGCCTGATTCAATCCAAATTACGCAAAGAGCTGGGAAACGGGAGAAAAAAAAGCTGCTTTTAATTCCTCTCAGCTCTTTGCAGATGCTCTTAAAGGCAGGCCTGTTTACATCCATGAACTAGCTCCCTTAGATTTCCATAAGCAAGTCAGATGGGAAGCACGAAGGGAACCCGGAGCCCAGCACGCTGCCTTCTGTCTAAGCGCAAACGAAAGTTCTAGCATTGAACACTCTTCTTGTCTTGTACCCCGTAGAACAGAGCTACATACTCTAGGGCCAGGGGCCAGAAAAGTCAAGAAAGAAGACTTGTTTTTGTTTTTCTGTTATTTTTTTAAACCAAATCAAGATTTTTATTTTCAAAAATAAATCCGGTAGACCCTAACTCACTCTCCAATGTCTGAAAGGCCCGTTCCTACGAAGGAATGACTTGAAACATTTACTTTCTAATTATATATTGGCGTTCGCATCTCCAGTTTTCTCAGGAGGGTTTGGAGAGGGTTGTTTTTCTCTGTAGTTGGAGCACAGTTCCTTCTGGCTCCTTTCACAGATTTGGACTTTCAGTTTAGTAAGCCAGGTACTTGGCAGCATCAAAAGCTGAATTCCCAAGCATTGGACTGAAGAAAAAATAGGCTGACGTGAGGGAGGCAAGGTATGTGCAAAAACATAAAAAGTCTTTTGTGCACAGAAAGGAACGGATACATACCCCCTAAAAGTTCGTAAAATTCAGAATCAGCCTTTATCAAACTCATGAAACCTCTAGACCATCAGGCCAGCACTTTTCAAAAATTAGAAATACAAGACCATGTTTTTGTGTTCATAATCTACCCTCTCACTAGTTGAAACCTAATTTGGTGACTCAGAAAGACAATTTCTCTTTTGTAGCTAAACAACCAGAACACATTGCCTCTAAATTGTTATAAAACTACCCATAATTTTCTCAGCACAGAAAGAAAAAAAATAAGAATGCTTAACAAAAAATACGCTATTTCTGATGGCGGTGAAAGTGAACAGTAGTCAAGGAAAAAAGAATAAAAAGAGGAACAAATAAGTAAAAAAAAAAAAAAGCTCTCCTTGGATATAGAGAATGTTCCATTTGGAGAAATAACTGAATATTAGAGGAATTGCAGAGTGTAGTCACTGTTAGCAGAACAACTTCCTAAGCAGAAATTTCAAAGCGTATGCGTCTCCAGACCTACAGTGGCTGAGAAAAGTGTCTCTTTCTTTTCTTGTGCGAAAGTGGCCACAAGCAAACACACTCCCATTCCATGGTTACGAAGCATTCCTCCACCATTTGTTGTCAGCACAGAACCCAAATTCCACCAAAGCTATTAAAATTACAGATGCCATCCCTTTTGTCCCTACCACGGAGGAATTATTTTACAAATAAACTCACATATGTGCCAAATGGTGCTGTTACATTGGAGAAAACCTGATGTTGTTAAATCATCACTTGCCAATATGATGGAATACTATGCAGCTCTAGAAACAGGCCGAGCCAACCATCAGAACCTGGGGTGGGGTAATTGCTGAGATATATTCTAAAGTGGGAGAAAAAAAAAAGCAAAGCACAGAATAGCTTCCACGGTAGGCTACCATCTGTGCAAAAAAAGAGGACAGACTATTTTTAAAAGAAAGAGAGAAATGTAATTGCTTGTTGATGCACATACGCTCTAGAAAGATCCTCAAGATACTGAGGGACACGGGTGGGAGGACAACTTGTCACCGTACATCTTATTATACCTTTTGAATTATGTACAGAGTGAGTATTTTACCCAGTCAACAATAAATAGGATGATTTTAAACTAAAACCTGACAGAGCATGTATTTCACTTGAGTGTTTGGATCCATAAGAATACAATCCTCAGAATAAAGAATGCTTCCGTTTTGAGGCTGAGAATTGGCCTCCATAGTCTAAGAGTCCCCTTGCATCTCAAAGCCTTCAGGGGGCCAGCACAGTCCAGAAGGAAGGCCCCACAGACTGGCCAGTGAATTTTTATCAGTTCACTGGGGGCCTACCGGCCAAGGAGCCCCGGCTGCCTGCTGAGACGCCTAAGCCACAACAGCTGCATAAACTGGCTGCGCCCCAGCCTGACCTATTTCAGAGACAGGTCAGACCAGTGCATGTGGGGATAAGAAAACAACCTTCTCCTCACCAGTGGCTACACTAGCAAGCTGCTCCAGAAGGAGAAACGGGGCAGGAGCCCGCCAGCCTCCCCAAAGCCTCAAGAGCCGGGCTGCTTTCTTTCTCTCTCTCTCGCATCACACCCCAATAACACAGAAATCCCAAGTTTTTGAGACTAGCTAGAGAGAAATTCAATAGAAAGATCAAAGATCGCTGAAATGTTTCCTCCAGCTTAACAAATTGGAAAGTTTCCTTAAGATTCCTGAACTCCAATTTTAAAGGAGCAGGATTAAGAAGAATCGTGCACCAAGAGAGAATGCACGCAGTCTCATCTGTGGAGCTCTAAGGACGTTTACGAACAATGAAGGAGGCTGAAGAAGGGACCTCAGGAGAAATTATACCCCAAAATGCCACCAAACCAATTACTGCGGAAGGATTTCAGGACTAAGAATGTATATGGATGAGACCTATTTTCAAAAAGCAACTTGTTTGTCAACCTCATCGAGCAAAAAGAACTTCTGCAAAAGACAAGCAAAAATCTGATTTGGAGGCTTTTTAAAAAGCCATGTTAATCTAAGGGAGGAAAGTAATCTTTATAGAAGTAGGAGGAAAAGTTAAGAAATAATCTTTTGACATCTCAGTGAATGGATTTAGAATTTTGTTGTTTTCCATATCTATTAAATCAATAAGATCTATTACATTAAATAGTTGCTTATAAACTCAATTTTTTTGATTCAGTAAAAGTGGACTTTTGTGTGTGTGTGTGTGTGTGTGTGTGTGTGTGTATGTGTGTGTGTGTGTGTGTTGGTCTTCATTGTTGCTCCTAAGCCCTGAAATAAGCTTTTATCTGCCCTTGGGCAGAGCCCATCTGCCAGTAAGCTGGTCAGTTTCTGCATATTCAGAGGTTTTTTCCACCAAGATTGTGAGTTTTCCTGTGATAGGTGTTATTTGCACATAACTTGCTCCTTCTCACTTTATTCTCCTATCACCCTGGGAAGTTAGTATGATGTGTCCCATTTCACAGATGCTGAAACTGAAGTTCAAAGGGTCACACCTGAATTGCACTCGGTCTGAATTTTAGAGTAACATTCGTGACGCAAGAGCAGACCACTTTTACCTTGGGTGCTCGTGGAAAAGGATTTGGGGGTGTGTTTAAGTCAGAGAAGACAGGAGACACTCAACTGATTTAGTGAAACCCCATCAGGAAGCTGGCCAAGTGGGGAGTCAGAAAGAAGAAACCTGTTGCTTTTCATACAATAAAATGAATTGGACCAATTAATTTTCTTTAGTTCAGGTTAAACTCAACCATGGTATCTCTCTCTCGCTCTCGCTCTCTCTCTCTCTCACACACACACACACACACACACACACACACACCCTTGGGCCAAGATTTTCTTAACCATGATAATATATTTGAATATTGGGAGAATTTTAAAATGTATGTTTGAAGATAGACTCTATGAGTCTTTATTTAAAAAAATGTTTTTTAAAAGATAGACCTCATAAAGGAAACAAGAAGCTATTGATACCCCCATACACACCCATGTGCCTGCTGACTGGCTAAGTTATGCCTTATACTAGGGTTTGCGGGGGGCGGGGGATAATAATAAGGTCAGAGGGCTAGAGTGGCTGTATTTGTAACATATCCATGTACGTATAAAAATCACAAGCCTATAAGTGTAAGCTTTTTGTTAAAAATGCAAATTTGTATATGATCTTATAAGTGTTTACTATGAAAGTACACAAAAACTAAACCAATTCCATGTTGCAATATCAATTGTAAAGCAATGGGCTTTCCTTTCTTAACTACTCTACCCTACCTTACTTTCGCTTTCCATCTAATGATATAAGGCCAAGTACATTTATTTCTGCAGTTGTTTCCAAAAATATGCCCACCATCCAATCACAACAATTTTGAAAATTTACATTTAAGCCATAATCAAGTCTCAATATTTCAAGTCTCAACATGATCCTGGAAATTTTTTATGTGCTGAATATCAGTGCCATTTCCTCTCCCTTAATCCTATATTAGTCAGCCAAAAAGAGTCTCCCATCCTTGTCACAAAGCATTTTGATCAGCTATTTTAAAATGGAATCCACTGGAATTAGATTCAGGATGCGTGGGAAATTGGCTCCTAGTATTAGGAGTTGATAGCAATATACTATTGTAGATACAGTAAATCAGGCCAAATAAAAGTACACAAGAGTCAAGGAATCACTGGATGGGTTTAAAGAGACAAATATACAGCTAGTTTGCTGTTACGTCGAGTTCTAATTTGTTATGTTGGGGGAAATTCATTTCCCAATCACTGCACTAGGAAGAACATAACAACTCAGACTACTTTGATCAAGTTGCTTCACCCCAAACAGAAGGGGTTCTTCATTGTTGTTGTTTACTTAAACTCCTGCAGCAAAAATTTAAATGCTGCAAATTTTGCTACGTGCAATGTGCAAGGCAAAAGTCTTTCTCAAGATTTTCCTTTCTAAGAGAAATGTGTATCCAATCAAATTCTAAATTTCACACCACTGCCCTTTATTAAAATACAATTTCTTTTTTGTAGAGAAGTAGCCACTTCAATAGCAGAAATCAACTGTTAGTCTTTTCTTAGTTTTTTATCAGGAAGGAAGGAAAACAGACATTAAAGGTAAGAATTCAAAAAACCTATTATTCCTCAAGTGTCTTCAACAAATACTTCCCATGGTTTCCACATCTCCTGTTGACAATGGAGAAGTTTCTAACTCCTCTCTCTTGAGTAGATGTTTTATAATGATAATGAGCATTTTGAAAACTGGGCATGTTCCAATCACAAACTGGAAATTATATGTTTTCTGTTCATTTGGGGGCATAATCCCAACACAGATAAGATGAAGGGAAGCTTTCTTAGAGATGTCCTGATTCCAGCAAAAGCTCCAACGCTGTTGGAGCTCAGGGTCTGACCCAACACTGCAAGGGAGAGCTGAAAGCCGAGCTGTGCCACTCACTCTCTACCAGAGACTGGCATAAATGGGGCAAGGAAATCTTTCCCAACAAGGTAGAAGATGGCCCTCTGATCCCACGTTGGTGTGCATCTTCCAAGAGAATGCCAACTTCTAAAATTCCCTTTCACTTTCTCTGATCACAACTCCCCAGCTAAAGGAAGCCAGTTCTTTTCAGTAATCATACCTTGGTATTGAGATCAGGCCCAACTTGGTGTTCAACTCCGCTGTCTCCCTGGCAGTATATGCACACATAGCCTGACTCCCAAGGGAGCAAAGTCACCTTACCTGCATAGGTATAGGAAATATACATGTACATGTGGAATATGCAACAAGGAACTTTTTAATGTTGCGTCTGGACCCAGAATAAGGTAACCATAACAGATCTGAGCTGACTCACACTTCCAGCTTAATCAATTTCAGGCAGTTGTTCTACACTGCAATGATTGGGACTATATCAAAGAACCTTTGAGCATGGGTAGGTTATTAATTAATTGGGAGATAATAATAGAAAATAGCCACTAATGATTTTGACTTTGTATGTCAAGATCCATCTTGTTCAAGAGTAAACAAGAAAGACTAGAAACTAAAATGAAATAAAAATAAAGCCTTATGAACAATTATTTAGTACTGAAATGAGCATAGTCAGAGAAGGGGATTCAGGAAATCCCCCACACAGGCAGACCCATGATGCACAGCTGAATATCCAAAGCCTGAATCTGGCATAAATTTCACAACCTCACTTAGAGTGGCTCATTGGAATTTGCAAATTAAGCGCAGAGATTGGTATTTTCAAAAAAGCCTTTGCAGGAATTTTAGCTTTCATAGTAAAAGAAAAATCTATCCAAATATATTGAATTCTTAACACCCCCCAAAAGAGTCTACTAGTTCATCAAAAAATCAACAGCACATAAAAGTCATAAAATCATTCAGGGAAATATTTTCCCTAGCATTCAACAGCAGTGGTGACTATCAATTGGGAGCCTGTGCTGTTACCTGAAATTCTGATGACTCTAGAAAGTGTAATCCACAGAGCCAATAAACCTTTATTTCATGCAACTGGGTATAGTTTACTGTCAGCATAATTCATAGTGGCCAACTTATAAATAAACTCTAATGATGCACAAACTATACACACAAACACAAATCTACTCTTTCATTATAGGGAGTTTAAAAATACACATGAGACCCATCTAACCATCCATAAACCATGGAAATACACGTAGAGAAATGTAGTCAATATAACTCCCACTTTCCTGTATATTTAATTATTCCCTACCTAGTTTTGCATAAAAATCTGACAAGTTTCTTTTACATCATTCCAGCATGGAAGGCAAGTTCAGTGAAACTTCCCATATTTAGAAATGTAGCCCCATGCAGATAGTAGCTTTCATGCCTCCTTCCGCCCCACAAAAATGAGAATCTATATGATGATAAATTCACCATCTTAGCCTAAGTTCTAAACAAGAAATCACTGTAGGATAATTAAAAACACCCCGTGAATTTCTTTTCTTCAAACCCACGACATATAACTGCTTTCGGTTCCTATTTCTTAAAGAGAATTTTGTCAATCCTCCTTAGAAATTTCAGAGGAAAGGGAGGATTTTCCAAGACAGATAAGTTGAAATGATCCCTCTTTGATCTCAGTGGTTAAGAATCTCTCACAATAGAAGATGGCCACTGAGGGGCCACCGTCCCAGCCTTTTAATGTGTAACAATGGCATCAACAAACAGCTACTTAATCAATATTTGGCCAGAGCGGCTGAAAACTTCCTTTTCAGATTTTAATTCCTAGTTGTAAGACAACCCCAGAGCAGCCAGTGAGATAAGGCATTAAACTGACTGCTTAATTGCCTGTTAGTGTCTTGTTAGTTCTATATCTACATTCTTAATGGTTCTTTAATCTTTATTTACCCGCATACATGTTACCAGAGGCAGAACCTCCCGGAAAAGAACCTCTTCTGCCCCAGCCCTGGCCAAATTCTCTCTCTTACATCCTTTGTGTGTTTGTTGCTGCTGCGGCTTTTTCTTCTCATTGACTGTTATGTACAACTTAAACACTTCATGATTAGGAAGGAATTTTTTTTTTGGTCCTCAAAAATAGATGTATTCCTGGATGTTGAAACTGGGTTCAGTGGCAACGCTCCTATCCACCTGATTGATTTCCGCACATTGCACTCCCCTGAACCCAGGCGCACTTGCTGGTTCCGCCTCATCGCCCCGGTGGGTTTTATTACGCAGCCCTGGGGACTCTTAAATGACCCTTCAGTAATTATTACGCACTTGAAGCCCTTCGTCCCCCCGTTCCGGTGCTATCAACAATCAAATCAAGACCCAAAATAAACATACGATTTCAAGCATTAATTAGAAAATCTGCATGTTTTCAATAAGGCTAGAAAGTAAACATACAGCAGTCAACCCAACAAAACAAACAAGCGAAAAAGAAAAACGTACATCGGAACTCGGATGCTTCCTTGTCACTCGTTCCAACGGGAAAATCCGCTGCCGCTACGTTCTTGAAAAGAACACAGCGAGGTGTTCTAATTTAATTCAAGTTCTGATGTTGCCAACGCATTTTGAAATATGTTGTTGAGTGTTGCAAGGACTTCGAAATATATGAAATTTACTCTACTTAGACGACATCGGGGTCAAATTCGTGATTCTGACAAATGGGCTTGGAGAGTGGGCTGTCCACTTTAATAAAGGTTCCGATGCCACAAGCCTCAGATCTTATTATACCCCATGATTTTAATCTGTGGGAAAGTTCGTCCCCCACCCCCTTGCCTCGCGCCAAAATGTCCTTCCCAGCTAACTCCGGGGAAAGAAACGGCCTTCGGTTCCCCTCGATTGCAGGGGCACGCCCGTTAACGATAAAGTACTCTTTCCATGATTCCACTGGAAATGAAATACTCAAGGACCTTTAAAACTTTTCTGCGTTGTTATTCCACCTTATCTAATGCCCTGCTGGAAAGCTGACGTAGTCCTCGTTACTTTTAGAAAAGCTCACAAGTTTACAAACAGAACGGGGTCCCGAGCACAACTTTTGTCACTTTGACTTTCTCAAATTAAAAAAATAATAATAAAAATAAAGCCAACCAAACCAAACCAAAAAAAAAAGCCCAGTACTGTTTTTCATAAATGTCAGAAAGGAAGACAGATATATGAAAAGAATATAAGCGCCAATGGACCTCCTATGCTTGGGGTCCCTTAACCTTTGAAATTGTTGCAAACCTCCCACGTTCGCTAGTGATTTTAAAAGAGGGAAAGTCTCGTGAAAGTGTATCTCCAGCCCCAATCAAAACATCAATTTGGCGATCTGGCCTCTCTCCCCCTGCACCCTCGAGCCGCCACTTCAAAGCCGCTGCAACAAGTCAGTAATTGTAACGTTGCATCTAAATATTTAAGCGAGAGTCTTGCAGGCGCGTGTCCATTTACAGTCCTCATCTGTCCTCTAATTCCATTACGGCACAAAGCAAAAATGTTTCCCAAAACTCACAAACAGGAAAAGCGTCACCCTGCTGGAGGAGGAGGAGGAGGAAGAGGAGAAGGAGGAGAGGAGAAGCAGTTTCTATTGATTAGTCACTGCTTTTGTGTTAAGGGCTTTCTTTAAAATAAGGGGGGGGGATGGGGGGAGGTTGCAGAAATTTCACTAATGTGAGCCTCAGGCAAGGGAGGAAAAAAAGAGGAGGGGGCCGGGCTGTGTCTAGATGAAAGTGAGAAGGACATAAAGGAGGCAATTGAGTCGGCTGCAGCCTGGCGAGCTAAGCTGCGAGCGGGGCCGAAGCGCTGGGGAGGGGGCGGCGCGGCGCTTTGGCGCAGGGCGCAGGAGTGGGGGCCGGCCCATTGTGGCGGCGCCCGAGGGCCCGCTCGGCCGCGCCGGGGGAGGAACAGAGGCGTCCATTGAGTGGCCGCAGCGCGGGCCGTGCCCACAGCCCCCGATGCCGCGACCGGGGCTTGGCTCCTCCGGCTGAGCCTGCTCAGATCTCGGTGCGGGCCAGGGGCTGGGCGTGGGGGAGGGGGGTTGTGTGTTCCCCAGCTGCCCAACTCTCTCCTTCTAGCCGCAGAGAAGTTGGGAGGATGGACCCCGCAGGGGCGCAAGGGCCTGAGCGCACGCGGTCGGCACGCTGCGCAGCTCTTGGATTGAACGTGGGACAGGGAAAAGTTGGTGAGATAAAAGGAGCCATGTAGGAGAAAGCGCAAGACCCTGGAGACAAGAACGAGGGCGGTTCTGACCTCTTTCGGGGTGCTTCTCACCCTATGTCCTATTGTCTGACAAGCAGAAAGACGTCCCCTGGAAAGCCAGTCTCAGCAGCACCCGCCAGGCCCACAAGGAAAGTGGAGCCTCCCCAGAAAGCGCGCAGTTCTAGTCAGGGTGCCCAAAGGCCAGGGCCCTCACAGCCCTTTATTAACAACATTCATTCTGTATTACAAGCGGGGCGACCTGTGACTTTTGATGCCCTAACAACAGAGGGAGTTTTTTGAGGTTTCTGAACTTCTAAACTTCCCTTCAAACTACACTTCACTCTCCTTTCTCTGGGCCCCTCTTGCCCTCCAGGGCTCATCTGGAAAGGGAGCTAGAGGCGCTGAAGAGACTGACGCTGCATCATCCTTGACAACCCCAAATTAAATTAGGCTTCAGCCTCCGAGGTGTGTGTGTGTGTGTGTGTGTGTGTGTGTGTGTGTGTGTGTGTGTGTGTGTTTTCAACGGTACAGCTCCCGCTGGGGAGAATACCCTGATTTTTTAAAATGGTAGCAATTGCCCTTGAATGGCAGCCGTTCCAGCTAGACGGCCCAAAAGACTAGAAACATTTTGTAGGTGAAATGGCCACTTTTTCCACGCTGGAGAGTCCATAAAACTTCCTGGCGCAGCAGCTATCGGGGCTCATTGAATAATTCATCCCTCATTGCAAGCCCATAATGTCTATTCGCGGCCCTTTGTGGAGCTGTTTTCTCTTCTTTTCTCCTTGAATTATAAAAAGGTTGCCTTCCTTTGTTCACATCAAGCTGCTCCGAGCTGGAGCTTTGTCTGGGCCAAGCTAAAGTGTGAGTTTCAATGGACTCTCCAGGCTTTGTCTCCCAAGTTCATCTCCAAGTGTAGATTGTGTAGAGAAGGCCTTCTTTGTAAAAGCTGGAAAAGTTGTACAAATGTTTGACCAGCTCATTTGGGGCGTTTTGTCTCCTGGGCCTCGGTTGCCTGTGCTGCCATTGAGCCTTCGATCTACTGCGCCGGTGCCTCTGGCAACATGTAGCAAAGCCGCGTCACCCCCGACCCTTCCCTAGCATCTCCGACGCTCTGGGTTCCTGGCTCCTGCCCACAGGGGCCTGCTACATTGGAGGTTGGCTGATTTCTTGCCTTCCTCTCTCTCCAGCACCTCTATGCTCTGTCTAGGCCTGGAATAAAAGCCAGGGTGTCTTCTCAGAGACTAGGGCAATAACTGCACCCCTTCAAAAGGAGGGGCTTAGACCTGAGACCATGTGAGGCCCCAACTTTAAAAGGAAGGAAGCAACCTGCCCTGATATTTGGTGGGTTCTTTTTTGTTTTTTTTCTTGATTGCCTGTGTGTGTGTGCGCCAGAGCATCTAGGTTTCTGTTTACCCCCAAAATCAGCCATTTGGACTTGTAACGTCTAAATCTGAGTGTCTCATCAAGGTTAGAACAGATTTTTGCATTAGTTCATAAAGCTGCTGTTCTAGAAAGACAGCAGTCCCCGCAGGGGTTGAGCAGTGAAGGTAAAAGAAGGAACCACCTTCCCAACCCCAATCTTACCATGGACGCCACCCGCTGAGGGCACAGACCCAGCTGGTCAGAGTGTGTGACTGGTCCAAGCAACTCAAAACTCAACTCAGCTCAACAAAATCGGGGCCCAGAGGAGTGAACGCAAAGCGTGGGCAGGGGCACCAGGCAACCCTGGACCCTTTGTGCCTTTGAAAAGGTGCAACCATCTCCAAATCAAAAACTGCTGAGGTGCAAAACTGCTGCGACTCCCCCTCCTGCAGTCCGGCCTTCCAATACAACTGGATGAGGTTGACTTCCCTTTGCAGTCAATACCTTTACAGTCTAAAGGGAACGCTACAGCATGTAAAAGCGGGGCAGCCTGCATTTATGGTTCCACGAAGGAGACATCTGTTCTCGATGCAGACAGGTCGCAGCTAAGTAGGAGCTGGTGGTCCGAACCCCTGGGCAGAGAGAGTGCCACCACTTTGGGCCCAAGACCCAGATCCCCTTAGTTTGTGACCCAGAGCTTAGGCTGCTTTTACTTCCCAGCCACACACAAATGAAGCGCCATCATATTAGAAAACCAATTTAAAACAAAAAACCAGCCAACTTACACATATATATTTATAAGGCAGCTGATGTGGTGCAACTTTGAGGGCCCACTGCTTTCCAAAGTTCGCTCTCTCTCGCTCTCGCCCTCTCCCGCCCACTCCCTCCCCTCCCTCCTTTGAAGTGGAAAACTCTGGAGCTCCGGGCCTTTCCTGAGGGCGCAAAAGTTTCTTCAACCTCCAGAGACTCACGGACTGTCCCCAGCCCACCCCTCCATCTCTCTGAGACGCCCAGTCCCACACACTTGAGGGCTAGAGGGTGGCCCTGCACCTAAAGCGCAATTCCAAGTTCTAGACTCCGGGGAGGGAGGCTGAAGGTGGTGCAGAAGAAAGACTTAACCAAATAAAGTTAACAGAACAGAGATTTTTGCTTTCATTGCACATGCGTCTCTAGTCTCGAACGTGGAGGCTCTGACCCGGGTGCAGTGAGGATGAGCGAGGACGACCTGGACCAGAGCCGGGGCCGAGCCGCCCTCGGGCCCGCCGCATCAGAGCGCAGCTGTCCGCCCGGGCGCAGGCCCTCTGCGCGCCACGGCTTACCTCGCTCGCTTAGGATACCGTCGATGCTATGTTTCGCCTTCTTCTCACTCTCCTCCGCTTCCTTCCTCTCCAGGTCGACCTCCTCCTCTTCGCCTTTCCCAAATTTACTCCTCAGGATGCGGCTAATGGAACTCACTGGGGGTGCGGGAGGAGGGAGGGGGAGTAAAAGGTTGAGACAAGCCGGGCTGCGCAGACGGGAGCCCCCCACCCCCAGCCCTCGCTCTAGCGCCGGTGTCCCGCACAACCCGCTTCCGTCTCCTCCAGTGTTTTGGGGCCTCTAGGTCTTTCTACCGCCCGCTGAGCCTCCCACTCACACCTCCTACCCCATAATCAGCATCTAGGAACAGGGAGATGGGAGCCTGGGAAGCTCGCATCTCCAAGTTAGGGCTGGGAACCCCCGTCTCTGACCCTCTTCCAGCAGGAAGTGTCTCCCACCTCGACTCTGTAAACAGGGCTCTACGTCTCCAATCGAAGAGCGTGCTCCCTGCAGCCCACCCTGTACCTCCCCCGCAACACACACGCACCTGAAGGCATTGGGCCCTGCGGTTCACGTTAAGGGAGGAGGAACCACAGCGGACTGTCCCCTGCAATTCAACTTTTTTTTTTTGGCTATAAAGGGTTTAAATTTCAACTGCAGAATCGTTTCCTATTGTAAAAATCAAAAGAAAATGCACTCTCCCCCATTTATTTTTTCCAGATTCCAGTGTGGTAAACAAATCCATGCTCTGAAATATCTCGTTCTCGCAGGGGGGAAAGGGAGTTTCCTTTTAATTAAAAACAAACTCCCGCGCGCCCTGCTTTCGCTCCTCTTCTCCCTCCGCCTCCCACGGCTGCCGGGGGAGCCGGATGGTCCCTGGGACCCTCGGGACACTGCGGGCCCCGCTGTGAAGCGTCCCTTCCTTTGCGAACACTGCAAAGCCTCGGCGGGGCGCGGCCCCATCTCCTTTCGGTTGGGGTTACCAAAACATTTGTTTCTCTTTAAAAATGGACATCAATATTAATAAACGCTTGGCCTTCGCCTCGCGTTTCCTGCTCTGCTTCCTCGACAGAAATCCTCTTTGGGGAGCTCTCTGCGGCGGTCTCTCAACCCCAGGCCTAACAGCTCCTCACTCCTTCCATAAAACGCGGAGAACGCCTGGTTCGAGGATATGTCAGGGCTCTGGTGGGGGCCCGGAACGATCACTGGGGTGATTACGTCTCGGATGACCCGCCCGCGTAATAGAGAGAGACGGCCGGCCGCGCCTCAGGAAGACGTTAATAGGTCTGGTACCTGAGGGCACTGTGTTTCGATCACAGACCGCGTCCTTGAGTAACTTGTCTCGGATTTCCCAGCTGAACATGCCTGGGTTCTCTCTTTTGTATTCCTCGATTTTCTTCTCCACGTCAGGCGTTGTCACCTGCTTTAAGAGAACAGGCAGGCAGGTATTGGTACCCACTCCTCTGGGCCACACGTGGTGGCCCCACTGCATCCCGGCCAGGCCCGACGCCCCTTCCTGCACCCCCTGGGAAGGTCTCCCTTGTTAGTAAAAGGACCCTAACTCTCTGAGGCAGTTTACTTTCAGGTCGGGACAAATAAAAACGCATCCCACTCTAGAGAGCCTAGGGACCCTCCTCCTCCCAGATAAGCTGCGACAATCGGGATACATCAAGAAGAGTATAACATTTGGGGAGAAAGGGTGTACTTTCTGATCCCTGGAAATAAAGAAAGGCCACTCCTTACACAGAATCAACACAAAAATGAAACTAAAAAAAAAAGTGCTTGAAAGAGCAGAAAAATCAAGTTAGATCTGCAACGTGCACCTCTCCAAAGGAGCACAAGATTTGAACTCAAGTGAAGAGCAAAATGAAATGCAAAAGGTGAGTATTTAGGTTTTTAGATTTTCGTTACAAATATGGATCATTTGAGAGACTGGCTCTTAACTTTTTTTCCCCCAGTTAAGAGTTTCCAGAGATTCTTAGGCTGCAAAAGGCATTGGGGTGAGAGAGGAGGGAGAATGTTTGGAAATCTTAAGTTTACCAGAACTCTCCTTGTGATTTTTGCCCTGTGGCAACTAGAAAATTATATTGCATTTTCCCCACATCCAGAAGAAAAGGCAGACCTGTTGTAATCCCCTCCCACTCAGCCCTAGCCTGAGTGACTCTCTTTTCCTTTTTTTAAGGAGAACCAAAATAATTTGATGATAGCACCAAACTCCTTTTTAAAAGCCAGTCATCGGCTCATTACACTGAAAACAAATCACCCAGTTTTTGACGCCTTGAAGACAATTTGGATGGGAGGAGATTGGGGACCAGAGTTGGGAGAGAAAACATTCAAAAAACAAATTGGCTCCTTAGATTTTGTTTTCGAAAAGGCAGTGCAGTAGGTGAGAACTGGGAAAATACTTGGGGAAGAAACCAGCAACAGGTGGGCACAAACAGCTTGGTGTTTGCCTATTTAAATAATTTGATGAGGAATTACAGAATTGGGGGCATTTAAAAAGTGCTCTATCTCCTTGCAAAAGGCCTGGAGTTTTCTCTTAGCGTTTCTTGGGTTCAGCTAGCCACCAAATTCCCCTATACCCAACACACACACCTTTCCAGACTTGAAAAATAACTCTTTAGAAAGCCCCAGATGGCAGTTCCTTGTCCCCCGGAGTCCCCACCTCCACCCGCCCGCCCAGGTCTTCCCTAAACCTGGAGACTTGCAGGCCCCAAAGCCTCCAGAACCTTGCTCACCTTGGGCTTGCTGCCACCGATGGCACCGGGACGGATGGAGCCCGTCTCCTGGTACCTGCACAAGATCTTAGAGACGCAGCCGTGGGACACACGCAACTGGCGGGAGATGACGCACGGCCGGATCCCGTGGTGGGCCATCTCCACGATCTTGTGTCGGATGTGGTTGGGGAGCGGCCTGCCGTTGATGAATACACCGCCGAGCTGGTTGACGCGGCCCTGGCCGAGGGGAGTGGACACTGGGGGCAGAAGATGAAAAGAGAGGCAAATGCAAAGTTATTTCCGGCGAATTAAGGGCAGCAACCCGCAAGATGAGCCCACTTAACTTGCACTCTTCGGGCCAATGCGCATGTTACAACCTTAGCACTGAAGCTGCTCAACACCAAACCCTTTTCAACCACATTTGTTCAAATTATTAAGCAATTCGGGGGCACAAAATCTTGTGCGAAGAGAACAACTAGGGCGAAATAACTTGCCCCAGAGGAACTACCTTCCCTTTAGGCCCAGAAAAGGTGGCAACTCTGGGGAACAGGGGCGACCGTGGGGCTGGCACAAGAAACAGCCTCCTGGCAGATGGAAGTTCATCCAGGCTCTGGCCTTCTGAAACTCTGCTGACACCAAACCCTGTACAATTGGGGTTGCTCCTTTTCTAAGGGACTTGGAGGAGCAGATAGTCTTTAGGGTTTCTGGCTAGGAGGGCAGCAGCCAAGGATCAAAGAGGGCGCCGAAAGGAGGCCGCAGGTGGCAGCGCCTGTCACCTGTTACACTTCGGGACCCACAGGACAGCCAGGTCTGTTCGCAGGCCCCCTCGCCTCCATTCATGCTCTGGCTAATACATCCTCTTCTGCACCGAAGGCGAAGGGCAGGCGCCCCAGATCAGCATCCGTACTGGGGCTCCCCAACCTCTCAAACTGTCTAGAAAGGTTTGGGCTTACAAAACTTCCTGCGTCCCTGGGGTTCCCAGAATCCTCAAGCTAACTGAAAGGCAGTTTCCAAAACGGGTTATGGAAACTTCAAGATGCCGCTTAAGATGTATGAAATTCTAAATCGTTAATCAATTAATACTAAAAATCCCAAACACGATGTTGCGCGGCGCCCTCCACCACAACTTTGCACCGGCAAGAAAATTCTTCCAGAAGTAACAAGAGTTAAGCAAATAGGGGCTTAGTCGAGACAATTTTGAGATGCCTTTGGGCAGACAAAATGCGCAGGAGTTGCTTTCTGATGCTCACAAGCCGGTTGATCCCTTCCCCACTACGGCTTTTCCAAAACAACAGGGGAACGTGGACCTGCTCGGAGCAGGCCTGGCCGCCTAGCTATGCCAAGGGCTTGCGGAGAGAACGGCCCTTCTTTTGCAGAGAAAAAATATCGGGTGCGATATTTCCCCAACTATTCGCTCTTGGGGTGGGGGTGTTCAGGGAATGGGGTCCCTTGGCGCCGAAAAAGCATGCGGAGATCTCGGATAGGCTGGAGCAGTCCCGGCCCAGACTCAGCTCCTTGTGCTGCTAAGGCCCTTACCTTCCAGAGGAAACCCGCTGCGCGGGTAGTTCTGCCCTGGGCCGGGCCGCATCATCCTGGGCACAGCTCCGGCCAGCGTGGTCATCCTGGGGGCAGCTTCTCTTGGAAATTATATCCAGGTAAAGGCGAGATAGAAAAGCAAGCGTGGCGCTGGTGACCCTCGGAAACTCCTCCGAGCGTGGAGAGCCCCTCCCCAAAAAGGCTGGAGAGAGAGAGGGAGGGCCGCGGGGAGGGGGACTGCTCGCTCCTAGTCCAGGGAGAGGCTCGAGGTGGAACCAGGAAAAGGAGCAGGCTGAGAGGCCCCTGAGTCCAGGATCTCGAGCCAAAGGCGAAAAAGTTTGGTAGGAGTCTGGGCTAGTGGCCCCACGGCTGGGGGCGCTGGGCAGGGGGATCAGAGCTCCGCGACGAGCCAGGGAAGGGGGGGTAGGGGCGGGAGCGCGGACGGCCGGAGTCTCCTCCCGTGGTGACACCGAGTGAGGGGATCCGGGCTCGTGAGCATTTATTAGTTCTTTCACCCAAAGCTTGGTCAGGAGCCCTGAGCTGCGATTGGCCGACGGGGAGACAGTCCCGGGTGGCGGAGACACGCGCTGATTGGGCGACAGCGGCCACTTTCTCTTCCCATCCTCCGCGATGCCCAGGCCTCGGCCGGCCCCAGAGGGACCCGCGATGAGACCCTTCCCTGGGAGAGAAAGGTAGACCCGTGGAAACCCGGGAGAGCCCGAGGGAGATGACAGCTGCTGAGAGTAGAGAGGGGTCCCTGTCTTTCTGTCTCTGTCACTCTATGTGTCTCTCCTTGGCTTTCTATTTCTCTCTCTCCCCCCCCCCCTGTGTTTCTCTGTCTCTGACTCTATTCCTCTCATTCTATATCTCCGGGTGTCTGTGTCTCTGGTTTTCTACCTGTGGCGCTCTCTCTCCCTCTCCNCCTGGGAGAGAAAGGTAGACCCGTGGAAACCCGGGAGAGCCCGAGGGAGATGACAGCTGCTGAGAGTAGAGAGGGGTCCCTGTCTTTCTGTCTCTCTCCCCCTCTCTCTCTCTCTCTCTCTCTCTCTCTCTCTCTCTCTCTCTCTTTGTGTGTTTCTCTGTCTCTGACTCTATTCCTCTCATTCTATATCTCCGGGTGTCTGTGTCTCTGGTTTTCTACCTGTGGCGCTCTCTCTCCCTCTCCTATTTTTCTTGGCTTACTGCCACTGGAGGGGGCGCAATTCCAATAAGAAGGCACTGGGAGCCCCCAGACATGTTCAGCCTTCCTTCCTCTAGTCAATGCCCCTTGGCCTAGGCTTGTTAAGGGGGTCCTCCCAGTGGGGTTCCTCCCAGAAGGAGTCCAGGCTATGCTGATAAGTTCTTTTGTCTTCTCTGTCAGGGGGCAGGGGTAGTGTGAAGCCCAAGCAGACTGGGGAGGCCCCAGGACTAGCTAGTTGATGGCTTGGGAGGGGAGGGGATAGAAAGCCGTCTCCTCTTCTTGAATGAAAAAAACCTCTCTGGGAAGCCCCAGCTCTAAATCTCGATGTATAGATCCCAACGCGTCGGCAGAGATGCGTCTATATGTTAAGGTTTTGCCCGGCTGCAGCGTTTGTTCTCAGGAATTTATTATGGTATTCAGACTAAACTGCTGGAAAAATAAAAGGAGAGAAATCTTGGCTAGGAGCTGAAGTGTCCCCAGCAGGATATGACGCCAGGAGTGTTGTAAAGACTGTCTGTCCTTAGAGAAGGTACCATTGTGCATAGCCTTTTATTTATAACTTGGTAAGTGCCAGCGAACTCGCCTCCTTTACACCCCCGAGTGCCAGCCCCGCGCTCTGCACTGCGCTTTATTCGCTAGAGTCTATTCAGGGACTGTCACTCTGTGGCTGCGAGGTATTCAGGGCCTTAATCAATCAAAAGGATGAGAATCAGGCAGGTTTTTCCCTTTGAAATAAAGGAAACAATGACTTCTGGGCTTCAAGTTCCCCCTTTTCCCTTTTACGATTTTTGAATTTTTCCTGCACTGGAGTTCTCCACCCCTCTCTCTCAGTCCCCCCTTCCTCCAACTCCTTTGACAGTTTTTACGTGAACTCGGGTTCCCAACCCCCTAATTAAGGCAAAATCAGAAGGCAAGATGGGGGGATGGGGTGGGATATAGCTGCTCAACACGCTGCAATGCAAGTTGGCCCTTTAAAAACCCACTCACACGTGGGAAAAGCAGGCAGGTTTTGGCTGGGCCCAACCTCAAAACGCTTGGTTGACCTGGGAGCAGCCAAGCCAGGCCGCTGAAGACACCCGAAAGAGTCTGGACATTCCCCTCACTCCCCAAGGGGGGAGTGCCCCACATGCATTTATAGAACAAAGTTGAGACGCTGCTTAGAATGAAGCCCTGTTCAACTTGGTTTTATATAAAATGATTCAATTTGTCAAAGGTAAAACTTTCTCATTTCCTTTTTGCACACTTGGGGGCCACCAAAGTCTGTGTCCTTGTTTCCTACACCCCTTTTCAAGGAGTGCATCTTGGGAGCTGGACTTTGTCCAAGTTTTCTGTCTCCAAAAGGTTGAGTGGAGCAGACAGAGCACTTCTAGGGTCAGCCGTAATTGTTGGGAGAGGGAGGTACCGAAAGTGTATTTCAAGAGGGCAAATGCAAATTCAATTCGCGGCTAAAAGGAACCCAGGACCAGCGGTGAGCTGCTAAAGAACGTCCAGGGCTGAGTCACATATGTTTTGGAGCCGAAGGCTCATCTTCAAGCGCTCCTGGCACTCTGCTACCCAGCGTCCTCTCTCTGGAGAGCCAGCCGATCCGTGAAAGGACGTCCTTGCTGCAGACTCTTTCTCCCGGATTGCGCGTCCTCACGGAAGCGGTAGAGCCAGAAGGATCTTTGAAGAGGTACTGCCGGTTGAAGTGGATGTCGAGTGCCTGTGGGTGCCGGTCCAGTACGCGCATCCATAAACCGACCACCAATTTTTATTTTAAAAAAGTGCAAATAGAGGCCACGAGGGTATGTGTGGATTGGGGTCTGCAGTTCTGGGGTCTATCCTTCCCAGCTCCTCCCGTGCCAGGAGCATTCTGAGGTTTATAGTAGCCTGAGCTTTATTACCACCCTTCTTCACGCCCCCAGAGACCCAAAGTGGATTGGGAGGGCATCCTCAGGTCCCAACACTGGGCTGGTACGAAGTCCGACCTGGGAAAGCCAGGGGACCGATGTTGGCTGAGGCTCCCGGGCCAGTGGCATCCACTCGCAGTCAGGCCAGACCAGGCCCAGAGCCAGGCGGGGCTCAGCCACTCGCAACAGGTCGTGGGGGTGGGGACGGGGTGGTTCCCGGTTTCCCAGATTGGTTTGGAAGAACGCACCTCCGGTTCTACACTCCAGCCAGTCCTTCCCTATCTCTGAAGCTTGGGCCTCCCCTACATCTTTTCGAAGTCTCTCTAGAAGCCACAGGAACCCCCGAACTCCTACTCCCCGGATCTGGAAGGGAGTCTTCACCTAGGCTCCTTCCGCGGCCAGGAGTCCGGTGCCGAATCTGGCCGCGATACAGGCGCTAACTGGCAAAGGAGTGACCGGGTAGTGGAGCTGGGAACCACCCCTACAGCCCAGGTTTGGGAGGCAGCATTTCCCCAAGCAGACAAATTACCCAGAAAGTAACCTGGAGAGTCTCTACCACAGTTTTATGAATGAGCCCTGCTGTCCACCCCCGCAATCTGTGCACATGCAAAATGAAACTGGAGCTTCAAGGACAATAGTAGGATAACTTGATTTTTTTCTTAAGGGAAAATAATTTGCCGCTCCCTTGTCTTCCCCCAGTTTCAGAGACATTGCAGGTGAAACAGATAACGGCTGCCTGTGCAAGCCCTTTACTTGAAGGTTCTCCCTCCCCGCCTGTTTGGATGCCTGAATCTGCAGTCCAATCGCGGGGGAGTGGCTTCAGCTAGGTCCCGGTGAAATCCTTCAGCGCGCAGTCCCCGCAATTGTGGGTCCTGGGCACAAGCGTTTCATGGCCCATGGACTTCTCAGGCCTCTGAGAGATGACCTCATTTCTAGCCGGACACAGACCTTAAGAGGAAATTATGATCTATGTAAAATAATATCCCTGACCTGGGGGGAGGGGTATGGCATCTGTCACCCAGGCCTTCCTTTTGCCCCACCTGGAAGGCTAGGTTTCTCTCTGCTGGCGCGGACGCGCCTGGTCACTCGCGGGGTCCCAGGCATCACTCTCAGGGTGCAGTCAGAAGTTTGAGCAAACGCCACAAAACGCTTTCCCGCATTCACCCTGAGGAAATCAAATCTTTGACAGCGCGCTTCTTGACTGGCTGCGATATATCGGATTGGTGAATGCTGGAGTTAAATCCACGGCCCACCACAGCCTGACAAAGCGACCGTCATTAGGCCCCCCGCAGTTATTTGTCAAAAGCTTTGGCGCCGCTGTTCTCCCCATTGGAAAATCAGTCGGGATGAGGTCGGATTTAGGGACTGGATGGGGATCTGAGCGCCGCAGTAAAATGTGGTGTGGGGCCAGCTGCGGTGGTTTTGCCCCTGTGGTACCCCTGCCGCTGGGGGAGCGGGCCGAACGTGTGAGCGGGTTCTCAATAAAGAACATATGGTTTGTGGGAAGAAAAGAAGGACGAAGGGAAAAGGGAAAAGGGAAAAGGAGGAGGCAAAAGGGCGCGATGGAAAACAAATTTTGTCGAAAGGCTGGGAGGGAGGGAGAGAAGGAACCTCAGGAAAGCTTATCGCCTACAGACTTTCATTTGGTTCCGCAAAAATTATTTTTATGCAAATACGGAAGACAAAATGCCAGAGCCCAAGTCTCCAGGGGGAAAAAAATCGACTCATCAAAAATTAGAATAAGTCCTCTCTAATCTTCAAAAAATGTTCTACCCAACTTGGTAAGATTCCACAGGGGGATTTGAAGTTTAGAAGAGAAATTCGGTAACTGCTCTGCTGGTGTGTGTCTGTGTGTGAGACGGAGGGGTGCGTGTAAGTATGTGTGTGTAGGGGGGTAAGAATTGAGGGGTCTGGGCGGGGTAGAAGCTGGCTAGTGGGGGGGAGGATAGCCTGGTCCTCGGGTGGAAAAAAGGAAGTGCGCAGGCCCAGCAGGGGAACAGAGCAGGTAGGGCTGGGAGCAGAGCTAGGGAACTGGGCAGGAGTGCTAGGGAAAGGGGCAAGGTCTGTTGGGTTTCAATGACGTCTGCAGCAAAAAGGAAGGCAAATGACTACTCTAGGAACTCCTGCCTCAGGGTGTTTGGGGCTGCTTCTGGACACAAAAAGCCCCTCCCGTGGGTTCTGCTCCTGAGACCCCGGGGATAGGGGCGAGGGAGGAAAGGAGTGGCTGGAGGTGGTGGAGAAGCTAACAGGACTTCTGCCTGGATGAGGCCAGGTTTCTCTCTGACTTCACGGGCCCCACTGCCTGAGCCAACGCGGTGAGCCACCACTGTTTCCGGGCCTGAATCTCTCTAACCTCTGCGGGAAACTGCTCTCCAGAGTGAGTTTCAGAGAGAGGGATGGGAGGCGGGTGACAGGAGGAGCAAGAAGAAAGATCTGGGAGAAGAACGCTCAAACCCAGGGTCTCTAGCCGAGCCTGGATGCACGCTCAGCGAGGTCCCGGGGGCCTAAGGCAGCAGAGCTGTAAGTGAGCCCAGGACCCACGGTCCCAGGTTTTAAAGGCGCACGGGAGCGGGAGACCGCGCAGCCCACCCCGCGGATTAAACGCAACAGGTGGAGGAGGCCGGGTCTCCTCCCAGAGCGGTTTGGACAGAGCAGGAGGAGCGCAGGTGGCGGACAGGAGGCTGGCTTAGGCAGAGTATTGAAACACCCACGTCTCTGGCCCACCCCACCCGGTGGGGCGGCCCCTGGGAGCTCACAGGGCACAGACAAGGTGAGGGGCCCGTCTGCCGTGGAATGCGTCCTCTCCCGACCCCATCACCCTTTCGCAGGGAAAAAAGGAGCTGGGGACAGGGAGAGAAGAAAAGGAAAAGAAGACATGGACAGAAGTTTCTCTTTCTGGACATGAGCTTAGCCTTGGGGTTTGGGGTGAAAAGTGAGAGGATAATTTTGATTCATAAGTTTGGAGGTGGGACAACCCTGAGGGGAAACTCTGAAAAGATGAAAACTGACCATCTCCAACGCCGAAAAACGATCGAAAAAAGCTGGCCAACTGAGGTAGTTGAGCTGAATGGAGCGCCTAACAGATGTGCAGACCAGGCGCTAACCGGCTGCCCGCGCGAGCCCTGTCCCAGAAAGCTGTCCCGGGTTCCCTAGGTGGCCCCGCATGCAAGGCACCCTCGCGGCCTTGTGTCTTCCCCCCCCCCGGAAAACCCCTCAAGAGGCATCTTGGTCCCCAGGCCCCCAACGCCCAGCCTGGGCCAAGAGTTAAAACAAGTAGCCCCAAGAGGAATGAGTTTCAGAGCGCCGTTTCTCTTCTTTTCATTTCTAAACGAAATCGAATACTATATGGCTGTAAAAATATATATCACTGGCCCAGAGTCTGAAAGATTAACATTTGGATATGTAGGAAATGTAATCTGCATGGCTAATTGATTCCCAGCGTATCAGTTTAAAGGATAAAGATCAATATCTCCATGATGGATATTGTATTAATAGGGGCATAAATAAAGGCCGAAAAGTCGTTACCGAAACCTTTGAAGCCCCTTCCCGGCTCTTGGGGCCTCCACACGGCCACTCGGCCTCCCCCACCTCGCCGCCCCCAGCCCCTGCTGGGTGGGAAGCACTCGTTTCCCCCATGGGAGGGGGGAAGTCTCCAGCTAAAGCAAAAGTGTTTTACTGCGGCAATGCTCAAGAGAGAGACGGCGCTTTTTTTTCCAGGGCTACAGCAGGTGGACAGTTGGACGGGAGAGAGGGTGAAATTTTAGCAAAATGCACCACTCCGGTACTTAGAAACACAGACACAGAAGACCCACACAGGGACATAAATAGGCAGGTTTACACACACGTTCGCCCATGCTCAAACACCTAGAAACCCACACTCAACGCACACATAGCCACACAGACCCACAAAGCATTTATCCACAGACACATCCACACGCAGCGGGTAGGTTGCCCTTCCCTGAGGGTAACGACAGCAGCCCAGGCGGAGCCCCGGGATGGGTGATCCGGGCTCCGGGAGCTCCTCTCTGGGTGGGATAAGGGGGAGGTAGGGAAGAGCAGCCGGAAGCTTGCGGGGGCGGGGAGGCTAACGGAGGGGAGTCCTGCAGGTCCCTCCACCTCCTTTGGGGGGAGACAGGCCCGGGCAGAGTTAGGGTGGTTGCAGAAAGAGATGAAGTAGGGTTGAATCTCAGGGAGTAGCTACAGGAGACAGCGAGGCGAGGGAGATAATCGGATGCGTGACACTTCCATCCAAAACAAGGACGCCTCAGCTCGGTGGTGGCCAATTAGTCCTGGGCCCCAGCGGCCACCTCCACCGCGAAACCCGGGCCACGGAGGGCATTTTCCAAATGCAAATAAATCACCCTTCCCAGCCTTTTCTTCATTAATTAAGAGGGACTGTTTCGACTAAACGGAATGTTGTGAATGCGCCATTCGCATCAATCACGCCCAAAGCGAAAGTACCCCGGGCGCCTAATCCCTTCCCGGTCCACATTTGGAGAGGAGCCGGAAGCTGGCGTTCCCCCCCACACACACACCTCCCCGACGTCCACGCTTCTGGGCTCGGGTTACTGTCGACACCAAAGAAAACGCGGCTCTAGGGGTCCTGCCAGGAGAGCCCAGAGCCTGCTGCGCACAGGCCCGATGGCTCCCAGAGCCCACGTAGGACCGGAGATGTCCCCCATTCACAAACCTGCCCCATTTGGGCACTCATCACTTGTATATACACGGGAACTCACACAGACTCGTGTGTACACACCCGGCAGCCTGTTTTCTCTGCCCTCCCTCCTCCGCCCCCCCGCCCCGCCAGGCCCACGCACAACCCCAGCCTGGTCCTCCACCGTGGAATGCTCCAAGGAGGAACCCAACAAAAATCGATTCTACGAAGCCCAAATCCAGGCTGAACAGCGCGTCTGGGGAGACTCAGTTTACCCCTGGGGAGTGGTGACAGAGGTGGGGGGGGCGTGCAGAAAACCCAGTCCAGTCGCACTGAGGACACCTGAAAGTGGGATGGGGAAGACCTTAGGAGCCGATCAGGCGACCGATTCCCCGGCTCGGACAGTGCCAGAGGACACTTGCATTGCGCAGGCGGGGTGGGAGTGGGGCGTAGGGACGCTCCAATTCTTGGCAGAAAAACCCAGGAAAACTTGAAGCATCCAAATCACCTGTTGGAAAGATGGCTGAAGACAGAAGTAGCCAAATACAGGTTCCTTCCAGGCAGGGACGCTGGACTCATTCTGGAGAGTGCCTGGGGCGGAGTGTCTTGTGTGACCACCCTTCCAGCTTGGCCGGGGTTGGTCTCTTGGCCTGTGCCCCTCTCACCCTGACCGCTCAACGCCATCCTAGCATGTCCTGTACCCTGCGCCTTCAGCCTGGACCATCGAGGCTTAGATTCTTCCACTCAAGCCCCTTGAAGAGATTCTGCCTGATTAAAAAACAAAAAAACGACGGGGAGGGATTCAGGACACAAACCTAACTGCAGTATTTTCGAGGCCCTAGCAGACAAGCCATCTTCATGGGTTCTCAGCTCTGGGACAGCGAGAGTCCGACCCCGACCCCGAGGGACACTAGTTACCCCTGTTTGCGTTGCAGCCCAATTATAAATTCTGTGTCAAGCCTGGTATCGGAGGTCCGGCCTTCAACCAATTCGCCCTAAAGACTGGCCTGCCCGCCCTTGCATCACTGGGTGCCCTTGGTCCACCGACCTTTCGGAGCTTCCAGGTCCTGTCCACCCCCTGCCCCCGCCCCGCCCCCCCCAACCCTCCTGGCGCGCAAAGTCACACTTCACAATCTAAGTTCTCTCCTGAGCACCGTGCCTGGAGCTGTGAAGCCCTGGCACACAGCCCCGGGGACTGAGGACCTGTGGAGAAGACCGACCCGACTTTGGGCTGCACTGGCGGAGCCAAAAGATGCGGCAAGCAGTGGCCAGCAAGCACCACAACCTCCCGGCTTTAGCAGAGTTTGGAGCGTTGACCTCTTTTCTGCTGCTTCCTCGTGCCCACTCTGGGCACACTCCAGGGTCCAGCCTTCTCCCATTCAATCATTCATTACCCTCTCCGAAAATTCGCATTAAATACTCAGGCTCCTTGCTCACTGGTCGCCTCCAGAGCCTGAGACACCTGCAAATCGGGCCCTCAAAGCCTTCCCCTGGAGCAGTTTTGATCATTTTATTCTACCCTCTCCTCCTCCACTGAATGATCCGCTGGGCTTGTCTTCCAGATGTTTCCCCAGAGCCAATCACAGTGCTACACACATGGCCTGCCATTTATTCCACGCACCCTTATTGAGCTTCTGCTAAGCGCTATTCCAAGTGCTGGGGCTACACCACTAGTGATTGAAAGAGACCAAAGTCTTCCTCCTGGCAGAGCTGGTGTTGCCGAAAATAACCAAAAAGAATAGAAACGCAACCTGTCAGGAGATTGGTTGTAGGATGAGGCTCAGCTCTGGAAAGACGAGGCTAGAAGTACTTGATGGGAGGAAGAATAGGGAGAAGGCAGCTGTGGAACGGGGTGGGGTGGGGTTGGGATGTTGCTATTTCAGCGGGGGGAAGTCTGGGCAGGCTCAGCCAGGTAACTTACAGACAAGAAGGGAGGGCAGGAAGGAGCATGTGGTGAAGGAAAAACAGAAAAGGGCTACGGGAGAAAGTGAAGGAACCGTATTATTACTGCTCAATGACACTTTAGCGGGTAACTACCATGCGCTGCTGCCCATTCTGAAGTCTGGTAAATTGGGGCACGGCCTGGGCACCCTAACTTGCAGATGTGCTCCACCTGGAGAGAGGTAGCTCTTGGGTCTCCACATCCCTTGGATGTTCCCTGCTGTCCTCTTTCTTTCTTTTTTTTTTTTTTTTAGCTGAGCCATCCTGCTACCTGTTGGCAGCTCAGCGGCTGCTCAGCTTGGGCTGGACTCGAACTGCTGTTGCTCAGAGCTCAAACTCTTGAGCGAGCTCTTAACCAACTGAGCCACTCAGCCGGCCCCCTGCTGTCCTCTTTCTGAAGACACTTCCTTCAGGCTACAGAAGAGGTAATGGGGGACAGAATCTTACAGAGAACTGGTGGAGGCTTCCTGGGGTCTACCCCTGTCTCCTTTGGGAGTGAGGCGGATGTCACTGTTGGAGGTCAGGGGCTTGGGACTTCCTTGCCTCCTCCCTTCCTGCGGTGGTGGCTCAAAAATCCAGCATGGGTTTGGGGGCCTTCATCTGGGAGGGGGTCCCCCATTATTCGCAAATTGCATTTTTATTTGAAAAGAAATGAAGGCCCAGCTTCTTGGTGTCTAGGCTCCCCCCCAATCTACCTGAACCTGTCAGTCCCACTACCCAAAGAAGAGCAAATTCCTTCCAGGCAGGGGGAATGCTGGGTGAGTTAGAAGCACCCTGCTCCACACTGTGGGGGTAGGGGTGCGTGTCTCTCCTGAGTGATTCCCGGCAGCTGCCATGACCTCAAGGGGAAGGGAAGAGGATGGGCTTTTCCAGAGGAGCCCAAGATCCTCAAGAAGCAGTCACCATTGCCTAGCTGGTGGTCTTGTGAGAGAAACAGAAAACAAACCATCAGGGCCATCCAGGAGAGAATGTCTTCACAAATTATTAGTAATATAAAGGCTTTGAAAACATCTTTCCCTGTGGAGATTTTAGACCAAGGGACCCAACGGATGAAGTGGAGGCAGCTGACAGTCCTGCCGTAGGGGCCTGAAAAGAGGCCATGGCTTTCTCAGGACAGTATGCAGGAGTATTGCTTAGCCAAAGGGAGCAGTTCTTACCTGTCACAAAAACTACTGATAAAACACTTTATGTGACTTTGGAGCTACTTAGCAGAGGAGAGAAAACAGAAACCGTGTGGCTGTAGCAGAGGTAAGAAGGCTCCTGTGGAAGGGCAGTCCCCACAGCCTCTCCACATCTAAGTTCTCTATAAAGCAAGTTCTTAGAAAGCCCAGGCTGCCTGTCACTGCGGGGGTCATGAGTCATCCCTGTGATAGAGCCAAGCATCCCTCAGAACAGGTCACATTTCCAAAGGAGGGACAGGGGCTTATACACTCCTGCTCTGATTGGTGGGGAAGCCCCCAATTTCAGAAGCACAAACTGTGTGATTTCACTAGGGGACGGTGACACAGGAGGGCAGAAGCCAGACCCTGGGGCATTTAGGGACAGAGTGGCTGGTCACCCTGGGAGAGAGAAATCAGAGAAGCTTTCTGAGCTCAAAAAGAAAGTATTATCATAATGGAAGGTTTTAGAGACAAAAAGAAAGAAAGAAAGAAAATGCAAATGAAAAGAAAGGAAAAACTGGAAAGAGAAGATCACTCCAAAAATGGAGAGGGGGGGAGGGAGAGGAAGGGAGAAGGAGGGAGAGGGGGAGAGGGGGGGAGAGAGAGAGAGAGAGAGAGAGAGAGAGAGAGAGAGAGAGAATGGCCAAATAATGAAGAAACATTATGACTATAGTATTTCTGATAAAATGAATCCTAATTTATGTCAGTCGAGGAGTATTCATACTAGACACAAATGAAAGAAACTTTCTGATTCAAAGGACACAGTTGCACTGAGAAGTGAACTGAATCTCCATTTCATTGTTCCAGAATATGTGGGCAGGGAAGAGATACTTGGATATGAGGGGATAACAGGGTCTAGGGGGTTGAGAGGAAGAAAAGGACATTAGGAAAGAAAATACAATAGTCTACACCAGATATGTCACATAAACCTTACTTAGTATTGACTTAAGAATATTGCCATTTGGCTTGCTCTCAATGTTTTCAAATTCATTTATGTTAAAAAAAAAAGTGAAACAGAGGTTGGGCTTTGCCAGCTTATACATTTCAGAAGTGCAAGGTGATGGGAGAAGGGATGGATATGGACCAATTCGACGGTTGGAACAAACCCTTCTAAAGTACCAGTTGTGGAATGCAGGGTGGGGGTGGGGCGATCCGCGAAAGGGATGCCCGGTTTTCTGCCTGCTACCACAGGCTGCTAAGCCATCTCCCCCATTACCTGTTCCAGCCTCTCTCCCAGGAGCCAGACCACACTTTCCAGGAGACTTCTCTGAGGACATGTCCAGTGTCCTGGGGTTGGCAGCATGAAAGCTCAGAAGGCCTGGTGGTCCTTGGGCCAGCTGCTTGGGTTCCCCATGGTGAATAGGGTATCTTGGGAGAACTGAGGATATTGGTTATGTGGTAACAACAGTACTTAATGATGCTGGTACATTACCGCTATATAACGGTAATGTAATATTATACAATTACTGTACTTTATGGTTACTACAGTACTACAATATTATATTACTATTATATAATATGTTATATAATAGGATCTACTATATAATATCAATAGTAATTTCATATATTTATTGAGCACTTTGTAGGTGCTGGTATTGTTCTCAGCATTTTACATGGATTAATTTACTTCTCAACAGCAGCCAGATTATATCTAGTTAACATGAGACTAAGGGGGCACAGGGAGGTTAATGAACTTGCCCTAGTCACACAGCTAGGAGAGCTGCAGAGCTGGTATTTAAACCTGGGACAATGCTATGTTGCCAGTCCTGTTGAGTTGGAAAGCCCTAGTTTCTACCACTCAGAGCTGCCTAAATACTTTACCTCTGCTTGTCTGTCTTGTTCTGGTTGTAAATAAATTTCAACACAAGTTACCTTTAATGCTTCTGGAATCCGTTTTACCTCTATTGAAAAGAATGTGGACTTTTACTCCACCTCAGTTTCCTTTTAAAATACATCCAATGTTACAATCCCACTTTAAAATTTGTGCTTATTTTTAAACAACCCTTTTCCTTACTCTCAGGGAGAATTAATTAGCCTGTATTTCCGTGCCTAGAAGAAACTGAGACAAGATAGCATCTGGCCTCCACCTCTAATTCGGGCCGGACACGTGGCAGAAAGCTGATGAATATTTGCAGAAAGAACCCAAGACTTCCTGTCTTTCTGTGAATCCGCACTATAACATTTGGAACGTGTGCTTTGGGGGCTTCCTGAGGTCCTCCTAGGCGCCTAGCCGGGTGATGAACCTCGCAAACCTCCACCGCTCTGCTCTGCGGTGGGAGAAGGTCTGGAATAAGATGCAGGCGTGGCCCCTGCCGGGCGACTGCCAGGAATTTACAAACGGACACCTCAGGACTCCCAAGGTGTATCCAAGCCCGGGTCCCTTCTTGTCCACGTCGCTCTGACCCGCCCTCGGACCGTGGCAGGGTTTGTCAGGACACACTGCATCTTTGAAAGCCGTGGGGGAAACCCGCACACAGAGCGGGGGCGCGTTTTCGGAGCCCCTTTGGGGCTGGGATTAGCCGAGAACCCGGCTGGGGGTGACAGCCCGGGAGAAATGAGGGAGGGAGCCAACGCAAGTCCGCGCCCTGCGCAGGCTGCTGCAGCCACCTCACCCGACGTCTCTTTTCCTCTCCTCTAGGTATTTGGGGCTTCTCTGCTACTTTTCAGAATCGGTGTGAACATGTAGCTTTGGGGCGTGCGCTGGGAGGGGCCCGTTGGCATCCAGGGATGATAAATACACCATCACACCATAAACAACACACCCTACAGACCCTGACATGGAGTGGGGGAATCCCAAAATCCGGAGAGTTGGGACTGAAGGCCGGGTTCGGTACAAACACAAAACAAAGCAAGCTAAGAGGTGATGTTGGGTACCTGGGTTGGCAAGACCGGTGCCAGCTGGTGCCCCCACCCCCACCCCCCGTGCGACAAGTGGGCTTGTGACAGAGCCTTCAATTTCTCCCCCCGCCTGCTCCTGCCCTTCCGGCTCGTCGGGGCTGCGACGGGGACACGGTGGGGACTGACCTGTCATCTCGGGCGGCCTCAGGTCCTGCGGAACAGCCCCAGGATTCAGGATTCCACTCCGTGGACCCGGGACCGCCCCCGGGTGGTCCTTACATAGTGAGTAGGGTCAGCAGTCAACACCCCGTGCGACCCTACTTTTCCCCTAACGGTCTTTAGTTTCAGCTTGGAGCCACTAAGGGCGTCCTCCTCCAAATGGAGAGAAATCAAGGTAATTCCCGCCACCCCCTTCTCTCCTCACCCCGCCCCCACCGACAGCAGACAGCTGGGCCTCAGCGCAATCCGTCTACACCTGGATCAAGAGCGAGGCGTTAATTTGCGCGCTGAAGGGCTATTCAGAAGGGTCTTTGAAAAACTTTAATAGCTCTCCTAGTGAATATTTTAAAACACTACTCTGCTCGCTAGATAGCCTCGCTGGTCCACACCTTTTGGCAATCAGCAGATCCCCCTTCAGCTGTCACGGGCGGGATTTTGCTCATTTAACTTTGAGACTTTCCTGATTATCCACATAATGCACCCTCAAATCCCCACATTGTCACTGAATTTTAACGACTCCCAGGGGCTTGGAAAGCACCTATTTTTAAGGGGCAAGACTAGCGCGCAGAAAAGTCTGCAATGCGGGGAGGCGCAGCCGTCACCCCACCCACGGCAGAAAAGATCACAGCTCTCCAAACCGGGATGCAAATATTTACTTAACTTTGTAGGTAATACAAAGTCAACAGGAGCGTGTGTGTGTGTGTGTGTGTGTGTGTGTGTGTGTGTGNAGAGAGAGAGAGAGAGAGAGAGAGAGAGAGAGAGAGAGAGAGAGAGAGAGGGAGAGAGAGAGAGAGAAAATGTCAGATACCAGAACAACGATTAAATAGTTATCCAAATTTTGGCCACTTCCAAAATGCAAGCATTGGTCCATGATCTCCCCATATCTATGAAACCTCGCAGCGTTTAGTTCATTAAGGTGAGATTAGGGAGAGCGTTGTTCCATTTGAATAAATACGCTGTGAAATATAATGGCTTTCAAATCTTGCTGCGCAGTAGAATCATTTAGAGCACCTTTAAAAAATACGGATGCACCTCCCCTCTCCTCTCCAACCCCCACCGCAGACCAATTAAATATATGTCCCTGGGGGCTGGACGCATGCTTCCACATTAAAAAAATGAAAAGCTTTCCAGATAACTCTAATTTGCAGCAAGCGTTAAGAACTTCCGCTAAGGCTCTCATGAGGAAATCATTTTGCTGTGTCTATATGTAATAAGAAATGGGCTTTAGAGACAAATGGTTGGCCTTTGCAGAGCTTGGTACCAAATTTCCTTTCCAAGCAATAACTGACTACTTTCTATTTCTCATTTGGAGATACTCGGTCTCCAAAACTACAAGTCAGGTGCAATTGCTCTCTACCAGTCAAGTTTGACTACAACATATTTTTAAAAGCACAGGCAGTAGAATATAAATCATATAAATGCATTACGTCTATATGATGGAGAGTACTCATGGTAACGGTAAGAGATAGATGAGCCCACCAGATAGTACCATGATTCTTGAAATAACAGCTGTTGAAACAGGAGTGTTCTGTCCTTGTAATGATCAGATGCTTTCTCTTCTGTTTATTTTGTGATGCATTTTTGTAATATTAGGAGCTAGGAGAACATTTTTGCATATTGTCTCTATCTTCTTCCTTCCTGCTTCAACTTTTCCCCATTTCCACCCCACGGAGATGCGGTATTTCTAAGCCAAAGGTAATTACATTTTACATGCAAAGACATTTCTTTTTCCCTAAAGGATATGTGTGCATTCTCCCTGAGCTCTTAAGAATATTCTTGGAAATTGAACATTGAACAGTTTTCCTTCCCCAAATCTATTGTGTCATCAGGAATAATTATAAATGTATCACAGAAACATACTTCTTTTTGGCATATTTTAGTTTTGCATAAGAGAACAGGAACCTCAAGGTTTTCATAGAGACAGTGCTGATGGTACATATTACAAAGCTTTGAAGACAATCAAAAGAGATCAAGCAAAAGAGAAATGAAGTCTTTCTCACACTTTCTTCATTCACATATCTCTTACCACCAACTTCTGACTAAGATCTGGCTGTAGTCACTTCTAACTCTCATTTCAGCAATAGTTACTGTAGTAAATATTAGATATTCCTCAAACTTACACTCTAACATATACAATACACACCTATTTCAAAGGAAGAAATGTAAATGCATACTTAGTAAGGATGCAGTTCATTGACCATGTCATGAATCTAACCATCTTTGTATCATAGCAGAAATTTAAAATACAAATGTTAGCTAATGGGAAATAAATGATTAAAGAGGATATGAGTTGGACCATAGAAAAAAGGGGGATTACTCAGTCAATGAGACTGTAAATTTAGCAAGTCTATGAGGGATAATTTACTTAAAATGGCAAAAGTTGAAGTATTAAAACAGGGAGTAACAAGTAATGAGAAATTTAGTAGACCTTGTTCTCAATGTTGTTGGAAATTTCACTGCAATGTAAGCTTGCTCTAACTATGCAGATGATGCTAGCTTTAGAGGGGGTGGTGCAGACATGCTCACATAGGCAGGAAGCTGAAAGGGGTCCTACCTTGAAATTTCACAATGCAGAAAATGATGGGAAATGGAGGCCAAATGTCCTTTAGTCTCCCCAGTGGTTTCTGTCACTGAATATAATGCAGTGAGTGTCACCATGAAGTTACTGACTTGTCTCAAAACTCGAAGGACTTTTTCCAGGTATATATTTTCACCATTCACAAATCTTTATGAAGAAGGGAAAAGCAACTGTTTACCTGAGTCACCCAGGATCTCAGGAGCTACTGAGCAGCAGTGTGAGTGAAGGGAGCCAAGTTGCTTAACAGTCAGTCCACAGTTTCCCATTCAGCCAACTCAACAGAAAATCATTTATGGCCCGCTGATCTAGTGTGCTGAGAACTGGCTAAGGCTTTGTGGATAGAGTGGGTGAGAAGACAAGTTTCCTGTTTTTGTTTTTACATTTTGGTTGCAGGAGACTGAGATAAAGCATGTAACAAATAAGACCACGCTAGACAGTGATAAGTGTTAGGAAGAAAATAAAACTTCAACAGATAGCCATTTGGGATAGAGTGGTAGGAGCAAACCTCTCTGGGGAGGTGATATTAGACCCTCGGAGACCTGAATGGAAACGAGGCCATAAAGCCACATCCGCCTTTAGTTTCCAAAGCATTTCACCCACATACGTTCTTGTTCTTGGGTATAGAAATCCTTACACCAACCCCACAAGGTAAGCAGCATTGATACTATTTTATTTTTATTAAATATATTGGGGTGACAACTTGTTAGTAAAATTATATAGGTTTCAGGACTGATACTTTTTGTTCTCATTTTATAGGTGAGGAGCTTGATTCTCAAAGCGGCTAAGGTCTTTCTTTTCAAGTAAGGAGAGAGCCAGCATTCAGACTCACACTTCCTGGATGCTCCGCCTGGTCTTTAGACCCCCAAACTCAAAGTTTTTTCTGGACGTGGACACTGTTCACCAAATCATATTGCATTCAGAGGCCAAGTATTTAATCCCTCACCTGCAGGATGAGTTTTTTTTTTCACTTGAAATTTAGACTCTAGAAGCACAATGCTAAGTCTAGCCTGCAGCCCCTGGACCTGGGCAGAACCTGGGCCATTAGGGACCATGACTTCTTCAGCAGGTTTCAGGCTGAGCAGCAGGTCTGGTTTTTTGCAGCATCTTTACTAGTAGTTCACACTCATGAGCTGGAGGTGTGTCCAGAATTGAAACAAACTCTTCCAAGAAGATGAGAATTTCCATGGGAAGAAAGAAAAGCACCCCACTGTCACCAGGAGTCCCCCAGACAATGCACTGATCATTTCAACAATTACTTCCCAAACACCTGCATTGTGTAAGGTACTGGCATGCCAGGGCTTTCCACATGATGTAGGTAGACATGATTAAATCCCACCTGCAGAATAGGGGGATGCTAGAATACCAGCAAAACACTAGAAACCAAACAAATGTTTCCCATCACCCCATCCTGCCACTTAATTACTGAAAAAGAAGTCAGTAATGAGCAAGGAAACAAAGTCATTCAAGGGGAGAAAAAAAATCTCTCCATGTTTAGGTGCTGGGCTACTAATTGTATCTGTTTGATTTTAAAGTAGTCTCACAAATGTCTCATGACAGGAAATTTACATGTGCAGCTCATGAAAGAAGCAAAATGTGGCTTGTATTGTGATGGACATGACTCAAAGATGTCTTTCTCATTTATGAGGAATAATTTAGTTTATATCATCGATGTACCTTCCTCTGCGGAATATAAATAAACTCTATGAGAAGCAAGCTGGTCCCCAAGTAGCCTTCCAGGTTGCCAATTTAAGGAAATGAAATAACAAATGTGTGTGCACACATGCATACATGGTTACATCCACAATGCCAAGTTCTGAATATTTGTGTGTGTATGTGTATGTATACACATATATACATGTGTAGATGCACTTGTGCAACTAAACAGTTGTGAATGCAAACAGAATCTCAGCACTAGAGGTAACAAAAATAATAAAAGATAAAAAACTGAATATAGAAGTAACGTAGGTTGCCTGCTGGAGGTATAAATTAAAACCAATCTCTGAAATGTGATTCTTAATATTAGGAACCTGAAAACATTTTGCAGGAACTGAGAACAAAATCTGACAACCAAGTTTAGTGGATAGTATAGTAGTGGATGAGCAAGCCTCTTTTCTCTCCAGAATATAATAGATCTCACTGGGCCTTCAATCCTTTTAAACCGTAGAAAGAACTACAGGAAATGCCCATACTAGCAATGTACATTCCCATGGGTGAGTTAGTTCTCTCTCAGCCCCATTCAAAATATGAAATTAGGATTTGGATGGGGATGTGTATTTCAGGAAGAGAAGTATTGCAACAATAACTTGGAGCAATTTCACCGTGAAATAAATTTCATGAAAGATGGTTTTTCTATAAATGCTTGTTTTTATTAAGACAATGCAGACATAAAACACATCATATTGCCATTCCCAAATCTTAGCCATACCACTTATACCAATCAATGGCCAATAAATGACTTTCTGTGATAGATACAAATACTCCATTCAAGTTCAGTTACTAGAATAGTATCAGTATATCATGCAGACAGCTTGCATAAATACATGAGGAATCATAGCATACCCTCAATAGCTTCTGTAATGTTTAGGCACGAAAACGGTCTTATTCCAAATTTCAAAAGATGGAATAAAGAATGTTTTCATATAAAACACATTTGGAAGAGTTGGGGTTTTTTAAATTAAAAAAGGCAACTAATCAACCTGCAATACACACTTGCAATTCATCTTCTTAGTTACCAAATCAGATAGCCATGTAATATTTTTCATCTGAGGTAACTGGATGTGAACATTTCAGTGATTTCCAATATCAAAGAGCTAAATTCAAAATATTTTTTTCTGATAAGTGTAATATATTTGTAATCAAAGGAAGAAAAAATTGTCAGTCTTTGGGCACTATTTTCTATTTTATCAGATAATTGAAAGTCATTGGTTGTGTCACAGTACAAAAATCTTGACTCCATTACCAATACTCATTCATTTACTGCTAATTTCGAAATGCGTTTGGACTGGAGGTATGGAACAAATGTTACTGCTTATCAAACATTGTTTCCTGAAAATTTTAATGCACAAAGTTTCCAGATTTATATATTCTTCAATAAATTATTTTCAAAATGAAATGAAAAAAGAAAGGCGAGGGAAGCCTACAGTTTATATTCTGGGTGAATAGCTTTCAGTATCTTCCAGGTGGGGGCAACAGTAAGTCAGTTTTGAGAAGAGAAGGGAGAATGGGCTCTTGCAGCTCCCTGAGTCCAGTTACAGAGGAGGAAATGATTTCCTGGTAGTAACGCCGTGAATAAAATAACCACGAGTTCCCAGAAGCCCAGTTTCCAGGACTTCGGGGACTCTGAGAGGCTATGCGTGGCAAGGTTCATGGCCTGGTGCGCCCGCCACCTCTCGGCTTCGCAGGCCAACCGGAGGGCGCACGCGCGCTGCGCACCTGTCGGATAGCGCACAGTTGCGGTCGGTTGGTGTGTCCAGCCGACCCGCTCCCCGCCGCGCCGTGCCCCCAGGGAGTTGACACTACTCTCTGCGCTCCAGCTCACTCGCTTTCCAGGACCGCCGGGAAGCAGGGAAACCTTTCTCCCGTTTACATCTCATTCATTCTTCCTCTGGACAATTCAAATCCATTCACAACTGCTGCAGATGTGTGCGGCGCGCACCTATACCCTTAAACTCTACAGTCGAGGCATCCGAGAAAACCTGCGTCCAGGCGGGGCGGCAGGGGTCCCACTCTCCTTTCCGCCTGTCTTTGCAAATCCTGGGACTCTGAGGCACCGCTGAGCACTCTGGCGAGGATGAGGGTAATGCATGAAGCAGAGGTGGATCTTGCACACCCCCCGGGGAGATGAACTCCCCACCGGCATCCCCGCCTTCTCGATTTTCCAGCGTGGAGGAGGCGAGGCGTGGAAAGCCCGAGAGGCGCGCAAACCAGGCCCCGCAGTGGCGGGGCGACCAGGGGCACCGCAGCGAGGGGCGGAGAAGCTCGAGTTCGCGGAGCCAGAAGCCCCCTCCTCTAAGGCCTCCCGGAGCTGGAGAGGGGGGTGGGGTGGGAGGTCCGGCGTGCGGCCAGCTACGTGTCGCTCCTCCGCGCGCCGCTCGCCGCGGCCGCCCGAGCCCTCGGGCCGCCGCCGCCGCCGCCCCGTCGGGCCGGTACTTGAGCCAACAGATAATCCAAGTGACGACCACCGAGAAGAGCGCCAGGATGCTGGCCACCGACAGGCAGATGGGCCCCACGGGGGAGGGCGACCCTGCCGCCGGGGCCGCGCCAGGGGGCGCCCCGCCGCCGGGGGCTCCCCCGCCGCCTCCACCGCTGTAGTGGTTGACGAAGATGAGGCCGGTGAAGAGCAGCACCACCATGGAGAGGAAGGAGAAGACCACGCACACGCAGCCGGCGGTGAGCGCGGCGCGCTTGCAGTTTTGGCAGCTCTCGTAGGCGGCCGGGGCGCGCAGGCCGGCGCGTGGCCCGCGGGCTGCGAGGTCTTGGGGCAGCGGGTCGTGCGCGGCTCTCAGGGCCAGCGGGAAGGCCTCGGCGAGCTTGGTGTTGCTGGGCAGGCCGTGCACGCGGCTGTCGGGCAGCGGCGTGCGGTGGCGGCACACCGGGCACGCGATGGCGCCGGGAGGGCCGTGCCAGGGCGGCTGGCGCGGCGAGCGCTCCGGCGCGGCGGGGGCGGCGGCGCGGAGCTGCAGCTGGCTGAGGCACTCCTGGCAAAAGGTGTGCAGGCACGCCAGCAGCTTGGGCGCGCGCCGGTCCGCGTCAAAATAGTTGTAGCAGATTTTGCACTCGTAGTCCTCGAGCGGAGGGAGGCCGGGGACCGTCACCGCTGCGCTCCGGGCTCCCGCGTCTCCGTGGTCCCGGGCTCCGGCCGCAGAGTCCCCGGTTCCTGTCGAGTTCCTGGGGCTGCTGGTTGGGCTCTGCTCGCCGCCGCCACTGCCGCTGTCGCTCGCGGGCGCTGCCATGGCATGATGCGCCCCTCATCGGGGGCAAGGTGAGGCGCCTTCCTCCCCCGCCGCCGCCGCGTCGGCTTCAGGCGGGGAGGAGGCGCTTCGGCCTCCCCCTCTTCTGGCCGCTGTTGCCTGGCGGGGGAGGCACCACGGGCTGGGCCGGGCGGGGGCGCAGCGGCGACCGCCTTTCCCCAACTTCCCCAAGATGCGGGCGCCGCGGGCCCTCCCTGTCCTTGCCTCCTCTCTGCCGTCCCCCGGGAGCCTCTCTATGCGGCTCTAACGACCGCTCTGGATATTGGTTTTTGTTGGAATTGAGAGTTGAGGGCGGCTGTGGGGTGGGGCTATGCTGGAGCGGGATTTGGGGTGCGGCTGCTGAAGGATGTGGCGCCTGTGCAGCACCCACTCCTCCCCACACACGGGGAGGCGGTGGGAAACCTGGTCCTGCTTTTCCTTTGCTCCCTCTTGCGCGCTTCCCCCCCCCCCCCTTTATCCTTGGTATTCTCCGTTTATCCTCCTGGGTCTGGGGCTGAGTCCCTGGCGAAGCCTCCTCTCCCCCCACCAGCCAGAGCTCACCGGTGATGTAATGCGGGACCCGCTCAGGGAGGGGAAGCAGCGGCCTCCGTGGCGGCGTCAGCGGCGGTTCCAGTCCCCTAAAATAGTGATCTCATTTCTCCATCATCCCAGGGCGAGAGCCAGCCATCACCAAGCCGTTTACACTTTCCGCTTTTATTAGCAAAAGCCAGGCAGCCCTGCAGCCTTCTTCTCAGGGTGGAAACGGACGGCTGGCCTTTTCCTTTCTCCACTTGCAGGAAATCTGGGAGCTGAGCAGTACCTTTTTTTCCTCCAGAAGCATTGCTTCCTGAGCTTGAAGGAGACGCGGAGACACAGATTCAGCCAGGTCGTGCCGATGTCCAGACGCTGACCGCAGGCAATGGAGGTAGTTATTGTTGGTGCATGGACAGCTACAGAGGCCGAGAGGGGGAATGCCATTGTCAAACTGGCTTACAGAATTCCACGGTCCAGCCTAAGCCTAGCCCCTGGCATCACTCACCCCCTTCCTCCACGTGAACTTTGAACACACAAATGTAGAGAGCCGAAAACTTCATGAGAAGCATGAGCCAGATCTTCCTGCTTTTACTAAAACTAATAGAGGTCAATTTGAGCAGGTTAGCAAGAAGCAGCACTTCCTGTAGGAACGCTCAGTGGAATACAGGAGTGGTGGGTTCTGGAAACCATCAGGGGTGATGTTGGGATACCACTAACCAGAAAGTTCTGTCCCCCTGTTTCTCCAGGTTGCACCTCACCCTATGAAGAGAGACGCCTCCTCGCCAACAAACAAGGGGCCGAGGGTGGTTGTCTGGGGCCCCTGAGCTGGGGATGTTCCCACTTCCTCCGGATTCTGTGCAGAAGACAGCAGGACACCCCGGGGAATATCTGTGGGAAGGAAGAATGAATGGGAAAGAAGCCGAAGGAAAAGAAAGAAGCCACTAACCACCAGTGTACAGGCAAGAGGAGGAATTGTCATAAGTAACTATTACATGTCTATGACATTTGAAAATAAATTTATTTTTTAGTCTATGTGAATAGCGAATATGGTAGATGTCGTAAGTTAATGACCTTCGGTAAAGGTCATTAACAACCACTAGCTTTCCATTTCAAATTTTATCAAATGTGAGTTAGGGTAATCACTTTTCTTTTCTTTCTTTTTTTTTTTGTAAGTATATCATTTTGTGTTAGGGTCTGTGGTGACGGGACATCAGGAGAAAGCCCTAGGCTGGCCTTGAAGTTTTATGAAGTTACACAAACCTACGTACAGTGGAGGAAATTTGGTGCCTGTTCTCTTTCCCTCCTTGAGCTGTGTGATTGTGAAGAGCCTGGAACTGTGGGTTTTATGCACAGTTTCAATCTGGGTTCTTCTACTTTAAGCTTTGATTTTTCCCAGTGCTGAGAAGAGACGTAATGCTGATGTTGGAAAAAATTAAAAACAGGGCAATGGGAGAAGAGGTGCTTATAAACAAGGGGGCCTAGTGTACATTTATGTTTTTTGTCCTTCCCAGTTCCTAGGACATGTGCAGCCTTGACACTGATGAGGAATGAAAAAGAATTCTGGGGGTGACCAGTTAGCTCAGTTGGTTAGAGCGTGGTGCTGATAAACACCAAGGTTGCTGGTTTGATCCCCACATGGACCACTGCGAGCTGTGCCCTCCTTAAAAGAGTCAACTATGCCATCTTAGCATGAAAGCAATGTGTAACCAAAGACCATGGCAGTTCTCCAATAAAGTTAAAAAAAAAAGAATTCTGAAGGTCTGCATGTTTGCATATGGCCCACATTTGGGCAGACATTTGAGATTTTGAGTTTTTATCATGCATTCTCACCACTGAATGGAAGAATTGAGCATGGGGCTACACCAGGCTTTTCCACCTCAGCACTATTGACATCCTGAGCTGGCTAATTCTTTGTTGTGAGTGCTATTCTGTATATTGTCAGATGTTTAGCAACATCCCTGGCCTCTACTCACTTGATGTTAGCAGCAACCCTCCCCCCTGGTGACAACCAAAAATGCCCCCTGGGGGCAAAAGCACTCCTGGTTGAGTATCACAGCTCTACACCAAAGTCACAGAAAAGGTTAAAGTGAAACCAAAAGCAGAAACATCTCCCAACTCTTAACTAGCACAAGCAAAGACAGCATTGCTAGTGAAAGTAATTAGCTGTCAGTATTTCTCCGTAGCTCACAGTACCTTGGATAGCACAGCACCCTCTCTGAGAGGTCTGGGTACTGTTTCTGTTCATGATGCATCCTGTTGATGGTGTCACAGTAAACTCCCAGAATTTGGTTAACAGTGCTGGAATTTCCTCTCTGTGTTTGGGTAGTTTTTTGTAGGGAAGCCCAGCATCTCCAATTATTTTATATCCTGAGACCAGCCACTCATTTTTAGAACTCAATAAAGGTATGTCATATGGGGTTTCCGTCAGTGCCACAAGGAGCCATTCCAGAAGACTGTAAGTTTGTGTGACACAGGCCACAGCCATCGCCCTAATGGACCGGAAGGCCCAGTGCTCACAGTATCCCCTACAGCAGTAGTGGTGACGCTTGGTCATTCACGTGGGAATTAGGTTTTCACTATGGTGAAAGATGTGCTGAAAGAGACCAGAAACAAGGAATTCAACATTCTATTCACAGCACGATCCAAATTGGCTTTACAAGAATCCTGCTCATGCCTTGAATGTATTAGATACTCAGTCTCTGCTGAATCGTTTCTTTTTGAGGACCCAGGTAAAAGGGAGACAGCAATGGTCTCGGGTCATCTCTTGTGTACATTCCCTCCATTGACCATCTAAAGAGAGAGAAAGTTTTAGTTTTAGGGCTGCGTGTCCTGAGTCCACAGGCTAGGTCTGCTCCTTACCCTCTGTGTAGCATTAGATGTGCAACTTAGCTGCTCTATGCCTCGGTTTTCTGAACTGTAAAATAGGAAGAGTAGTTACCATGTAAGTCAGTTATGAGGACTGAACAAGTTGTGCACGTAACACATACAGAAGAGTCCTGACCCCTGTTAACACTCATTGCTGTTTATGTCGGGGTTTCTATTCCTAATCTCAAAATTCTCACAAGCACCGTGTCAGAGAGGCCCAGAGGGGTTATATAACCAGCCCAAAGTGCTACAGCCCACAGTGGCAGAGTGGTCCAACGGTTCCATCATTTCAAAGATAGAGATACAGGTAACGTCTCACTCAGAAACACAAGCAGGAGGCCTGAACCTATGAATCTAACACGCATTATTCATCTGTCAGTTTTAATGAGCCCCAGTATAAAATATGAGGACAAAGTGAAATGTCATTGGCGGTATTGGAAGAATAGATGTATAGGCAGATAAAGCCACTCAGAAGCAAGTAGTAAATGAGTCAATCAAACAGTTGACATTTAAAAAAATAGGAACTGGCTTGGTTCAATTCGACACTTACTAAGGTCCTATTCTGGAAGGCATTACTGCTGTGTGATAAGATACCTGGCTTCCAGAAAGCAAGCGTTTAAAAGAGGATATTAAATACGTATGCATGCAAAACTTGGAGGCAGAATAAGGCAGGTTTGTGGTCCAGGGATAAGATCTGGTGGGAATAGGGAGGAGACAGAAGTTTCAGATGCAGGAAGTTTCTGCAGAGTCATTGCTAGTGAATTGGGGGTTTAAAAAGATATAGAGAGAACGACATTCAAGGCGGCAGCAGGAAAAAGCGGGTGTGTTGAGGGCATGGCAAGTGGCCTGCTTCAGATAGAGCACAGGGTGTGTAGGATGCTGTCCTGGGAAGCTGGGGATGCCATGCTAGTAGGGTTGGGCTTAATCTGTAGACTGCTGGATCTTCCACCTCAGTGCATGGCAGGCGTGCCCGTGGTGGACTGAGCTTCAGAGCGGTGAGTTGGCTAGAGTTGGAATTGACCATCAAGAGGGAGACATATCAATTAAGAGGTTACTTTTGGAGCTAGATCTCATTGCTATATACTGCAAAGATAAAGCTTTTAAAAGAATGAATGTGCTCCTTTAGGGACACAAGCTCTCTCCCCTCGTGGAGAGGTAGCATGGACTACTGTTAAGAACAGACTCTCTGCTGCCAGGCAGCCTGTGCCACTCACTAGCCATGTGGTCCTGGACAAGGTGCTTAGCCTTTCTGCGCCTCGGTTTTCTATTTTCTAAAATGGGAATCATCTCTACTTCATCAGGTTGTTGTGCAGTTAAAGTGAGTCAACATATATTAGGCTTCAAACAGTGCTTGATATGTGGTAAGTGCCTTAAAACTGTTGAAAACAAAACAAAACAAAAAAGCTACTCAAACAGGCCTAAATTGCTTATTCTATGGAAAATAGTTCTTTATTGTTAAATAAAAATAATTCAGAACAAAACCTATCTTAACTAGGGGATTAAAGTTAAACAGTGACAGCTCAAGTTGGACGCACTTACCCTTGATACAGTGTGTTCAGCATGGTACTCTCTGTGATGTTCGTCTCCAAAACCCATGATCCCAGTCTTATCATGGCAAAAACATTTGACAAATCCCAATAGAGGGACATTCTACAAAATACCTGACCAGTACCCCTCAAGACTGTCAAGGTCATCAGAAACAGGGAAAGTTTGAGAAACTGTCACGTCCAAGAAGACCTTAAAAAGACAGGACGACTTATGTGATGTGATATCCTGGATAGGAAACTAGAACAACCACTAAAAAAGGGCATTAGGTAAAAACTAAGGAACTCTGAAGACAGCGTGGACTTTAGTGAATAGTCATGCATCAATACTGGTTCATTAGTATGATAAATGTGGCATATAAATATAACATGTTTGCAATGGGAAACTGGGTGTGGAGTTTACGGGAACTCTGGTGTCTGTGCAATTTTTCTGTAAATCTAAAACTACTCTAAAATAAAAAGTTTATTTTAAAAAATGTGGTCAATTTATGGGGAATTGCAATCACAAGGCCACTAAAATTCCTTGGGATTAAGATATATCTGATCACTGTGCATTTGTATCACTTCAAGTAAGATCCATTAAGCAGATTTGAAAAACCTTTTAAGGAAACATTTGACTTAGTATTTACTGCATTAGGGGACCTTCCTCCTTATTACAATGTGCAGATAATAGTAATTTTAAAAAAATCTATAAAAATAGTGCAACTACCTTAAAGAAAGTTCAGAAAAGAATTTTAAAATCACCCTGTAACCCAATGCTTCAGCATAGCTATTACCATTATTGATTTGTTCTTATAGGCATATGTTTTTACATAGTTGTAATAATAATGCATGTACTTTGCTTCACTTTAATTTGAGTTATTCATTCAAATTACTATTTATGGTGACTACTACTATTTATGGTGACTATTTCTGTGCCAATGTTTTTGAGGTTGGTGATACAAACCAGCCAGTGAACCGAACAAAATTCTTCCCCTAGTATGTGTGTGTGTGTGTGTGTGTGTGTGTGTGTGTGTGAGATAGATGACAAACAGATAAATGAATGTATAATATGATAGGAAGTGAAGAGTACTGTGTGTAGACCATTTAACTGATTTTTGATATTTAGTTAGAGTGAGATGAGAAGCCATCAAAGTATTTTGAGCAGAATCGGATTTAAGTTCCAAAAGAATCACTGTAGCTGCTGTGTGAAGAACAGCTTAGAGGGGACAAATTTAGACGCAGGTAATCTGGGTAGGTGGCTTCGGTTAACAAACCAGAGAGAGAAAGATGCCTTGGATTGGGTGAGATTTCTTGGAGATTTGCTGGTGTGCAGAGCAAGGGGGCCAAGGCTTTTGTCCTGAATCCAAAAACCCCAGCTTCCACTTTTTTTTTTACTCAATAACAATCATTAATAAATACATAATAGAGGTGGCCGGGTGACTCGGTTAGAACACATGCTGTGAACAACAAGTTTGCCGGTTCAATTCCCGCATGAGATGGTAGGCTGCTCCCCCCTCAACTAGGTTGAAAATGGCGACTGGGCTTGGAGCTGGGCTGCACCCTCCACAACTAGCTTGTAGGACAACAACTTAACTTGGAGCTGATGGGTCCTGGAAAAACACACTGTTCCCCAATAAAATTCAAAAAAATACATAAGTATTTTTCCATAATATTAAAAATTTTTACAACCAGGGCGTTCTTCATTTCCTTGTCTAAATATCACATCAGTGACTCTTTCTCTGACCACCCATTCTAAAATTGCAGCCTCCTCCCTACCTCCTGTCCCTGTTTCCCTGCTGTGTTTTATTCCATAGCTGCATAATTGGTGGGGACTGGTACAAATTTAAAATGTGGAGCCCTTGTTAAAAAATTATTAAGAATTTTAAGAAGGTTGCCGGAGAGCATTCAAGCAAGTGCAAGGCCCTCTGAGTGCAGGGCCCAGTATTAATAGAAAGCCCCTGAAGCCTGCCTTGCATACACGTGTCATACGTTTAATTAACTTGTTCGTTTCCTGTCTATCTCTCCTCATATTCATGTAAGTCTATGGACAGCAGGGGTTTTTGTGTTTTATTCCCTGCCATATCCCCAAAGCCTAGAATAGTACCTAGCATATATTAGACACTCAATAATTTTTGAATAAATGGTTTTAAATGGCTGTTTAACATTTTCTCCATGTATTCTACCATAATTCTCTTAAGCATTCTTCCATCAATGGATATCTGGGTAGAATATTTTGCTGCTATAGGTCATGTGGCAATTCAAATCATCATATCATCTTTTCCATATTTTGGATTAGTTCTCTAAGATTGAGTCTCAGAAGTGGAATTTTTGTAAGCTGTTGTCCTCAAGAACTGTAATCTGCAAAATTGTGTTGGCCAGATGTCTTTACATCATGTTAAGCATTAATTATCCTTTGACAATTTGAGTTTTTACTTAGGAACACATTGTATCACCCGGAAAATGCTTTTATTCTGTTAACATTCATGTTTATGAAGGAATAATTTTTTAATGTATTTTTTTCTCTTCAAGAATTTCATGTGACATATTGAAACGATTTTTTTTTCTATTGCTTGTTTTGTTTCAGTGAGATATAAGTAAGGAAAGAATAATTCGGTCAATTTTATACTTAACACAAACTCATCCCAGTTCCTCATATGTTTTCTTGGACTTTGAGTGTTTTAATACCCTGTCACTACTTTCTGTTTCTCTGCTTGAACTGTAGTTTATACAAGAAAATACATGGCTTTTGTGCTCCCCAGGGGCCCTTGGGAGTTGCTTTGGACAATTTTCAGCTCTCTATAAGCATAATTACTAGAGGTGCCCACCAAGAGAGAAAAGCCAGAGGCGCCCGTGGTTGGTAATCCTTTGTATTTGTCATTACTTATGTAAACCTCTGGAGTGTTTAATGCCCCAGAGCTTCCCCAGCTGGCAGATTGATTGGTACTATGGTTGGTTCTTGTGTCAGCTGGCAGTCACCAAGGCTTGTCCACGGTCTACATTCCAGAGCTAACTAAACAGAATCAAGTCTCAACCAGATGGGAGTTAGGTAAGAGCATCACAAACTCTTGTGTCTTAAATTTTTTTAAAGGTTTTATGGGGAATTGGGGAAGGGAAGAGTGTTGGGGAATCGGGGAAGGGGAACAGACAAGTTGCTGGTCCTTTTGTTCTTCAGTCTAGTGTGGAGGATGTTGCTTCACTGGACCATGTTGATATTATGATCATTGTGCTCTTCCCGGGTGAGGCAGATTGGTCACTGGCCTCTGGGCGGCTACTCACAGCGGCTCTTGGCAGCTCACACTAGCTGCCCGCCGCTCACGCCAGCTTTATAGCAGCCCACTGCAGCCCCACTGCAGCCTACGCCGTCACTGGCGACTCACGGCAGCCCAGCTCCAGGTCAAGCTGTTGTTCACCATCTTAGCTGTAGAGGGCAGTGTCACTGGCCCATGTGGGATCCGAACCGGGGCCCTGCTGCTCAGAGCTGGCGTCCCAAGCCAGCTCTTAACTAACGCGCCACTCAGCCGGCCCCTGTTTTTTTTTTTTATTAAGAAATTTGAAAAATGGCCTTTCTGCTCTTAAATTCACAGATCTTCACAGTAGTATTCTGCAATTCCTTTGTTTTTCTACTCCATTTATGATGAGAGTGCTAACATAGAATGTAAAGGTCCAAATCGCTCACCCAGGGCCACAGGGTAAATTTAGCTAAAATCAAAAGCTGTATGCCTTTTGAGGACGCTAGGGGAAAATTCATTTTCTTGTCTTTTCCAGCCCCTAGAGGCAGTCTGCACTCCCGGGCTTGTGGCCACATCACTCCAAGCTCACATCTCCTCTCTCTGACTCTGGCCTTCCTGCTTCCCTCTTATAAGGACCCTGTGATTACGTTGGGCCCGTTGGATAATCCAGGATATGCTCCCCATCTCAAGACCTATAACTTAATCACATCTGCAAAGTCCTTTTTGCAGGCATATGAGGTAAGATAGTCATAGGTTCTTGGGATTAGGAGGTGGATCTTTAGGGGCCATTTTTCTCTTGACCACATAAGCTCTACAGCCGCAACAAGGCTGCTCACAGTTGGTGACTGGCTCCTACATTGCAGCTGCCCCAGGCCCACTTAGCTGCAAAGGGCCTGAGAGGATCAATATCACCCAATCCTTTATGGGCCACCAATGGGCTGTAGTAAACCAGCTAGACAACTTGACTATAAAATGTATCATCATGTGAAAGCACATTTCTTGCCGGCCCCTGCGTTTATTTTCCTGACAACGTCCTGCTGCAGCCAGTCTCCTGTGCTGCCTGGAGTGCTGAGGAAATAACACCCCCAGGAGCAGCCTGCAAGCAAAGACTAATGGGAGTGGGTGCGTACCCCAGCTCCCTCGCCCCTCCAGCGGAGATAATTCTGAGGCATGTGCTCTCTCCCTGCTCTCAGTTTCCCCAGCAGAATTTAGCTCCAGACACTCGCAGTGGTAGCTGGGTTGACAGGACACCCTTTACTGGCTGTTTTCCCTTCCTTGCTTCCTGTTTCTGTTCCCCTACTGGTGTTTCCTTGGGATCACCTCTTATCTCAGGGTCTGTTTCTGGGGGAACACAAGTTAAAATCTGGGGAAATGCTTTGAAAGGAAAGGGGAGTAGGAAAAGAATGTTTAGACACATGTACAAAGATTTTTCTGTTGAACGCCTCTTGAAGTAAAAACTGGGGGGGGGGTGTAACAGTAACCCATAGACTTATTTCAGGGAATTCCAGGTCCTGAAGGCTTGTGTTTCACTTCCAAGGTGTATCCTGGGTATTGAGGCAAAAAAGCATTAATAAAAGTGAGCCTAAAGGGGGATTGCCCAGGCCTGCATCCCCTCCCCGGGAACATCCCAGGCTCATTCCCTAGAAATAACTCAAGCTGTCCAAACACTCCTAAAAAGAGGAGATAAGACCCAACTGGTATTAACTGGTTCCTCACATGTGTGCAAACTGCTGAAACCTGTCTGTTATTTGAACTCTGGTTTATTATAATACAATTAAAATGAAATGAACAGTAAGGCTTGCTCCCCCATGGGCTTTTCTGTATGCATTCTGGGTAAGAACATGTACAGAAAGAAACTAGTTCTATAACCAACACAGGACAATCAAATGACCTCAGTCTATCCGTCACCTCTCCTGCTGTAAAGAAATTTACCTACACTTTCCTATATAATAAAAAGCTAACCTAACGTTAGGTGCGGTTGTTTGCCCCAGCAACTTACTTCTATGCTGGTGTTTTCCTTCTTAAATAAACTTTCCTTAATGTCTTACTTTTTGAGGCTGTGAATTCCTTCACCTTTTGCGAACGACCAGGGGTTGATTCCAATGACACAACACTGGGTAGATCTCAAGCTCCGCAGACCCAGAATATGGTTAACAATGGTGATAGGGCCGAAACATGTGGACAGAATCGGACACAGCTGGTTCCACTGCCCAGTGTGGCGTCTCCGATGTGTTCAAGTCCCCAGGAGAGCGCCCAATACTTCCCCAGCCCTGAGTGGGGAGTGGAGTGTGTGAGAGCCCAGGGGAAGGTCATGGTTGGGAGAGGGAGGAGGTAGATGGACCTGAAGGCAGAAGCCATGGCAGCACATTAGGTGCACCAGGGACCATTGTGGGGCGAGGGCCACCTGAGCAGAGGCCAGCAAGGACCCCCTGGCTCCTCCGCACCTCCCGCCTCTGCTTTCTTTGAACTCAGATGCTATTCAGAGTGAAAGGCAGCAAAAGAGGAAGAGGGCCACATGCTGAACTGACTGAGCAGCACCCTCCACCCCCCAAAGGTAATTTTTACACTGGAAGAGAAGTGACTGAATTGTTAGCAAAATTAAGTTTGTTCTTTTGCTGTTATTCAGATCAATGGGGGTGGAGCTTGTAAACCAGGAGCATAAAATTTTGCACCTGCTTTTAGAGAAGGTACTTCACTTCCCATTGTTGGTTTTAACTGTGGTCCACCATTCATGTAGCGCCATGGAAATAGCCCTGGGGGACAATAGGTTAACTGGATAATGCAAACTATAATAACTTACATATGATAAATGGAAAACAACGTATTTTTCAGTCTTTGCACATGTGTGTGTGCATGTACACACGCATATCCACACACGTCATGCCTCCCTGAGCTGCTATGCTCTTATAGCTTCAACGAAGTGGGAAGGTAAGTACTACCTTGGAAAAGAGAAGCACCTATGAGGAGCACAGGTAAACCTAGCCCCACCTGGGAGGGGTCTGCAGGGAGAAGGGAGAAGGCGAGCAAGGAGTCAGACAGGTGTGTCCTGGCTCTGGCCAGGTGAGTTGGAGCCCCAGAACTTATTAGGTGATATGAAAGAATTCCTGTTGATTTTGTTATAATAGCAGTGGGGTTACGAAAAAAGTTCTTATCTGCTATAAATGTATACTGAAGTATTACAGGAGAAAGTGTGTGATATCTTGAATATGTTTTAATATCCAGCAAAAATAAATATATGTAAATAAACATTTTAAAAGTGGACGGATTAAAGGAGTTACATTGCTGCAATGTATGAAAATTGTTGAAGCCAGATGATAAGTGTTCATTACACGATTTCCTTACTTTTGTGATATTTGAAAATGTTCATATCAGTTGTTAATCTTAGAGACAGACTCAAAATGATCATTCTTACAAAAATAGCAGTAATAATGCTCAGACTTTTGAAGGTCTCACTAAGCACTTTAGTTGTGAGGGACTGGAGAGAATGATCTTGGATTCAGGTCTTTTGTTCGTTTTTTTTTCGTTGCTCTTTTCTTCTCAGACTTCCTTAGGAAATCAAGAAAGAGCTAACAGGGGCAGAGAACCCAGGTGTCATCTGTGGAAACAGGGAGGAAAGTCAGGCCTCTCAGAGCTCACTGCCTAGTGCACGTCCCAGGAGTCATTCTGTCCTTTATCCTCAGGTGCTGCTCAGGCCTCAGAGCCCAGAGCCCTACTCTTATCATTCTAGACACCTGTGAGTCTTCACTCCACAGCCTGGACTGAGTGGATCAAGGGAGATGAATAGCATATACAGGAGATTATCGATTCATGCTAAATGAGCAGAATGGAAAAACAGGAGCTTCCTCTGCAGTGGCTTTCAATACCTGCTTCTTTTGTATTCATGATCTGTGATGCTTTCTGTTGCTCAGATATTTTCAAAGTTTCAGAGATGCAGGTCTTGGAGGTGGGGCCTCTCCTCACCTGGGAAAGTCTATGAGGCTAAAATTGCCCCACCTTACCCTCAAGGAACCATTCAAGAGATTATGGTGTACATGCCCACCCGTGGCAGGCTCAATTCTCAAATAGCTTTGCCCTCCTCCTATCATTTGATACCCTTTGCGCGGCAAAGTCAGGGTTAACCGGACATGCATGCAATCTGCTTTTCTCCAAAAGGTCTTCCTGCAGCCTGGGACCCTTTTAGTCAAGTCTATATGGTTGATAGAAAAAAAAAATGTTTCCCTTTTCTAAGTTTGCTCTTTGGTTAGAGTATATATATATAATAAACAACTATTTAACTAGGTAGAAAATGTGTTTTAAAGCTGAAAAAGCTTTTTCTCTTTGAGCAATGAATCTTGTCTTTGAAAGACAAAACAAAGGTGCAGCTTTTCAAATTCAAAAATAAAGCAGCTTCTTGGATTGCACAAATAGTAGTAAAAGAAGCTGTACTTGGGGGCCGGCAAAGTGGCACGTCAGTTAAGAGTTGGCTTGGGATGCCAGCTCTGAGCAGCAAGGCCCCAGTTTGGATCCCACATGAGGGCCAGTGACGCTGCACCCTCTACATCTAAGATGGTGAACAACAGCTCAACCTGGAGCTGGGTTGCCGTGAGTCGCCAGCGATGGCGTAGGCTGCAGCCCCTGCTGCAGTGGGCTGCTGTGAGCTGCCGTGAGCCGGCGTGAGTGGCCATCCAGTGGCCGGCGAGCGACTGCCTCACCCGGGAAGAGTGCTATGATAATACCAACATGGGCCAGTGAAGCAACGTCCTCCACAACTAGACTGAAGAACAGAAGGACAGCAACTAGTCTGTTCCCCTTCCCTGATTCCCTAATGCTATTCCCGTCCCCCAATTCCCCAATAAAATCTTTTTTAAAAAGCTGTACTTGTATTGCATTTCTTACTATTTTTTTGTTCTGATGTTTCTATTACAGTAATGAATCTCCAAACGCTGAAGGCTGCCTGGATGTTGTGAAATATTAAAGACACTTGAGTTCCCAACCTAACACCAGGGATTTTCTCAACCTCTAGAGAGAATGAAGGCCAAAGACAGGGTAAGTCTATACATGCAATATTTAATCACACCTTCGACTGGAAGAAGAGGTATTGTAGGTCCGCATGGGCTGTGCGCAGTGAGAAGATGGCTCAGCCTCCAAGATGCTGGGGTCTTGGATGCTTTGCAAAGGTCTGAGTAGTGAAAGGCTTCCCAGACCCTGCATGGCCAAGCAAGTTTTTGATGGGTTAACGATCAATTGCAAAATTTGAAAGGAAAGAGAATTTCAAATGAAAACATTTCAGGCCCAGTGTGAAATTCTCACTCTTTAGCTTTCTTTTTTTCATACAAATGTGTAATCTATTTATAATCTCTTGAATATGCTGGCTCCAAGGGAAAGGTTTTCAAAGAGCTGCATTTGATTAGAACAAAGATGAACAAAGGTGAACAGAAGGAGAAGTACTAGAAGATCTAGATGTAAATGACCTCAAGTCATCTTTAAATAGCTCCAGGACAGTCACTGTTTTTATTTTTATTTTTTGTAAATTGTGGTAAAAAATACATAACATAAAATTTACTATCTGAACCATTTTTAAGTGTACAGTTCAGTAGCTTTAAGTATATTCACATTGTTGTGAAACATCTCCAAAATTTTTCTTTTTGCAAAACTAAAACTCTGTACCCATTAGACAACGCTCCTTTTCTCCTCCCTCCAGGTCCCGGTAACCACCATCTACTTCCCATTTCTATGCTTTTAAGTACTTTAGACACCTCATACAAATGGAATCAGACAGTGTTGGTCTTTTTGTGACTGGCCCATTTTGCTTAGTATAATGTCCACAGGGTATAATCCATGTTGCAGCATGTGTCAGGATTTCCTTCCTTTTTAAGGATGAATAATATTCCATTATATGTATATACCACATTGTATATCTGTTTATCTGTTGATGGACATCTTGGCTATTGTGAATAAGGCTGCTATGAACATGGGTGTGCAAATACCTCTTTAAGACCCTGCTTTCAATTCTTTCGGCTATATACCCAGAGGTGGCATTGCTAGATCATATGGTAGTTCTTTTTTTTTTTTTAAAGATTTTTATTGGGGAATTGGGGGGATGGGAACAGCTCTGGGGAATTGGGGGAAGGGGAACAGACAAGGTGCTGTCCTTTTGTTCTTCAGTCTAGTTGTGGAGGACGTTGATTCACTGGCCCAAGTTGGCACCATCATTGGGCTCTTCCCGGGAGAGGCAGATCAGTCGCCGGCTTGTAGACGGCCGCTCATGGTGGCTGCTGGCCACTCACGCTGGCTGCTGGCTACACACGGTAGCCCATGGCAACCCACTGCAGCAGGGGCTGCAGCCTAGCCGTCGCCAGCAACTCATGGCAGCCCAGCTCCAGGTCGAGCTGTTGTTCAGCATCTTAGCTGTAGAGGGCAGTGTCACTGGCCCTCATATGTGGGATCTGAACCGGGGCCCTCTGGTGTCCCAAGCCAGCTCTTAACCAATGCGCCACTCGGCCGGCCCAACTTTATTCTCTTATATGTGCATGACCAGTTTTCCCAGCACCAGTTGTTGAAGAGATGTTCTTTCTGCATTGAGTCATTGAGTGGTCTTCATGTCCTTGTCAAAGGTCATTTGACCATATATGTGAGGGTTATTTCTATTGGTTAATTTGTCTGTCTTAATGGCAGTACCACACTGTTTTGATTACTGTGTCTTTGCAATATGTTTTAAAGTCAGTGAGTCCTTCAACTTTGTTCTTTTCCGAAATTGTTTTGGCTATTCAGGGTCCCTTAAGATTCCATATGAGTTTTAGGATGAATTTTTCTATTTCTTCAAAAATTTGCCATTGGGATTTTGATAGGGTTTGCATTGACAGATGCTATTCTTTAATAAATGCAGTGGAGAATCTAAAAAAAAATAAAAGTAGTGAAAGCTACTGAGGCAGCAGAGAGAAGCTTGATATCTAGAAGCTTATATCCTTTTTCTCAACTTCTTTGTAAAATAAAACTATCACAGCAGAAAATTATACAAGTAAATATATTTGTCTTAGTTTGTCTTTTTCTCATATCTATATAAACAGTTTAAGCGGTCTCTAGTAAACAGGAATGAGAGAACCAATTGATTTCTTTGAGCATAGTAGTTTTAATAGTAAGTTATTATCATAGTAACATAGTTTGTTTAATTTTAATATATAGAAAGCACTTTATTTTTATTTTTTTCAACTTCATTGGGGAAGAGTGTGTTTTTCCTAGGACCCATCAGCTCCAAGTCAAGTAGTTGGCCTTCAGTCTTAGTTGTGGAGGATGCAGCTCAGTGCCAAGTCCAGTCGCCATTTTTTTCAACCTAGTTGTAGAGGGCGCAGCCCACCATCCCATGCAGGAGTCAAACCAGCAACGAGCACACGCTCTAACCAACTGAGCCACCGGCCCGCCTCTATAAAGCACTTTATATATAAAGCATTTACATCCCATTATCTAACTTTATTTTAGTTCAAAGCAGCATTTCTCAAAGTTATGGCCCCTGGAATATTAGTTTCTCAAAAGAAGGTTTTGTAATTAAATAATTTGGAAAATGTTGCAAACTACATTCTACACTCTGCATTTGGAGTTTCATTATTAAAATCTCCAAGTCTTGCTGCAAATATGTAAAGAAACCAGTTCAATCTATAAACCAACATTCACCAAACTTTTACAGCCCCATTTTTTTTAGTAAACCTATTAATGTCCCCTTTTTTCAGTAAACATGTTTTAGTAAACCTATTTTAAAAATAAATCTGTTAATTTTTTTAGCAAATAGATATAAGGTGTGACTTGGAGCAGAGAATTTAAATGAATAGGTTTTAAATGCTGCATTGTAAATACTGAGATCATTCAAAGTGGTACAGGACATAGGATGCATAGGGCAAGGGAGTGCATCTGTCAACCTAGGAATTGATTTCTCCCATAATGCCTATTAGGGGCTAACACTGGGAGTGAGATGCAGCATGCATGGAGACCTGGGTGTGTTTGTAATAAAGAAACTGGACAATTTCTTCCATATGCTATTTTCATCATCTATACGAAACTGATTTGCAGCAATACCCTTGCTGAAAAGGAACAAGTGGATCCTAAGGTTATACTGAGCCAAGCCAGACTGGTTCTATTAGGTGAGATCTGCTTAATTGCCTCTTCACACAAGGATGATTTTGTAGTATTTCCAACAGAGGGAAACAAGAGCGAAATCACCTTTGATCTAGCATGGTTCTCAGAGTTGGTTGTTTATATATATTTTCTCCCTGGCCATGATATATTTATTCTCCTTCCTAATTTCTTTTAAAGAGTGCTTCCAAAATACTGTAAGAGTTTAAAAACCTTTAAGTGATGTATTATTTATCTGTCTGGCCACAAAGATTCTTTCAGCATTGTTACTGACTCATTCCTACAGTTCATTAAATCCATCAACGGTGTATTCGCTGACTTAATAGTAAGCAGATTTGGTTTAGAGGAGACCAAGGCAGCTGTAAAGGGCAGACCCATGAGGTTTTATCACATCCACTACCAGCATGCAGGGATGAGGCGCTCACTTCTTCCAACCAGGGCAAATCTATGGGCCTGAATTTCATACAGTTTTGGGAAAATAATTCAAATTGTTAAATAAGAAATTAAATATTTGTTTAGAATGGTAATATAAACCACCACCATAACCATAGGTCATTTAAAGCTGACAAACTCTGGAAAGATGTCAAAATCTAGAAAATAACATTTTAAAATAGCTAGCTAACTGATATACCACTCCATAAAATTATTGTCTGTGTGAGTTTGATTGCCTGTTCCTGCAACAATAATTTTTTAAAAAATTAAAGTGTATTGGGGTGACAATGGTTAGTAAAGTTACACAGGTTTCAAGTGTACAATTCTATACTATATCATCTATATATCACATTGTGTGTTCACCACCCATAATCAGTTCTCCTTCCATCACCATATATTTGACTGTGTTTACCCTCTTCTACCACTCCCCTCCCTCCTTACCCTCTGGTAACCACTAAACTATTGTCTGTGTCTATGAGCTTTTGTTTCTTTGTTTGCCTTATTCCTTTCTTGCTTGCAACAATAATTTTGACATATTTTCTATGGAGAGAATAGAAGAAATCAGTTTCTTCTAGCATGGTGGATTGAATAATGTTATTATTATTATTATTGATAGGTTTCATTTGTCTTCACAAGTTATAGTTGGTATTGGCTTGTACATTTTTAGGACTGCTATGGATTTTAAGAAAACGTCTCTCGAGGGTCTCTCATATACGAGCAGTAAGATTTCAAGGCATTTCAGAGGTTTGTTCGTTGCAGGAACTAACCTTAAATACTACTTTAATTGATACCACTCACTGACCAACTTAACTTCAGTGTCCCTAATATTTTGCATATTCCAATGGTCATGTCAGGACTTGTACCTTTATTTCACAAGGCAGAGTGTGTTGGTACAGTGAGTGGTAGGACCATTCCTAAAAATTGTTCTCTGGCCCTGAGGCAACCAGCAGTAACTGAACTATACATGGGAGAGTCTGCATCATATAAATATCCCACTAAACCAAACTATGTAACCCCATCAAATTCCCTAGTCATAGTCAAAACATGTCCATAATCACTCCCATGCCACCCAACATGGGAAATATGACCGAGGAGAAGTACAAGTGGAAAGAGACAGTGGTCTCAACCATTTGTGAGTAAAATGTGGTACTCCTGTAAATTTTACAAGACCATATGGCCCTGGGCGTACTTACAAGTTCAAGTGAGGAGCCCTAAAACTAAAAAGTTTATTCAGTTTCAGGGTAAATCCACTTCTTGATTTTCTCCCACTGAAGTTTTCTTCCACCAGAGCCGCTATTGTTTCTTTAGAAAGGGTGTATGTTTCCTTCTTGAACTTAAGGACCAGATCTGCAGAAAATATGATGCAAACCCAGGAGACATGTATATGACTGTGTTCCAGCTGGCCAGTTTGTTAACTTGAGTAAAACAATTATTTGACATTATGTGGATCAGTGGCTTTCAAATCTGGCACATTAAAACTGTCTACATAGCTTAAAAAAATACATATTCCTTGGCCACAAACTCAGAAATTCTGACCCTGTAGATGCAGGGCGAGGCCCAGGAAGCTCCAGTGTTCAAGTTTCCCTGTTGTTTATGATGTGCTGCCAAGGTTGAGAACCACTGATGTAGATAAAACATTTGGATGAATGCCTATGCCCACTGCAGCTCCAAGGGCAGAATAAAGGACGAACTTACAAAGACACTTTTGATTTGGTGTAAGCAAGAGTGATGTGTCCCCCATCAAATCAGCTGGGTCAGCACTTAGTAGGTTGTAAGAGAATTTGTATTAGCCCAGGCTCTTTTGGGTGCAAGTAGAAATGCCCCTTTTAAATTAGTTTAGGCATAGAAAGGAGTTAATTGGCTGCTGTGGCTGAAATGTCCATTTCAGGCATGGCTGAATTGAGGTTTGAAATAGCACTACACAGAGCATTTCCCATAGAGAGAAAGCATCCCTTCCAATAATTTCTGACCAAAGTCTTAGAGTTTTATTGGCCTGGCTGGGTCATGTGTCTATTTCTAACCCAATCACTACATTCAGATTGGCTGATTGGCCAGATTGGGTCACAGGACCTCCACAGGCACACAGCAGTTAGGTTAGCCTCACTGACCCATGTGACCTGAGAAAGGGAATGATCATTTCCCTGAAAAAAAAAAAAAGGAGTTGCAGGAGAAACAAATGATGTATGGGTGGTTGGCCCAATGGCCTCTGGAGCCACTTCCAGCTGAGGCCGGACTTGCTTTGTCTTTGCTGAATTCTCTGACTTGCCCAGCCCCTGGTGTCATGCATGTCATGCCCTGCCTCTGACAATCAGGGCCATGGGCAGGGGTGCTGTAGAATCTGTCTGGCGTTTTACAGCTTTCTACCTACAGTTTGGGTGAGGTTCCTGCAAGCAGGGTCCCAACATCAAAAATCAGGCTGTGCATCAGATGAGGCTAAGTTGAGAAGTGGAGTCAAGGTCCAAAACGAAAGGCGGCAGAGTCAGCAGCAGTTGATGAGAGGACATGTCCCAGTGCCTGGAGCTATAGATCCTGAAATCATGTTTGAGCAGAAGCAAAGCTGGCTGAAACAACCTGCAAAGCCATTTTCCACAGCCCCTGCAGGGCACAGCACAACTACCCACGTGCTCAGCTTAACAAATGTGTTTCTCCGCAATGACACACATAGGTGCTTTTTGGCATTTAACTATCACAGGTCAGTGGTGAGGCACACATAGAGATGTGCCACCCAGATCCCGCTCGAGGAGGGTTCACTGCTCAGCTATGGGGTGGTTGATCAGAACACAGCTTCCAGCTGACGGCTCCTTCAGGGTCTCTCTGGGCTACAAGGAGCATCTGGGTCTGAGATCAGCTAGTCCTGGGGCAGCCTGCATCTAGTGGTGGGAAATAAAGGCCCAGCCATTTTGGTCCAATGGGCGGTAGCTTCGTTAGGCAATACTTGTCTCAGAGCTCCCCACTGGTCCAGGGGCTTTATGGGGCCTGCAATGAAGTTCATCCTCTCTCTCTGGCCAGTTCTTCCCACCTGCTTTTCCAGACACTGATCCCAAATAAATGTCTTGCACTCCAAGCTTTGTTTCAGTACCTGCTTCTGAAAAAACCCAAGTTGTGATAAATGTTAAGTTATATCATAATTGGCCTATTAGATGTAAGAGAAACATTAAACATGCAAGCTAATTTTTAATTGGTTAAAAAAAACCCAAAAACGATATAAGGCTTTCTGGATTCCTCCTCTTTTCCTTAAAAAAGTAAATTAAGGCTATCACATTTAAAAATCTAAACTGTTTATATGCACAATAATCAAATGTAACAGAGTGGTTGATTCTAAATGAGTAGTTCTTATAGAAAACAAATATTTTGAGTGCAGATTTTCACCCTCCGTTCTTTTCATCAGCTTCTTCAATGAATCAGAGTAGCACGTTTTCGGCGATGTTGCCGAATTTTGAGAGCCATGTAAATTCGCAAGAAGTGCAGAGAAGCTCTTTTGGTTTAATCAAATATCTGGGTAGTAAGGAGTCATTGGCCTCCTCATATGTTTCCAGTCAAAATTTTAAAAATAGAAATAAGAATACAACACTGACACTTTCTGAAACACAGTGTAATTTTCCATTAATAAAGGTGTATCAGCCTCACAATACATCTGCGTGATGATTTTGAACCTCAGTTTTATTTTGCTGCAGCTGTGGACAGTAGCCAATTAGTAGAGGCCTGGAGTTTTTAGTGTCTCTGTGATTTTCTGTAAATGGGGTAAAATATCATAACTTAGACTTTTAAAATTGTGATACTTTTTAAAATTCAAGCAATACAGCACACACAATTCAAACATTTTGAAAAACTTACAGTGAGGAAGGCCCAGTCCCCACATCATCACTCCTTACTTCTAGCCTGTCTTTCCAGAAGCAGCCATTGTTAATCTTTTATGTTGCAAGTCCTGTTAGTGGTTACCTAATGCATCTCTAAATTCTATACTTACATTACCATTTCTCTATTTGTCGATTTTGGATATTATGTATTGATTTCTGCTATCACGGGTGAGGATTTAGCTCCCCCATTGTCCCAATTTGTATTACTAGTTTTAGTTTCTTTATGACGGTAAATAGTGTATACTAAAAGCTATTTCTTATACCATTGGCTTTTTTTATTTATTAAATTTACTGGGGTGACATTGGTTAGTAAAATTATGTGGGTTTCAAGTGTACAATTCTATACTATATCATCTATATATTGCATTGTGTGTTCACCACCCATAATCAGTTCTCCTTCCATCACCATATATTTGACCCCCTTTTCCCTTTTCTACTACCCTTCTCCCCGCTTACCCTCTGGTAATCACTAAACTGTTGTCTGTCAAGAGGGCTGACCGAGTGGCACTTTGGTTAGGAGTTGGCTTGGGATGCCAGCTCTGAGCATCAGGGCCCTGGTTCGGATCCCACATGAGGGCCAGTGACGCTGCACCCTCTACAGCTAAGATGGTGAACAACAGCTCGACCTGGAGCTGGCCTGCCGTGAGTCGCCAGTGATGGCATAGGCTGCAATGGGGCTGGC
>NW_017731857.1:1168108-1197597 GCF_001890085.2 Hipposideros armiger | reverse complement strand
AGCAACTTGTCTGTTCCCCTTCCCTAATTCTCTAATGCTGTTTCCCTCCCCTAGTTCCCCAATAAAATCTTTAAAAATAAATAGATAGGGCCGGCCGAGTGGCTCAGTTGGTTAAGAGCTCGCTCAAGAGTTTGAGCTCTGAGCAACAGTGGTTCAAACCCAGCCACAGCTGAGCAGCCGCTGAGCTGCCAACAGGTAGCAGGATGGCTCAGCTGGGGAAAAAAAAAAAGATAAATAAATAAATAAATAAATATAAATAAACTGTTGTCTGTCTCTGTGAGTTTTTGCTTCTTTTGTTTGTCTTGTTCATTTGTTGCTTTCATTTTTATGTCCCACATATGAGTGAAGTCATATGGCTCTCAACTTTTTCTGTCTAACTTATTTTGCTTAGCATGATAATCTCAAGATCCATCCATGTTGTAAGAAATGGCAGTATTTCTTTTTTTTATGGCTGAGTAATATTCCATTGTGTACACGAGATCTGACAATTAAATTCATGAACTTGTTGCAAAAATGTTGCTAACCTTTTTTGATATCAGGTGGATTATTCACAAGGAATTTGTACCAATTGGACAAACAGTTAACCAAATTTACTACTTGGAAGTGCTGAAAAGGCTGTATGAAAAAGTTAGATGACCTGAACTTTTCACCAACAATTCATGGCTCTTTCATCACGACAATGCACCAGCTCACACGGCACTATCTATGAGGGAGTTTTTAGCCAGTAAACAAATAACTGTATTGGAACACCCTCCCTACTCATCTGATCTGGCCCCAATGACTTCTTTCTTTACCTGAAGATAATGAAAATATTGAAAGGAAGACATTTAGATGACATTCAGGACATCAAGGGTAATACAATGACAGCTCTGATGGTCATTCCAGAAAAAGAGTTCCAAAATTGCTTGGAAGGGTGGACTAGGCACTGGCATCAGTGCCTAGGTTCCCAAGGGAAATACTTCGAAGGTGACCATAGTGATATTCAGCAATGAGGTATGTAGCACTTTTACTAGGATGATTTCGTGAACTTAATTGTCCGATCTCATATGTACCATATCTTCTTTATTTAATCATCTATTGAAGGACATTTTGGTTGTTTCCATGTCTTGGCCACTGTGAATAATGCTGCAATGAACATAGGGGTGCATATATTTTTAAGATAAATGTTTTCAAATTTTTGGGGTAGATACCCAGAAGATGGCTGGGTTGTATAATTCTATTCTTAATTTTTTGAGAAACCTCTACACTGTCTTCCATAGTGGCTGTACCAGTTCACATTTCCACCAGCAGGGTATGAGGGTTTCTTTTTTTCCGAAGCCTCTCCAACACTTATTTCTTGTCTTGTTGATAATAGCCATTCTAACATGTGTGAGGTGATATCTCATTGTGGTTTTGATTTGCATTTCTCTAATAGCTAGTGAAGTTAAACACTTTTCATATACCTGTTGGCTGTTTGTATGTCTTCTTGGGAGAAGTGTCTGTTTATGTACTCTGCCCATTTTTAAATTGGATTGTTTGTTTTTTTGTTGAGTTGTATAAGTTCTTTATATATTTTGGCTATTAGCCCCTTATCAGAGGTGTTGTGTGCAAATATATTTCCCATTTGGTCAGTTGCCTCTGTTTTGTTGATGGTTTCTTTTGCTGTGCGGAAGCTTTTTAGTTAGATATAGTCCCATTCATTTATTTTTGCTTTTACTTCCCATGCCTTTGAGGTCCAATTAATAAAATCCTCTCTGAATCCAAGGTCGATAAGTTTAGTACCTATGCTTTCCCACTGCAGTGAGCTCCGGGCTACGTTCCACAGCCCTCGTCTCTGCATTTTTCCCTTCCATCCTCCTCTGTTCATTCCGATTTGCCCACCTTCAGATGTTTCAATGCCTGGATCTCTCAGATGTGTTTGTGTGTTGTGTAAGGTATTCTTTGTTGAGTTATAGCTGCTCAATTTGTTGTAACTTCAAGGAGAGATATCAAGCAGCACCTCTCATGCTGCCATGTTTCTGATGTCAGTCTCCATGGACTTTCAAGACTCTCTCTTAATTGCTCATCTTTTATGATGCAGATGTTAACACCCCTCCTTTTTCTTCCTTCCCTTATTCCTTGACCTCTTTTAACTCTTCTTCAACCTTTATATTGCCAGTGTTGACAAACTTACATTCTATTTTGTAATCTTAATTAAGCCTTCTGTGCTTTGTCTACAGGTTGATTCTATGTGTTAAAATCCAAAAAAACAATGTTTCCTCCTCTATGATTTGTGACTAGTTTATCACAGAACCATGTAATGTGCTATAAATATACCCCTCTCTGTGGTTTCACCATCATGAACCTTGGCCCTCTCAAGGGGAAATGTTCTAGGCATCAAGGTCAAATGTCTTCTCCTTTCTAATAATCTGTCAGCTATTCAAAACCTTACTCCAATTTAGTTGCGGTATATTTTGAATTATAAATTTTTTTTTTAGCTGAGCCATCCTGCCACCTGTTGGCAGCTCAGTGGCAGCTCACCTCAGGCTGGGAATCGAACTACTGTTGCTCAGAGCTCACACTCTTGAGTGAGCTCTTAACCAACTGAGCCACTTGGTTGGCCCTTGAATTATGATTTTTAATTGATTTGTTTTTCTGTTTTCTGATTGCTTTTTCTATTGTTATTTTGCTGGTGAATGAAAAATAATATGCCTCGTTCACTGCATTCTGAATATCTTATGTATACTGCTGATTGGATATTTTTTTTCTTCTTCCCCTTGTCTTCCTTCTTCTACTTCTTGGAGAGTGTCTCCTTGAAGTCCTCTGTTTTCACACTTCTAATTTGGACTGATTTTTTTCAGAATAGCTACTCAACTGTCACCTAGAAATTTGTTTTCATTAGATTCCTGGCTAGTGACATAGTTTCTTGTGTCCAATATCATCGTCTTTCTTGGTGTTCATCTTCAAGTAAATTCTTCAGAAATAGATAGTGCAAAGTAAATTGCAAATTCTTGCATGTCAAAATAGAAAAGTGACCATTTTCATTGAAAGTTGATAGCTTTTGCATGGCAGCCTTGGTACAAAATTATTTTCCTCAGAAATTTGCTGCTGAGAAGGCTAATGCAGTTGAGTTTCATTTCCTGTGGGTCAGCTTTTGTTTCTGGCAGATTTAGAATATTCTTTTATTCTTGGTGCTCTGAAATTTCACAATGAAATTTTACAATGCGTCTGGGCCTTTAGAAGTTATTTTACTAAGAAATGTTGAAGATATATGATGGGGCATAAAGAAAAATACAGTGGCAATAAAACATTGGATATCAGTCTTCTTGGCTCCTGAAGGCCCCTTATTAGAACTTTTATTAGTTAAATGCATTGATCCTCTGTATTTCTCTCTTTCCCCCCCCCTCCTATTATCTATTTCTTTGGGATTTTGTTGTTATTGTTATTTTTTGGGGTGAGAAATTCCTTGACTTTATCTACCAACTACTCCATCAACTTAAAATTTTTTACTACTACATTTTCTTATTTCAAAAAGCTCATTCTTGTTTAATTTTTTTCTTTTCAAAAATTGAGATATAATTGATATATAACATTGTGTTAGTTTAAGGTGTACAACATAATGATTTGATATGTGTATATATTGTGAAATGATTACCACCATAAGTTTTGTTAATATCTGTAACCACACAAATTACAGTTTTTTTCTTGTGATGAGAACTTTTAAGATTTACTCTCTTAGCAACTTTCAAATATACAACACAATCTTTAACTACAATCACTATGCTGAATATTATTACATCCCCAGGCCTTACTTGTAACAAAGTTTGGTTCTTGTTTTCTGAAGGCCCCTGAGTATAAGTAGTTTTTATGAGTGTTATGTCTTACAGACTCTCTGAAGGTACTAATAGAGATTTTTAAAAGTCTCATATTATCTGAATTATTTCTGTTTTCTTTGAGATCAACTCTCCAGTCTGATAGAAAGGCTGAAATCAAAATCTGAGAATTTATGGGGAGCTTGTTGACTGGCAGGATGTGTACTAGGAGGTGGCTTTTCCCTGGGGACCCACCCAATGACAGAATCTGGAAAATCTCTTGTGGTCCTGGTTCTCAGCTGAGAGTCCATTTCTTTAGAGGAGAATCCTGCATTTTTCCCCTGGGGAATAAATGCTAAATGGTCTGTCTACTGTGTGGGGGATGGGAGAGGTAGTGAGGAGTTAACTGCTTCATCCTCAACTTGCAGTGTATCCCTGTTTCCAGCTCCTCCCTGCCCTCTATCATACCTGTCCATCATACCTTAACCCAGAACCACATTGGTTCCCTTGTCCACAGCAGCCACCTACCAAAACACTATAGACTGCTGTCACCTCAGCCATTAAAAAAACAATCAACTTCTATGTGCTGTTGTCTTCCAGAAATTTGTTTAAATCTCTTATCTGCAAAGGTTACCCTCTGAATAGCTTGGCTTTTATTCCTGTATTATTATTTTAGGGATTTCCAGAGAGAAGGAAGTAAAAAATATGTGGTTAGCATGTGGATGCCATCTTGAATCGAAAAAAGTAAAGATTTTTCCCTCCTGCCCTTGATTTAAAAACTTATACAGATTTATTATAGAAAATCTAGAATGTGGGCCGGCCGAGTGGCGCGATGGTTAAGAACTCGCTTGGGATACCAGAGGGCCCCGGTTCGGATCCCACATATGAGGGCCAGTGACACTGCCCTCCACAGCTAAGATGCTGAACAGCAGCTCAACCTGGAGCTGGGCTGCCGTGGGTCGCCCGCGACGGCGTAGGCTGCAGTCCCTGTGGCAGTGGGTTGCCATGGGCTGCCGTGTGTGGCCAGCAGCCAGCGTGAGCGGCCAGCAGCCGCAGTGAGCGGCCGTCCAGAAGCCGGCGACTGATCTGCCTCGCCAGAGAAGAGCGCAATGGTGGTGCCAACTTGGACCAGTGGGGCGACGTCCTCCACAGCTAGACTGAGGAACAGGACGACAGCAACTTGTCTGTTCCCCTTCCCCGATTCCCCAGCACTGTTCCCATTCCCCCAATTCCCCCAAAAAATCTTAAAAAAAAAAAGAAAATCTAGAATGTTTCTAACACATTTCTCTGAAAGACCCATACAAGGATAAACTTCTATATCATTTAAATATCATATGATCAAGATTACCAAACCAGGTTGGATATGGGTGTTCGGTACTTGACAGATAACCCTTCACTGAATACCCATATTACAGATGAATAAACAGAGGCTCAGTCAAGCAATTTACACAAGGTCACACAGCTAGTAAGTGGAAATTCAGTTTCAAAACCTAGTTCCAGCTGATTCCTACATCTTGTATGTTGTTGATGAGGCAACAACAGCTGGTACAAAGTATGAGTGATGCCAACAGAGGCCACTTCTGAGCATAAAATAAAGACCTAGATATCTAGTTCAATTGATTGTAGCCACAGTGCATGGGCACAACGAAGGGGATCAAGAAGTTGTTTGTGAGGAGAAGGGACTGTTGCCTTCTCTTTCCCCAAGACTGAGCATTTTGAGGGAGCTGGTATAATTGCCCCACAGGTGTCCTGGCTGCTGTCTCTTTTAGTTCTATTCTTGAGAGGCTCTGCTGAACTTCGTCCTCAGCAAATGCACTCTAATCATATTGGCATTTCAGCTTCAGAGAAAAGAAATCATTAATTAAAATGTACATTATTGAACACCTACAGTATATGTAGGATTCTACCATGGGAATGGCAGGAAATGGACAATTTATTAGTCAATTATTGCTATAAATTCAAACCATGCTGGCAAATAACATTAATCATGTGAGTTTTTTTTTTAACGATGCCACCGCTTTCCTTAATTAATCTCATACTTCCTTTCCTCAGCTTGAAGTTTTAAAAGACTGACATTTTCCTGTGGGTGAATTAAATCAAATATTTATTACTATTTTTAAAACCTGTTTCATGACAATGAATCTTATCTACACAGATAGAAAAAAAAAAGGGGGAACTGGAGCTGTCCAGATGGAAGCCCTTCAGAACAGATGCCATCATTTAGATGTGTGTTCTGGGGGAAGAAAATTCATCAAAATAAGGGATAGCAGTGTAGTTCTTAATGGTTATGTCTGGTTTCTAATTTACAAGGTAACTGAATATGTGGGGGAGTCAGATCACATTTAGGCAGATGCAGAGCCTCTGCTTTAGTACAATCTGCAAGGGAGTGGGGAGCAACGGATGCATCTTGTCTTATTATTTTAATTATTGTTTTAATTAATTGCTGGAAGTGAAATTGCTGTCTCTAGAAACCTTGATTTAGGGACAGCAATAAAAAGATACCGAGGCCTCACGAAGAGCTCAGACTCCTGGTTTTACAACTCTCATTTCCCCCCCTCTGCAGCTTGAGAGAAAAAGTTAACCTAGAGGAAATTTTATCAGCTAATATTATTTTCCTCAATATCTTTCTCTATTAAGCCAATCAATCCTTAATAAGCTTTCTCTTTCTGTACTTCATAGATTCAGAATTGGTCTTCTGCCTGTGCTATTCAAAGAAAGAAAGAAAAATTCCTGGCAAAAGATGTATTTTTGCTGCAGTAGATTAGAAGGGAAAGGCATTGAATGATGAATTCAGATAAATTCTACCTATTTTCTGCCAATTTTTTTTAAGAAAAGCCATGCATACATTTGCTAAAATGGCTGCTCTACACTCAAATATTAAAGTCACATTTGCCATTGACGTCTCTCTGAATAGCTCTACAAACTTGAGGTATACTTGAAATTTAAGTGAGGTCAGTAAAATATCCTGTAGCTTGGGGAAGGTATTAGAGAGATCCGTGCCAGATAATATTGGCCAATTAAATCATCTTTATAAGAGAGAAGAAAACCTCAGTGATGCAACATACCATGATGATAATGAGATACTATGTCTGAACTATGATCTTTAGAGCTAAGATTCTAGCCGAGTAGAAAAAAAATAGAACTAAAAGAAAAGTAAACTGTGGTTTAATAGAACCTGCCAATTGCCTCTATGCTGAAGTTAGAGCTCAACTCACTCAATAAATGCAACATGGAATTATAAATGATGTAATGCAGTTTCAGACCAACATTCATACCCAAAGGGAAATGGAGAATTGAGGCCATTATATGGATAATGAAGACAGAGCTTTCTTTATTGGAGATTTAGAAGATTAGAAAGGCCATCTTTAGACTGGAATGGTTGAAAGTGTGATAATGGGGACAAGAGGCTGCACTAACGGACAACTACTAGGATCTCATGTAATAAGGCCAGGGGAGTCATATTTTATAATAAAGTGGAAATGGATATGCAGTGATACAGTAGTTTATTGTGATAATAGCAAAGTCATATACTCAAAAACATCAAAATATGTAATAATCACAGTTCAAAGGAAAGTACACATTAAAAATATATATTGGATTTGCTTTTTAAATCATGTGATTTTATGTATATTTTAAAATAGTGGCTAATAATTTTTAAATGCTATGGGAATTAGAGTTGGAATTTACAAATACTACTTTAAGCTTTGCAAATCAAGTGTAATTCTGCAGGTTGCTCTCACAGAGCTGCAACTCTGTCCTGCTCACACTGTATAACTGATAACAATATTGGGGCTGATATGAACATCTTCTTGCAAAATGCAGAGTTCTGAATCCATTGCAAGTATCTAAAAAATCTAAAGAACTTACTAGGAAATTTATAGATGACAAATGTCATCTTTTCGTTTTGACAACTGTACTGTATTTTCAAGTTAACTGCTAACTAGTCACAATGTTTAACCAATTGCTAAAACTTTAGCAAAATGTTTGTATTAGCTAGATTTATAGAACACAGGACTTCAAAGTCTTATTTTACCGAGGAGTACAAAGGAGTCTGTGTACGACAATGATTAAGCACGTGAACTATAGTCAGAGAAACCTGGCTATGTGTGTGGTACTTTTACCTGCACCGTGACATTAAGCAAATGACTTGTAAACACTATGTGCCTAAATTTTTTCATTCAGGTGTCTCACAATAATGCTTGTTCTTTAGGTGTTGTAAAGATTAAATGAAATAATAAAGTACTTAACAAGAGCCTGATCTATAAGTTATAACCTTTTATTTCGTTACATTTTAATGGACATTATTTCAACATGACATGAATTTGTAGATATAGTGTGAGAGCATAAATGCAGAGGACTTTAAATGGAACCTTTCAGATATTACATAATTAAATATTACATAATAAAATATTACACAAATGATTATATAGAAATATTACATAACACAACATCATAATGAAATAGATGGCACAATCTGTTCCTCTCAGTTAACTTTGCAAATCTCTATCTCTGGACATTTTGGAAAAATAAGTGAGTTCAATGGTTTATGTTCAGTAAACATTCTAACTCACAGGAGAGTAATGCTGAATTTATTCATCTATTGATCAATTTATTCATGCATATATTCATTCATGGATTCATTGATCACACTCCCTCTTTGTGGAATCTGAACTAAGAGACCCAGAGGAAAATTTTAATCAGGGGGAGGTTGAAAGGTCATTTAGGTTAAGGCTCAGACAGCTACATTGGGCCAAGACGGAGATGAGGAAGCAGAAGCTGGGAGGAGAGGGCATGAGTGACAGCGAGAGCCAATGCCAGTGAGAAACATACTGAGGCAGAGGCCATGAGCAAAGCCTGAGAAATAGGGACAAGGCCTCCGTTTAGACTGTGGCTGTTTCTAGGCTTGTACCATGATGACCCTTCAGGTCTCGGAGATTTCCCTGATGCCCTAAATTATTGCACCTCCTGCCCCATTTTACCTCCCCTCGTTTGAATGGGTTACCATGCCTTAAAACTCAAAAAGCCTGGTGCATAGTGGATGCTGAAAAAAATGTTTCCTTTGGATCTGATGACTTCAGTGGGTTCCCTGTTGACCTAGGTGAAAACCCTTTCTTGGAGGCTGGTGGGAGTCAAGACATACTAATATCAGCGTCTCTTATTCTAGTGAGTTAGTGAATCCACAAAAAAAAAAAAGGTGCTTTTTTGGGGGAGATACTGGTAAGAGGCTTGATCCTTAGCATCATTAGCTTGCCCATAACTTTATTGCCACAAAGTTTGCTGGTTGACAAGGGGACATGGTGACAACAGCACCAATATTCAAGTAGGCACAGAAAGGAAGAATCAAAAGTAGAAATATTCTTTGTTAAGACATCATTATTTCTCTAAATAACATGATCATTTAGAGACATGATATCTGTTTATAATTTAGGGGGACAAAGGCTCTGAAATGCCAAGTGATGGACCAGTAAGATTGCATGAGGCAACATGCCAGTTTTCCCCTGACTTTCTTTCTGTGTTGTGTTACGTGGTGGTGTTTAACTTCTCTACTGTGACGTACTGTGGTAGAGTGTGTTATGCTGGGTTAACACAATCATGCTTCTTTATTGACTATTAACATGACTTTTCAAAGGTCCTGGACACTGTAAACAGAAACCGCTTTAAGCTAATGCACAGGAATGTCCCCACAGAACCACAGGGGTTAGTTAATGGGGGCTGAAATTCCACCCTGCTGATGAAGCATGATATTTAAGCGGTAAAGCAAGTTTTCTATGAGGTTTCAGCATTGAACTCTAGGAAATAAATACTTTATACATTTACAAGGTTAGATGAACTATCCCAATATTATTTCTTGCCTTACAATATTTAGCTCTTCATTTATTCTTCAATAATTACTCTTATTTACTAAATAACTATTTGAAGGAGTAAAGTACCATATGTAATAAATAAGTATTACAAATAAACTCATTATTTATGTACATCATATAGAACCTTATTGTATAATAATTCAAATATTAACTATGCAAATTTCATATATACTTTCATTGCATTACAATATGTAACCATTTATCCTTATATAGTTACTAGTATTGAGTAGTATTAGTATTTTGTACTCAAAGTACTAGCTATTAGTAATAATTTACTAAATAATAATTATTATTTAGGAATAAAACATGCTACATGTGTATAAAAAAGTGTTTATACATATATTATGTATACTTCATTATTATAAATAATAGTGTAGCACTGCATTTATATCTTAATAATATCCCTAAATAAAGCCCTAAACATACTTAAATAAAACTCTAATGCACTTATGATAATAAGGTGCTATATAATACTAATTATTATTTCAGAGTATTTGGAAAAAAACAGAAAATAAAAAAGGAAAAAAATTCCATATTAGCCAGCTCCCAAAGACAACTGTTTGTTGACATTTTATTCTAATTCCCTTTGGTCTTTTTTCTATACAAAAGTTGTTGTTTTTGCTGTCATTTTTCTTGGTTTTGATCATAAGCATACAAAATTTTGTGTCCTAATTTTTTAGAGATAATATTATATCTCTAGCATTTTTCAAGTTTTTATAAAATTTTCATAAATACAATTTTTAATCATAACACAATATTTTATTGTATGGTGGTAGTACATTAACTTGATCGTTTCTAAGTAGAAATTTAAGTTTTTTTCAAATACTTTTAATGCTTATTCTTTGACTATTTTAGAGTAAGTTTTCATACTGTTTTCCATAGTGGCTGCACCAACGTATAATCCCACCAATAGCGCACAAGGGTTCCCTTTTTTCTACATTCCTGCCAGCATTTGTTATCTTTTTTTTTTTTAAAGATTTTATTGGGGGATTGGGGGAGGAGAACAGTGTTGGGAAATCAAGGAAGGGGAACAGACATGTTGCTATCCTTTTGTTATTCAGTCTAGTTGTGGAAGACATCGCTTCATTGGCCCATGTTGGTATTATCATTGCGCTCTCCCCGGGTGAGGCAGATCAGTCGCCGGCCACTGGATGGCAGCTCCCACAGCTCTTGGCAGCTCATGCCCACTGCCAGCCACTCATGGTAGCTCACGGGAGCCCACTGAAGCTCCACTGCAGCCTATGCCATTGCCGGCAACTCACGGCAACCCAGCTCCAGGTCGAGCTGTTGTTCACCATCTTAGCTATAGAGGGCGCAGCGTCACTGGCCCTCATGTGGGATCTGAACTGGGGCCCTGCTGCTCAGAGCTGGTGTCCCAACCCAACACTTAACCAACGCGCCACTCGGCCAGCCCTGTTATCCCTTTTTAATGACAGTCATTCTAACAGGTATGAGGTGATATCTCATTGTGATTTTAATTTGCATTTTCATAATGTGATGTTGAGCATCTTCTTATGTACCCATTGGCCTTTCATATATCTTCTTTGGAGAAATGGCTATTCAGATCCTTTGTCCATTTTTTAATTGGATTATTATTATTATTATTATTATTATTTGCTATTGAGTTGTATGAATCTTTAAAAATATGTTTTAGATATTAATCACATATCAGATATACGGTTTGCAAATATTTTTCTCGTTCCATAGGTTTTCTTTTCACTTTGTTGAGGGTTTCTTGTGCTGTGTAGAAGAAGCTTTTTAGTTTGATATAGTCCCACTTGTTTATTTTTTATTCTGTTGCTTGTGCTTTGGTGTCACATCCAAAAAAATCATTACCAAGACGCATGTCAAGGAGCTTTATTCCTGTGTTTTCTTCTAGGAGTTTCATGGGTTCAGGTGTTACCTTTAAGTCTTTAATGGGTTTTGAGTTAATTTTTGTGAGTGGGATAAGATATGGGTCCACTTTCATTCTTTTACATGTGACTTTCCAATTATCTCACCATTTATTAAAGAGACTGTCTTTTCTCCATTGAGTATTCTTGGCTCCCTTGTCAAATATTAGTTGACCATATACACTTGGATTTATTTCTGGGCTTTCAAATCTGTTCTGCTGGTCTATTGGTACCATACTGTTTTGAGGACTAGAGCCCTCTCTGTAGCAAAGCTTGAAATCAGAAAGTGTGATGCCTCCTGCTTTGTTCTTTTTTCTCAGGATTTTTTTTGGTCTAGTTTTGTTTTAACACAGTCCAGGAATTCCTAGTATCTCTGTGGTCATATTCTGGGTGACTCAGTCACTAACGGTATTTTGGTTTTTGGAGGATTGTCCTCCTAGAATTGTCTGGGTAAAGTGATTCAGTGCTAATATTTAGAATATTTTCCCTGTTGGTATTTGGCTTAAATAACAAAAATGACATGTTTTACTAAGTCAAACAATGCAGGAACATTTAAGAAAATTTAATAATATGCCCTCTATTCCTGATCCCTCAAGATGCATGATAATAGTTTGCAGTGCAACCTTCTGTATCATTCTCTATGCTTAAATTTAAAAATATATACATATAAACATATAGGGAGAGTTTTGTTTTTAAAAATGGTTTTATACCACATGCATTATTCTACAGTACCTTTCTTTCAATTAGTACTATACTATGGATATCTCTAGAGCAATAATGTACACCTAACATCCTTTTTAATGGCTGCATAATAAGTACATGGTGTGGGTGTATCATAATTTATTCAACTGTTCCTTACGATGGACATTCAGGTTGTTTAGCGGTGGGATTTTTTGGCAATATAAATAATGCCATAATAAAAATTCGTAAACATATTCTTACATTCTGGTTTTTATTTCTATAGGCTACACTCTTCTAATTGGCATTTTATTTTATTTTTTATTTTTTTGGTATTTTTTTCTTTTTAAACTTTATTGGGGAACAGTGTATTTTTTCCAGGACCCATCAGCTCCAAGTCAAGTTGTCAAACCAGCAACCTTGTTGTTAGGAGCATGTGCTCTCACCAACTGAGCCATCAGACCGCCCGTTGGCAGCTCAGCGGCAGCTCAGCTTGGGCGCAGCTCACTGACCCATTCTAATTGGCATTATAAAAGCATATGGATATTTTCAATTTCAGTAGATAGTCCAGATTAATTTCAAAAGGGCTGTAGAAGTTAATGTTCTCATCAGCTGTATCTGAGATTGCCAGTTGCCGCTCCATCCTCAGCAACACTAGGTTCTGTTGCTCTAACAGTGGACAACCTGAAGTTGAAGAATTGCCTTGCTTAAGCTGCATTCCCATACTGCCAATGGGGTTCGTGCACATTTCATGTTTGTTGATGATTGCATTTTCTCGTCTATGAATTCCCTGTTTGTATCTTTGCCCATTTTTTAATTGAGCTTTTTGTCTTTTTCTTATGAATTAATAGGAGGAATTTGTATATTAGGGGAAATAACACTTGACCTGTCATATATGATGCAGTTATTTTGCTCTAATCTATCATTTGCTTTTCAACTTCATTTATGACATCTTTCCCCAAATAATTTGTAAAAGTAAGGATGAAATGTCATTGTTTGGGGGTTTATTTGAGGGGGAATATGTCAATAACATTTATTCAATGAATCATGTATTGCCCTGAATTGAAATGTCAAATTGGTTATATATGAAACTACCATATATGTTTTATTTTGTTCCTGCCATCTCTATTTTATTGCCTTGCTCTGTTAACATCTCTACTCTAACATGTCAAGGAGTAGAGTGTTCTATATTGGAGTAAATAAAGAATTAACTACATATTATGTTAGCTTGTTGACTATGAATATACTGTCCTTAAATTCTTTCAATATCACCCCCTAAACACTCAAATATAAAATGTTTTAAGCTAATGTATAGGCACACCATTTTATCACAGTAGCTTTGTAAGAAATTTTAATATTTGGAGATGCAAGATGGTACCCATGCCCTATATACACGCACATAAACATAGACCCACAATGTCGTACACCATTTTCAAGAAAGGGAATTCATTTTTTACATTTACAAAGAATGTAAACAACAATTTTTATGCTTATACTTTACTCCCATTTTTCAGGCAGAAATTAATGGCCATTTCTTGAAAAAATATGTGACATTGCTGCAAACATATGCAAACATGTGGAATTTTCTACACAAATAGAAAATACACTTAAGTCAGCTCAAAAGTGAATTTAACAGCAAAGCTGCTGTTGTTTAGCATGAATGAAAGGATGAAATTGTGAAGTGCTGCTTGATAAAATGCAAATGTCATCTTTGACATTCAACGGATTCCATCTTTTGATTTGACTGGCAAGTGATAAAAACTCTTGTTCATAAACATAGTTCACAAATGTAGTAATGGAATCAGAGCTTCCATCGCATGCTTTGTGAGACAAGAGCAGGCTACAGTCAAGGAAGACCAGATTTTTTTCAGGACTCTTTTGGGTTCACATATGTAGCCTCGATTCAGTTGTAAGGTCATTTTTGGCAGTCTGCATGCTTGATGTCAGCAAGTTAAGGATCATGGATACACATTTAATTTCAAGATAACTGGAGCAGAAATAACCATCAAAAGAATTCTGCAGGTTTCCAGGTGCCTACAGAGGTTTGCCTGCAGAATAATTGAAAAAGAATTTTACTCCCTACTTCGTTCTAAACAAACGGTTTTTCTAGCATTGAAAGGTTAATACAATTGCCTCCCCCTGTCTCCTTTTCCAGAACAGCAGTTTGGATAGAAGAGGGCTCAGCAGAATTCCCAATAGTGCAGGAGACTGAATGGAAAGAATGACCTCCTTGATTTGATTTAAAAAGTATCTGCCAATAAGTCAAGCCATGAATAAACTCATCCATGTCCAATTGTCCTAAGTAAATGTTCTTTTACTCTCAATATTTCCTGTTCCCCCACTTAATTTTTTTCCCCTCAAGGTCATTCAAGTGTTCAAGATCTGCCTTCTAGAAAGCCAGCAAATTTCTGTCTGTAGGAAAGTACATTATTTTCTACTGCCTTTTCTTGTTGAGAGCAAGAAAGCCATGATAGAAAGCCATGAAGCACATACATTTCTTTGTCAAAGCTGCAAGGATAGATGTTCTGTCAAGCATCACAGGGCTCCACGTCTACAGAAAATATTAAGATTGTTCTTCTAGTGGAAGTTTTATTTTGCAGATTCCACTCTAATGTTATCAGTGATCTTTGCATGTCCTAAAACGGATAACAAACAGGGATTCACCAATGATGTCCATGCAACACAAAGAAGGAAAGCCAAAAAGTTATTCCACTGGGAGGTCATATGAAAGGCATACCTGACAATTCCTCTAGAGTCTTTTTCAAGATATTAAAAGAAACAGCAGTTATTCTGGAGTGGTGGCGTCATTTCATTAAGGAACCACTTCAGTTTTCTCTCTCTCTCTGCTTTAAGCCACAAGCCTGCTTTACATTTCCAAGGCTTATGGCTTCATAAGATCTCTGCTATTATATGTGGGCAATTATCTTTTCACTTAGGTATGTGGTAAATAAACTTGACGAGAGAAGATTTTGTGCTGGAGCAAATACAAAATTTGATGGAGTTTTAGTCCTTATTGAATTATCATAAATTTTTTCAAAAAAAATTTTTTTTAAAGTAGAATCCAATAAAAGTTCACACATGGCATTTGTTACTCCTCACCAGTTTCCCCCCATGTTTTAACTTTTTGAAAAGACTAGGAATATTTTCTCATAGTATGTCCCACATTCTGGATTTGTCTAATTATTTCATGTGATTTTTCTTATTTAATTTTTTCATTTATTTCTGGTATTTTCTCCAAACTTGAATTCAGGTGCTAAAGATTTAATTAGATTCAGGTTAATTAAGCCTTTTGTGTAAAAACAGGTGATGCTGTGAACTTACTGAATTATATCAGGAGACACTATTAGTGATGTTAAATTTGATTAATTGGTTACTGTGGCAGCTGTTAGATATCTGTTACATAGATTTATTTTTCTCTTTCCAATTAGCATTTAATCTGTGGGGTAATACTTTGGTAATATACAAACATCCTATCAACTTTTAAAAACAAACTTATTGATATATAATTGCCAGGTAATAAACTGAACATGTTTAAGTGTACAATTGGCAATTTTGAAATGTAAGTACAACTGTGAAATCATCAAAACACAATAAAGGTAATGCACATACCCATTACCCCCTCCAAAAAATTTTCCTTTGCTTTCCCCTCCCCCCATCATTAAAGCAACCACAGATCTGCTTACTGGCACTTGATTAATTTGAGTTTTCTAGAATTTTATATAAATGCAATCCCACAGTATGTACTCTTTTTTTTTTTTTAAGATTTTTATTGGGGAATTGGGGGAGGGGAACAGACAAGTTGCTGTCCTTTTGTTCTTCAGTCTGGCTGTGGAGGATGTCGCTTCACTGGCCCACGTTGGTATTATCATTGTGCTCTTCCCAGGTGAGGCAGATGGGTCGCCAAGCCACTGGACTGCCGCTCACGGCAGCTCTTGACAGCTCAGGCTGGCTGCCAGCCACTCATAGTAGCTTATGGGAGCCCACCGCAGCTCCACTGCAGCCTACGCTGTCGCCAGCAACTCATGGCAGCCCAGCTCCAGGTCGAGCTGTTGTTCACCATTTTAGCTGTAGAGGGCGCAGCATCACTGGCCCTAATGTGGGATCCGAATCAGGGCCCTGCTACTCAGAGCTGGCGTTCCAAGCCAATTCTTAACCAATGTGCCACTAGGCCGGCCTTGTACTCTTTTTTTTTGTCTGGCTTCTTTCACTCAGAATAATTATTCTGAGATATATCCCCATTGTGTGTGTACAAATAATTCACTCCTTTTTATTGTTGAATAGATTCCATCGTATGGATGCTGCACCATTTTTTTCTTCTATCCACGCACATGTTGATGGACATTTGGGATATCTTCCAGGTTGGGCTATTACCAATAAAGTTGTTATGAATATTCATGTATAGGTTTTTGTATGAACATGTGTTTTCAAATCTCTTGAGTAAATTCCTAGCTGGTAGGTATATGGTTAACTTTTTAAGAAATAAAAAAATGAAACATGATTGGTAAAATTAAAAATCAACAAATTACATATAATCAAAATTAAGAACTTTTGCTTATTGAAAGACATTATGAAGAAAATTAAAAGACACACCACAAACTGGGAGAAAATATATGCAATTCACATGTGTGATAAAGGTCTTATACTCAGAGTGCCTAAAGAACTCTCAAAACTCAGTAATAAGAAAAAAGTATTAAACAAAAAATGGGCAAAATATTTGAAGACACTTTACAAAAGACAGTTTACCAAATTGTTGTCCAAAGTGATTATACCATTTTACATTCTCACCAGCAGTGATGAGAATTCCAGTTTCTCCATATCCTTGTCAGCACTTGGTATGGTCAATCTTTTTAGATTTTGGCCAGTAGTTGTGTCTCCTTATGGTTTTAATTTGCATTTCCCTGATGACTAATGATGTTGAGTATCTTTTCATGTACTTATTTGCCATCTGTATACCTTCTTTTGTAAAGTGTCTTTAAATCTTTTGCCTTGCTTAATTCACTGATTAGTCCTGATTGCTTTTCAAAGTCCAGAGTGCTAACCATTAAACCATGGGGTCACCCTGATTGCTTTTCTATACATTATTTAGAATTCTTTATGCAAATGATCATGTTATCTGAGAAAAAAGACAGTTTTATGTCTTCCTTTTTGATCCATATACCTTTTTTTTCTTTTTCTTACCTTATTGCACTGGCTCCAACCTCCAGTACAATATTGAATAGAAGCAGTGAGAACTTGTTCCTGGTGGGAAGTACTTAATTATTAAATATGATGTCAACTGTAGATTTTTCTTAACTTCTCTTCATTGAGTTGAGAAAGTTCCATTCTATTCTCAATTTGCTGGTTTTTCTTTTTTAGAAACACTGATTTTCAAATGCTAAACCAACTTTGTATTCCTGGGATAAACCCCCCTTGGTCATGATATATTGTCATTTTTATATACTGTTGGATTCAATTTGCTAAACTTTTGTTTTGAATTTTTACATATATGTTCATAAAGAATGTTGGTCTGTAGTTTTCTTTCTTTTTCAGTCTCTCTTTCATAAAGTCTGTGTCTGGTTTTGGTATCAGAGTAATGCTGGCCTCATAGAATGTGTTGGAAGGCATTGCCTTCTTCAATTTTTTGGAAGACTGTGTAAAATTAGTGTTATTTACCAATGAAGCCATCTGGGCCCAGGGTTTTCTTTGTAGGAAGTTTGCTTTTTGTTTTTTAACTACAAATTTGGTCTGGTTTCTTGAACACATGCAATATAACTGTAATAAATATTTTCATGTCATTTTTCTACCACCTGTGTCATATATGAGTCACTTTCAGTTGGTTGATTTTTCTCATTATAGGTTGTATTTTTCTTCATTGCATGCATATTTCATTGGATCTAGATATTGTGAATTATACCACGTGTGAATTTTTTTCTTTTTAATTCGTGTAAATAAATCCCTTCGGCTTTATTCTAGAACATGATTAAGTTGCTTATAAGCAGTTTGACCTTTCTGGATCTCACATTAAGCTTTGTTAGGTAGAACCAAAGCTGCATGTATTCTAGGTTAATTTTCCCTAGGACTAAAGCAATGTCTTTCTAAGAACTGCAGCTGGTGCTCTGTGGATTATGAGGTTTTCCACTCTGGCTGGTGGGTACAGGCGCTTCTTCTGGCCCTTTGTGAACACCAGGCACTGTTCCCTCTAATCTCTGAGGTGGTTTCCTCACATGTATGTGCTAACCAACACTCAGTTGAATACTTCAGGGACATTCCCTTTAGATTTCCAGAGTTTTCTTTGTGCAGCTCACTTCTTTTCTTCCCTGCAAACTCCAGGCATGTTGGTTTTTCTAGGATGCCAGCTACATCAACTCAACTCAAGGAGAACACTAGGCTTTGCCTAGGGCCCCCTTCCCCACACTGTATCCTGGAAACTAACTGAAAGCAAATACCCTGCGGCATTCAGAGGTCTCACCTCATTTGTTTTCAGTCTCTCAGGGATCACTGTCTTTCACTGGCTGATGTCCAGTGTCTTGAGTGTCATTTTTTTCATATATTTTACCTGGTGTTTTAGGGTATATAAGCTTATCCCTGTTACTCAATTGTTAACAAAAGTGGATGTCCTATGAACTTTTTACCCAGTGGTTCTTATATCTATTAACAATTGCTGCATTTAATTAGTTATTTCATTGGAGTTTGGTGATTTAAAAAAATCTACCATTTTTTTTTTCTGTATTAGGCAGCATCCATCTGTAAAGAAGCTTTCCTCCATTTTCTGGAGCTGAGCCTCCATTCCTTCTATTAATATAAGGGCAGAGTTACTGTCTTACTTTTTCTCTCCTTTTAGAATAAAGAGTTGTTATCAATAATCTCCTCCAACAGTAGCAAATGAGTTTCTTCTCCCCCCCACCCCGCTTCTTTTTGTTTAATTTTGGATGTCGTTATGAACTGGGACATTTATTTACTGAGTTAGTTATTGTGTTACTATCACTTTATAGTGATGCTCACGTTGCTCCAAATTTAGCCAATGGGAGTGCCTTCCTTCTAGTTTCTGAGCCCTCTTGAAACACCTCCATTAGACTCTGAGCACTTCCTTGCTTCCCACAAACAGATTTCTTAGCCTCACCTTGTACTTGCCATGCTCCAGACCTGAAATTGCCCATTTCTCTGAAAAGTCCTGGTTCCCTTTAGTAGAAAATATTATCTGGAAATCAAGAGCTGGTCTCTAGTGGAAGTCCCTTGTGGGGTTGTCAAGGGGGAAAGTGTTTTAGATGCCACAGCCTGGCAACTGCAATTATGATACTTTAGCCTTTTATGCACAATAGCATCCCATGCTGGCAAACACTTTAAAACATTTTTAAAGTGAGATGAGACTTTAGTAGTATACTTAGACATAATTTTTTTCAAATTTTAAAAATCAAGTAAAAAGGTCATTTTGGAGATGATTTAAAGAACACTTTAAAGGCTCTTCAGAGATCCCCAAGAAGTGCCTGGTCTTGTGGTTAGGAATTTGCTCTAGGATAGGGCAGTTGTTCTTACCTGGCTGCACACTGATATCACCTGGGGAGCTTTAAAAAAAATACTGATGCCAAGGTCCTACCTCAGAACATATTAAATCAGGATGTTTGGGGATATGTCTCAGCATCGTTATCTTTGTTATTTTTGTTTGTTTGATGAAATCTTTCCAGGTGGTTCTTATGGGCTGCTGGCATGGAGAGCCATTCTCTTAGCATCTCAATGCCATTAAAAATGCAGTTTTTACTATTCTTGAGAATAGTAACATCTAAATTGTGTGATTGCTTATTTGTACACCTCACTGATGCCAGGTAGGGGAGGGTTGGGGGATGGTGTAGAGAAATACCCACTTGGGTGTCTGGGCAATTGCTGGAAAAACTGAAAGAAAAAAAAAGACAGGCAGCGTATACAAACTGAAGTGCTTTTTTTGCTTTGATCAAATTGCTGATCGAGTCCTCTAAATTGTTTATTAGAGAAGCAATAAAACTTTTTCAGGAAATATTTGTTTGAGCTGTTGGCAGATTAACAGAGTTAATGCACTGTTTGGATAATTTCAGCATTGATGTCCCTTATCTATGTCATTGTGTCCTAAAGTTTGCCAACTGCCATCACTGCTGTTTTGAAATAACTTGGATCTGGTACTCAAGGCAATTGCTTCACTTTCCTTTTATTCTGTTGCACAATATAATTTTCCAAATCAATCATGTCACTAAGTGTGTGTCTAGATATAATGGCCTGAAATCTGAAACAATGGAACTGCTGGTGTGGTGAGAAATGGCTTTCTCATTTAATTTGTCAGACTTCCAAGGACTCATCCATTCTCTAAGCAAAGTTGCAGCCCAAATTCGATATTTAAGAACTCAATTATAATTGATTGAAAATATTTTCTTAAGAGCCAGTTGACTAAAGATGTCCTAGAAGGTTTGTCTTTCCAACTTTTTAATACATAAATTTTCAAACATGTAGAAAATTTGGAAACAAAATTTAGCACAACGAACGTCTGTGCACCTCCAACTTAGATTTACTAATCAGTAGCATTTTGCCACGTGTATTAGTATGCTAGGGCTGCTATAATGAAGTGCCATAGACTGGGTGGCTGAAACAACAGGAGTTTATTTTCTCACAGTTCTGGAGGCTGAAAGTCCAAGGTCAAGGTGTGGGCAGGGTTGATATCTTCTGAGGCCTCCCTCCTTGGCTTATATTGTAGATAGCCGTCTTCTCAAAGTCTTCCCTCGATGTGTGTCTGTGTCTTAATCTCTTCTTATAAGGACAGCCAATCAGATTGGATTAGGACCCACTCTAAGGGCCTCATTTTAACTTAATCACCTCTTTAAAGGCCATATTTCTAGTCACATTCTGCAGTACCAGGAATAAGGAATTCAATATATGAATTTGGGGAGGAGGAACACAATTCAGCCCATAACACCAGGTTTGCTTTACTTCTTTTCTTCTATCATGTGTCACACACACACACACACACACACACACAGGTGTATTGATTTGATAATCCATTTCAAAATACTTTATAGACATTATGACATCTCACACCTAAATATGTCACCTTGCATCTCTTGAAAATGAGGATGTTTTCTTATGTAACCTTAATGTCATTGGCACATTTAATAAAATTGAAAATATTCTGTATATTTGATTTTCACCAATTATCCAAAGAATTTTTTATGGCTGTTCATATTTTTCTGAATAAAGATCCGGTAAGGTTTATACTTGAATTTGGTTATCTCTTTTTAGTCTTTTAAAATCTAGAATAGTCTTCCTACCTCCACCCATCACATCGTTCTTTCCCTCTTAGCACTGACTTTTTGAAAACACTAAACAATCTAGAGTGTTTCACATTTTAGATTTGACTAATCGTTTCCTTATAATATCATTTACCTTGTTCCTCTCCATACTGTGTTTATATAAATTAGGCGTTAGATATTGTGGTTAGACTGCAAAACTGACAATATTTTTCCTATTAAGTGATGTCTATTTCTCCTCCCCTTGATGCTGGGATTGACCACGTGACTTGCTTTGGCCAATGGGATATTAGCAAATGTGACACTTGAACCATGCTTGTGCATCGGGGCTTGCCCGTCTTTCCTGTTGTTGGGGTTTCTGGGACTGGGCCAGTCACTGGCTAAGAAGGGTCCTATGGCTGTGTCTCCATTTTCCTGGCTGACATTAAGAGTGAAGTTATTCTCAACCATCCAGCTGGCTCATACCAGAAGAATCATCTCTCTTAAGCCACAGGATAATATGAAAAAATCAATGGTTATTGTTCTAAACCACTATGCTTTGGGATGATGTGTTCTGCACCAAAAGCAGTTGATGCAGACATAGAGGCTTGATTCAATTCAGGTTAAACGTTTTGGCAGGAATACTTCGTAGATGGTGCTGTGTACTTTCATTGCATCACATCAGAGGGATTCATAACGTTAGTCAAAGGCTCACTTTGAACCTGGTTAAATGTGGATTTAGAAGACTTATACTTGTTTATATCATTCCTCAAGTTAGCATCTCCTCTGGATTTTAGTGTCAGGTCACCCTTCAGTCATCAGGGTTTGTAGGAAGTAATGGTGATGAGTGGCGATGCCCCTCCCCCATGGTCAGATTGACCAATGCCCAAGGGTAGCAGCAGCACTTGTCAAGGGGGAGGAGATTATCCCTACCAGGTTATAGCCGCACACGGCACTGTTCTAAGTAATGCCGATGGGTATTTTCCTAAGGACTTTGCTCTACCTAATGTTGGAGTTGTACAGATACCCTTCTGTATAGACAGAACCAAGCTTATCTTGATTATCTTACTTAAGATGACCAAGTGGGTGACTATTCCATTCTTGCACATTTAAAATAAGCAAGTAGTTATTTAATACAAGAGTAAAAGGAGAGCTTCCACTCAGTACCACCAGGAAGGTAAAGAAATTACTAAGTTACAGCATTGTTTCAGAAGCTGAAATTGAAGAATATCAAAGAAAAGGAAGAGAAGAAAAAGAAAAGCACTTTTACTGATTATCTACAATGCTCTGGGCCTTTTGTTGGAAACTTTCCCAATTGCTACAGAGGAGAAGCAACACTAGTTAAATGACAAAGCATTTGAGGCTCTTATCAAACCACAACCATTTGTTTGTCATTGAATAGAACCCACCCTGGGGTAAAAGAAAATGCATTGGAAAAATAGTTGACCCCACACCTATTTCTTTTTTTTTTTTTTTTTGCTGAGCCATCCTGCCACCTGTTGGCAGCTCAGCGGCAGCTCAGTTCAGGCTGGGAATCGAACCAGTGACCCTGTTGCTCAGAGCTCACACTCTTGAGTGAGCTCGTAACCAACTGAGCCACTCAGCCAACCCCTCAGACCTATTTCTTTAAATAAGTATATGTAATAATAATAAAGACCAAAAGAAAATTTGTAATTATTTCTTAAGGTGATCCTTTTGTTCCTATTCAAATTACCTATATATGATTTCATGTAACTTTCATCTTCTCTTTGCTTTTTGTTATAGTTTTTAGTTTTCTTTATATTGAGTATATAATACTTCTATAGTTAGAAACAAAATAACAGTAAGTGAAGTTAATGAGAACATTTAGAAGTTGAAAAAAGAAAGTATGGTGTCCTTATTAACTTTTTTCTATGTATTCTATGTAATATTTCAAAATTATATTGAATCTTATGTTGTATTATATAAACTTCCCAAAATTACATAGAAGTAGAGAATATCACAAATCCTCATGAATTCATCACAGGACATCAGTAGCCATCATCAATTTACCAAATTCTCTCTCCCTCTCCCTCCCTCCTTCTCTCTCTCTTTTGAACATTTTTAAAGCAAATTCCAGACATCATGCTATTTTAGTCCTAAATACTGTAGCATGAATCTCCAAAAAGGAAGGGCACATTTTCATACCTAATCACACTGCATGGCCACCCATAATAAAACTAACACTAATTCCTAATGCCACCTAATACACAGACCATAATCAAATTTCCCCTATTTGCTAAAAAAATCCTTTTAAAAATTGGTTTGTATGTATTAATATCCAAACGAGGTCCAGTCATTGCATTTGGCTGTTTATAATCTTATATCTGTCTTAACTCTTACCTGTAACAGTCTTTCCCCATTTCTGTTTGTTCTGGGCCATTGACTTCTTTGAGAAACCTGCTCAAATGTTCTCTAGAATCGACAACACTGTGGATTTGGCTGAGCACATTTTTAAAAAGAAAAAACAAAAAGCATTGCAACTGTGATTCTATAATACCGGCCTACCTAAACATCTCCAAAACACGAAGTCCCCCACCAGTGATCTCTGTGAGCAAAAATTTATACTGAAATTTTTTTGTAAGACGTTGATTTAATGAACAGCACACTAAATGGATATAATAAATTGCATTCCCTTTGCTGAATAAGTGTTATTTGGGATGAAAAAGAAGTTAACTTTATGGAAAATTTAGCCTTTAAAGAACATTTGAAATTGTGCTTTAAGGATTGAAACTAAGAAAAATATTCTCCACTGAGTTCCTTGTAAGTGAATACCACTGTATGAATAGAAAACTCTCTATAGAGAAGTCAGCAAAGAATAAAAGCAGTCTTTGAAATTCGAGAATATGCATTCTTCAACTCTATTTTCATTTATGTGATGTGGTTGGATTGCCAGAAAATAAAAAAAGCACAGGATACCCAGCTAAATTTAAATTTCAGATAAAGAAAGAATAAGTTTTTTAGCATAAGTACTTTCTGGGCAATATTTGGGGCATACTTCTAGTAAAAATTATTTGTTGTTTATCTAAAATTCACATTTAACTGGGCATCCTGTATTTTTGATTTGCTAAATCTGGCAACCTGTGAACAAACTCTTTACTACGGTAAGGTGGGGAAGACTCCAGGAGGAGCTGCAATACTGGAGAAGTGTCTCATATGAGGATGCAGTTGCCCTCTTGACCGCACTTCTGATATGTAGGAATGGCCACCAGGTCTATGGTGCCCTACAGCTGTTTCCTTGGGCAGCCTGGTTTCCCATTTTTGGGAATAAGCTCCCCCCAGCTGAGGTTCTGTGGGGGACCTGCCAAATCTGAGTCGAATGTGAGACTATTCCTGCTCTTCTCTTTTTCTCTGAGTAACAGGAATCACAGAAGCAAAGACCACCAGAGATTCTGGAATAAAAATGGAGTCCAGGATTCCACTGCAAGTTCAGTCCCTTAAGGTTTTCTTTGTAAACACCAGAGGTACAAAAAGACTAAACATAAAACAAAATACAAGACAGGAGACAAGAGGAAAAATAAGAGAAGTAGAAAAATTAAATCCAAAGATTCTGGCCTCAAAAGGCCCATCAGTGCACTATAAAACTTAACTGTGAACTTCCTAGCAACCAAGGCAAAGAAGAAATCCACTGGGTTACAGAAATTTTGTTGGTAGGCTAGCAATAGAAAATCTCTTAATTCCTGTAGAAGCAAATGGTTTTCCCAGCCCTTAGTTCTGAAGGTCATTTGTCCTGGGGATCAAGCATAGTAAAGATATATAAGAATGGTACAGTAGCAACTATTTCTTCAAAGCAAAATAAAAACAGAACACCCTTGCACAGAAACTTTAGAACTTCAACTGCCTGTGTGTGTTGGGATCTTTTAATGGCCGTTTTGTACAGCTTATGTCTTGTATGCCCTTAAATATGCAAAGGTTTTGCATCAGAGCGCTTCCAAACACATTTTCCCTGGGAAAGATGTCCCATGGTAGTCTGCACTCCACATCCCCAGTCTAGGCTTTTCTGTGATCCTTGTCTATAGAGGCACGCCTCAAATTTGTCCTTGACCTCTTGTTTGACCAACTGATTTGAATTTGAACTTCTAGGTTTTTAATTTGGCAACCTTTGACTTTACTTCCACTGCCCTGTTACATGGCCTCTGGGCTTAGCCATGTGTCTTTCTTTGGCCAAAGGGATAACAGTTAACTTTGCAAAGCACGGGCTTGAAAAGTGCGTGCATGTTTCTGCTTGCACTCTTTCACAGCTGGGCCCTGTTTCTCAGACTTGGCCCACCACCTCGAGAACATGCCTGAGCTAGCTGGTTATAGGGAAGTGAGAGATGTGTGCAGCTGAGGCCCTCCTAGACCCCCCAGCCTTTAGCAGAACAGCCAGCTGACCACAGACACATGAGCAAGCCCAGCCCAAATTAGCAGAACTATGCAACCAACCCACAGACTCAAGAGAAGTAATAAATGGTTGTTGTTTTAAGCCATGAAGTTTTGGGATAGTTTATGACACAAGCAATAGTTGGTTGATATGGTGGGGGAAGGTGAATCGCACCCCTAAACTTATAGAGGACCATCCTGTTTCTGCACAAAAGTGAGTTCTATGAACTTATAAGTTGCATGAGGACATTTCATTTTTCCAGAAAATATAATTCTAAATCTTCAGATATTCAAATGAGTACTCCCCCTGCCCCAAACTCTACCCCTTTAAGGATGAAAGTCAATGATATGGCAGTCATTGACCTGAAAAACATTCTAAGCAAAACTTTAATATGACTCCTCAGTCATAGATAAGAGTAAAATTATTTCAAGGCCAATGGAGTTTGCATTTGGGTCAGGGGATTCTGGTATCTCTTAAACAGTACAGATTGATACCATTATTTTGTGAACCATGAAATTGATAGCTCCTCTCTGATATTTTTGATCTAGCATTTAAAGCTGACTTCACTATTTCAATTCAAGCATGCATACTTCCTTGATTAAAAAAAGGGAAAGACTTTGGAGGGGAAAAACACCACAGAAGAATAAATGCTGTTCAGAAACGTAGATTAAGCCAGGGAGAACTGTGGCGAAAAGAGCAAAGAGTGAGCTGGGGCTCCTTGGAATCCATACCTGGTAGTGAGGACACAGGAGCCATCAGGGCCAAATTCAGAGAACCGCTCCAGCAAACATATGGCAGCAAATTAAATTATCTTTTAAGTGAAAAATAAAATCTTCCTGGAGTCAATTAGAGCTGGACCAAGTCCTGACTCTTGTAACTGAATATGGGAAATAATTTGGGGCTGCAGTTTATGTTGACGAAGAAACAGAACATGTGATGCTGGTTCTTTTCTTTAAAACATAGTTCTTTTGCATTTAATTCAAATACATACAGATTTTTTTTTTCAGTCTTGATATAGCAGGTCCTCCTAAGGCCAAGAAATGATAAAAAGTGGTCTTTTCATAGTACATTATTTAAAGTTAAAACTTATAGGAACAGCCATCTTCATGTTACTGTCTAAAAGATTATCCTGTACTTCTCTGCTTTAGAGCTTAGAAGTGAATTATTTTCTAGACCACTAAAAGTGAGGTGAGACATTCTGTCAAATCATATGGTTACTGACAAATCATTGATGTTAAAAAGGCTTTGACCTCATTGAGGCAAGTATTCATGAAAAGATTTGAGGGGGCCTAGGTACAATCATCATCTTCATACGATAGAAGCCTGTTTCTGATGTCTGAGGTAGGGCCTTTATCTCTCTGAGGGTATCTATCTATGTCTAAAATAGAAACACCTTCCTGGCCAAGGTCATAGCCTGCTGGGGATAGACCCAATTTCTAGAAATCAATTTTGGTTTTGGGGTGTCCTGCCAAGCTTCACTGTACCGGAACAGAGGACCATGGAGCTTGGAGGTGTCACATGATTCTCGTCAACTTGACATATTCCTAAGCAGCACTCTATTATATACAAACACAAGCCAGAATGCCTTTGTTGAAAATGACCTTTAGTTAAAGCCAGAACTGTGACAACTCTAACCTTGATATCAGCGACTTTGCAATATGAAGCCAGCGTGGGGACTGGGAGAGAGAGGGAGGCAGAGAGAACACCAACCAAACACAGAACGGGGTGCAAAATACCTGGAGAATCTAGGGAGACACCGAATAAAAGCAGGAGTAATTTACCAACAAAAAAAGAGTCCAAGTAAAATGCCACTCGTGTAAGCAGACTGGAAAGCACACTTTCAAAGACCAGGAATCTGCTTTCCAAGCCTAACGAACCAATGCTCTTTGTGTACCATGGTAACTTCTTTCTTACATCATCATCCGTTTCTGCTGATTTTATTATCATTGGCTCAACTTTATAAAAGCAATAAAAAAGGGGAGACAAAGAAAAGCAAATTGTTGAGGTGAGCTGGGAAAAGCAAAAGGTTGTATCAAGATGACATTTAACACACTGGCCCAAGGTTTCCTTTGAGTCGCACAGTTAAGATCACAGAACAATATGCGGAATGAGCCAAATTACACGGTACATTAAAAGAAACTCGAGTTATTTCCTCAACCCCACAAAGTAGGCAATGCCACGGACCACTGCCTCTCCACGAGAGGGAGAAATCCTTTCCATGTTTCGGAGAGGTTCTATTTTAGTCCTTGGAGAGTGTATTTGGATTCCTTTATTTCATTTTCATTGTCCTTCTCTCCCTTGTGAACATACTTTGTACAACATGAGGTCTAAGCCTCTTCCCTTTGGCTAGTAATATGGAGAGTTGGAAACAACACACTGTTTCAAGTTTTTCAAAGTTTATCAATGATCGGGATATTTTTCTGCTTTGGAGGAGTTAAGTAGCACATTCCAAAGGTTTCTTTGGGAGGATGTTGGCTTTATTTTTCCTATGATGAGAAGCAGCCTTGTAGTTCCTACCAGTCTTAGACAATTAGGTGTATTTATCTTTATTTGTATTATAAATATGAATCACTTCAAATTAATTTAGCATCTTTTATTTAGGTTGGCTTTTGAGATCCATAGTAAAAACTAAAAGAGAGCCAACTGATATGAGATCCAGCTGCCAAAAATTATATTTAAAATTAGAGTTTTCTTGCTTGCTTCTTTCTGACAGAAACTGGGGGCATCTGTCCCTACAGAACATTTTTCAGAAGTCATCTTAAAACGACATTAAGATCATTTAGCCCAAGGTCAAAACAGAAGGTGTACAAGATTTCTTGTTAGTTCACTTGGTCCTAGGGTCAGCTTCGTAGAGTTTCAGGATTTTTTTTAAAAGATTTTTTTGGGAATTGGGGGAGGGGAACAGCATTGGGGAATCGGGGAAGGGGAACAGACAAGTTGCTGTCCTTTTGTTCTTCAGTTTAGTTGTGGAGGACATGGCTTCACTGGCCCATGTTGGTATTATCATTGCGCTCTTTCCGGGTGAGGCAGTCGCTTGCCAGCCATTCGGCAGCCACTCACAGCGGCTCATGGCAGCTCACAAAAACTCACGCCTGCCGCGGGCCAGCCCCACTGCAGCCTACACCGTTGCTGTGACTCACGGCAGCCCAGCTCCAGGTCGAGCTGTTATTCACCATCTTAGTTTTACAGGGTGCAGCGTCACTGGCCCTAATGTGAGACCCGATCCTGGGTCCTGCTGCTCAAAGCTGGCATCCCAAGACAACTCCTAACCAATGCGCCGCTCGGCTGGCCCAAGTATGTGTTCTTTTAATTAAATAAATGAATAAATATGTATTTTGCTTATTAAATAAAATGATAGAATATTAACTAGATAACTTTTTATACTTTTGTATACATCCTATACTTTGAACAATGGAGAAAGAAATAAAAGAGCTTTTAAATAAGGCAAAGTATATTTCATTGCTCTATTATTGAAACTGAGAACTTTGGTTTGCAGATTTTATGATACAGAATGGGGTATATCTATCCTGGTTAAAGCTGAAAGGGTTTCTCTGCCTTCAAAGTTGTATTTGTATCTTGTTTATATATACATTTTTAAAGATTTTTATTGGGGAATTGGGGGGATGGGAACAGTGCTGGGGAATTGGGGGAAGGGGAACAGACAAGTTGCTGTCGTTTTG
>NW_017731857.1:1162766-1168027 GCF_001890085.2 Hipposideros armiger | reverse complement strand
TCTGGATGGCCGCTCACGGCAGCTGCTGGCCACTCACGCTGGCTGCCGGCTACACATGGTAGCTTATGGCAGCCCACTGCATCAGGGGACTGCAGCCTACGCCGTCGCCGGCGACTCACTGCAACCCAGCTCCAGGTCGAGCTGTTGTTCAGCATCTTAGCTGCAGAGGGCAATGTCACTGGCCCTCATATGTGGGATCCGAACCGGGGCCCTCTGGCGTCCCAAGCCAGTTCTTAACCATTGCGCCACTCGGCCAGCCCTTGTTTATATTTTTTAAAACACCGTTACAACTTGGGTATTACTTGAGTATTTTCCCAGTGTTCTGAAAAATGACTCTACCCTCCGGGATCACTGCTCTGCACTCAGAGTCATCCTTCCTTTTTCATGAAGGGTAACACGTATTTGAAGCTTAGAAGTTTTATCAGCCTGTAGAATTTGAGGAGTGTGATGACCTTCTTTCATTTTGTCCTCTCTCTGCCCTTTCAGTCCATGTGGGCACTGTTTCTGATGGTATAACGTTCTCAACAACACTGCAGGTCTCTTTTATTTGTCACAGAGATTCACTCTGTTCGGTAAGAGGTTCCTCTACTGATCCTTCCTAAATAATCCCACATCTATTCCTGGCCTTTGGTGAGGTGGCCAAGGGTATTCCTGAGTCATATGCCTACTGCTTTCAAAGAGCCCTTTGTGTGATTGAATACACTGATCTTTTGATTTTTCCCGGGCTGTAGCAAAAGGTTATTTCTTCTTCTCAAATAACTAATGAAGAATTTGAGACTTGGAGATGCTATGAACTTGCCCATATTTCTCTCAATCCCCCATAGCTATGCTGCGGTGCTTGCAATTCTTCTAATAACAAGGCCTTACTCATTTCAAGGTTGTTCCTGTTTCCTTTGCCTGGAATTCTCTTCCTCTAGGTGTCCATTGAACTGAAGGGTTTCCTGGGATGTGAGACTTTTAGTGCTAAAACTGGGAAAGTCCAGGCAAACTGGACAAGTTGGTTATCCAGCTAGAATATATGCTGTGTACAGGCAGGAGTCTTGGTTGCTTATTGGTGTTTCTACGGCCCCTAGAAGAGGCACTGGCATATGGTAGGTGCTCAGTAAATATTTGTTGCATAAATACATAAATACTATGCAGAGTCTATTCTGGCAATGGCACACAGTGGGGACAACTATACAGTTTCCAGAGGGAGCACCCAGTATCAGAATTGGTGGCATTGGAGGCACAAGATGCACTACCCAGGGTTGAGTGCTGGTGTGATGGTTCATTGTGTGTGTCACCTTGACTTGGCTAAGGGATGCTCAGATAGCTGATAAAATATTATTCCTGGTTGTGTCTGAGGGTGTTTCTGGAAGGGATTAGCATTTGAATCACAAACTGAAATACAAATGGGGAGGAGAGTAACACAGAACAGAACATCTGATATCTATGTGACACTATCATATAATTTGACATATATGAAATTTGGTTCCCAGGAGCAGGGGAAAGAAAAAAGTAAATAAATGCATGAAGAGATAATGTCAAGAACATTCCAAAATGATGACTAATATCGATTCACAGACCCTAAACCCAACCCATAGCAGGATAAATACAAAGAAATTCACACATAGGCACATCGTAATTAAACCAAAGATGAAGGCAAATCTTAAAGGCAGCCAGAGAAAAAGACATATTCTGTTCAGTGGCCACAATACAAATAATAGATGACATCACCAGAAACAATAGAGGCCAGAAGACAATAAAATGACATCTTTAAGGATGGAAAGATAGCTCCAAGGTTTTATCTTGACTGTCAAAATACTGTTGTCATCCACAGACATGCACTATCACCAGTGTCATCATTAGGAGGTTAGAGCTGGAGTAAATCAAGAAATAGAAGGAGCGCTCAGAGGTAGAGAGAAACTAAGGGCTCAAATGTCACAATAATTTGGTGAGAGGGAAAACCAATAGAGAAAATAAAGAAGACAAGAGTAGGTATGACTGGATTGCAGTATGTCCAAAAGAAATGGTGCTACTGGCATGTGAGGTTGGATAATTCTTCACTACGTGAGATGACAATGCACTGCAGGATGTTTTGCATACTTAGCTCCGAGGATAAATGATGATGGCTCTCCTCAGTCAGTCATTGTAACCACCAAAATGATGCCCGTTGTTCTTCACATTTTCAAACGCTCCCGAAGTCAATATGCTACTAGGTATGGCAGGATTCTCAAACCTTGGCAATATTGACATTTTGGGCTATAGGATTCTTTGTTGGCGGGGGAGCATCCTATACAGTGTAGGATGTATAGCAGTATCTCTAATTCATCAAGACCAGGAGCACCCGTCTCCCAGTTGTGATAACCAAAAATATCTCCAGACATTGTCAAGCACCCTGTAGGGGAGGAACAAAGTTTCCTCTACCCTTCTAGGTTCTTTTGGCTGATCTAATAATTAAATCTACATAAGACAGATTAGATTAATAAGAGAAAATAACCAAATTTAATTACATACATATGTACGGGACCCCACATGTATGAGAAAGTCAGAGACCCCCACATACATGAGAGATTCAGAGACAGAAANAATTAAAAGCTCACTTGTTTGAAAGTAATACGCAAAATTACTCAAAGAACATTCCAGCATCCTTTCTAGTGTTCAGCAAATCCACAGATACCAATTACTTCATTCATACAAATGGCATTTAATAAACTTATGGTTAATAAACTCAGTTCATGAATAGAATGTGGATTTATAAGGCCCCACAAGTATTTCTTAACCAAATATTTTAATGGGGCAGAATAGCAACCTAAAAAGCATTGTAAACACTGTAGTATTTAAGAATCTAGAACTTAGAGGTAACAGGCAGTTCAGAAATCAAAGCGTGTTTGATTGTCCTGATTATCACTTCAGCAGATCATCAAGAAATCTGTTGACTCAGCAAACGACCACAATGTTAGTGTTAGGCTCAGTTTTAAGATATTCAAGCAAAGCTTTTTATCTCACCTCACAGAGTGAATTAGCCAAATGAGGTAGGTAAGCTACGTCAACAATGATGCAAATATGAAAAAGATTGGGGGTGGAGGGCTGGAGAAAATTCTTTTATAGTTAAACAAGCACCACATTAACTTCATGAAATGACCCTTTAAGGGAAGTAGAGTAGGGAAGGATGTTATCCCAGGTTCATAGATGGTTAAACTTGGACACAGAGAAGAGAATTGCTCAAGGACTAAGAGACCTGCATTTGAACCTGGGCGTGCCTGACTCTGGAACCCACGCTACCAGGTCATTCTGCTTCCGGCATTATTGGTAATAGGAAAGAACATTATTAGCAATGTAGAAGGCTATTCCAATGAGAAAGCACCATGAACAAAATTCTAAATTAGCATTCTTTTCATTGTTTTTCTGGGGAGATTGGTATTTGTTATTCAAGCAAGACAACATTAATTTTTATTAAAATTGCCAGTGTGTAAATAAATAATATCCTTGAGAGAACTGCTGCAAACGTCAAGATGGGTGAAATTTAAACGTCTTCAAGGAAATTCAAATACAGGATCATTTACTGACAGTCGCTCATTGTGCTAAAGAAGAAGATTTTTAGAGTTTGGGGGCCAAACCTGTGAGTAGCTTTCATGATACAGGTGCCTTTCCTGTCTCCTCCCCTGCGTGCTGGACATTCCATAAGGTGAGAGAGAACCTGTGATTTCTTTTCGTATCTAACATTGGGAGATGGGATTCCCATAGATACTGAACTGCATTGGTCTTCCTCGTTGACATGCAGTGAATGTAAACCAAAATGCTTCAGGGGCCAAGCTGGCAATGAAGCGAGCGATGGAAGGAGGACGTAAAAGAATAGAGCGGGGAGAACCGTGGGAAACGCCACACAGATGCCCAGTCTAGAGAGCGGCAGATGTGCAGCTCCGGTGAGTGTTGCCACAATGGACCACGACCCATTGCTATCAGAGTTTTTATTTTTTAAAGACAGGCTAGAAATCTATATTTTCTTTAAATTATCTGATTTGTAAAGGTTGACAATGAATTTCATTTTGAAGATTACGGGTGCCGCCAGGGTCTGAAGCCTCTGCTCTCGTTGTTAGTTCTGGCGTGTCCATCACTCTGACTTTTGTCCGCAGGCTGTGCTCAGGGAGCCTGGCAGCTGCAGGAATGTGGGGAGCTCCGCTGAAGCCATGCTCTAGCCCCGATTCTGAAATCCCGTGTTGGCAGGCCTGATGGGCAGGGCCTTTGTGCCGAGTGGGCTCCACAGTCCTACGTGCTCAGGCCTGTTCAGGAGAGGTCATTTGCCCAGTGTAGGCAGTAGTAGAGTTACATAGGCTTCAGCTGAAAGGACCTTGACTAACCTGCCCTTAACAATGAACATCAAGACCCGATGGATTCCAGCACTTGCCCAGTGTCTCCACCCTGCACCCCTGGCCCACAAGATGACTTATTAGATCAAAGAACTGGAAACTCAAAAGCCCTCCAGACCATAAGTTCAAAAAAATTTTTTGTCTATTTGGTGAGTTTGGCAGGGGTATTGTTAACTTTGTGAGAAAGACATGTAATACGTAGTGGCTCATATCATCTCTTGGTAGAATTCCTCATAATAATCTCTTTTATACAAACATCTTCAAAGCCTGCTTCTCTCCCTAACCAAGCCTGGCCAGTTAGAAGAATTTTAAAAGAACAATAAATCTTTTTAAGTAACTACTTGGGTGGACTCGGGGAGTTAGTTTCTTTTTGTCTATATTGTTTTAAGTTAACCACCTGTACAAATTGTTTTTAATTACAAAAGTAATATATATCTGTGAAAATTCAAACAAAACTCAAGTACACAGAGTAAAAATTGCAAGTTCTTGTTAGCTCCTATCCCATGCCAGGTGGCAGCTATTGTTAGCAGATGGGTATTCCCCTCACCCTGATCTTTTTCTGTTCTTTTGCATATGCACACACACACACGTGTGTATTTTAATAGCTTAACCATAAATCGCAAAAGACCTATTGCCCTGTATTATTCTCAGAGTTGCTCTGTTTATTAGACAACGCATGTTGGAGGTGAATGTGAACCAACTTTTAGCTTATAGATTTTTTATGAATCTAAATATGTGCATGAAGCATAACTAAAACACTTTACTCAGAATTGGAAGCTTAGCCAGAGGTAGACGAGGTTTTAAAATTGGGATAACTGGGCTGGCCGAGTGGCGCGATGGTTGGGAACTGGCTTGGGACGCCAGAGGGCCCTGGTTTGGATCCCACATATGAGGGCCAGTGACACTGCCCTC
>NW_017731857.1:1144278-1162302 GCF_001890085.2 Hipposideros armiger | reverse complement strand
ATTTAGGCCATCAGGACACAAAGGAGTGACAGGATCCTGTGGTGAGTCATACAAGTGGGTGGTTCACAGCGAGCTGCCCAGAAGCTGCCGGCCATCCTCACATCTGTCATCTGCGGCAGCATCAACAATAAGCTGCCAGTGCTGCAGGAGCAAAATGGCTTCTGCTTTGCCCTCATTTTCAAATATCACACCAGCACCTCTCATGGGAGGACGCTAAACCAGACCTCTGCCAGTAAGAATGAGTTTGGGAAATGTAGTCTTTAGGCCTCCAGCCCCTGTGTTAAAGGGAGAGCTTAGAAATTTTGTTTTTGTTTTTTTAAATCATAGAAAAGAAATGCATCTATAAGACACAGTTCTGTGGACTGGCATAACAACGATCAAAATATTGTCTTCCTTCCTCCCACACAGCAAAGGCCCTCCATTTCAGCTGCGATGGTGCCGGCTGGTGATGTGCGGACTCCTGCCTGCTGACTCTCTGAAGTGTCCATGCCTCCAGGAACCCAGCACTCTGATTCAGTGGCAAAGCCACTTTCTCCTGAGGATCCCTAAGACGTGGGTGAGTTCACTGTCCCTGGGTCAGTGACACTGGACCAGATTCAGCTATGCTATCTCGATACTAATCACCAGAGCGGATGTTAAGCAACTATAGACAAAGACGCTGAACATACAGGCCAGGCTCGGCAGAATATTTTGCATTCACCGAAACAAGGGGACACGTTCCTGGTTCTTGGGAATTAAAAGCTCACTTGTTTGAAAGTAATACGCAAAATTACTCAAAGAACATTCCAGCATCCTTTCTAGTGTTCAGCAAATCCACAGATACCAATTACTTCATTCGTACAAATGGCATTTAATAAACTTATGGTTAATAAACTCAGTTCATGAATAGAATGTGGATTTATAAGGCCCCACAAGTATTTCTTAACCAAATATTTTAATGGGGCAGAATAGCAACCTAAAAAGCATTGNGGATTTTGGGCTGGCAACTAGCCTCCCAGTTACCACTTACTGTGAATCAACCTCAGAGTCTAGTCAATGACTCAGGTTGAGTTCCTTGTTATATGTTCAATTTAAAGACAAAAAGGATGCACGTAGTTTCTGCCAGCCTCTCTGCTTTGAGATCTCATGCTTATTTTATTTCCACAGTATCCAATGGTTTCATTAACCCCATTTCATCGATGAGAAGGTTACGTCTCAGAATGAAGTGGATTCTTGCCCGAGGTCATACAGCTACTAAGAGAACTTGACTCAAAAATTGAGTGTTCTCTGTACTGAGTTACGGGAACAAGCAGGTAAATCTGGTGCTACTGTACAAAAACAAGTGGTTCCTGTGACAAGGAGCTATTTTGAGGATAGAAGTTGGCGATATGTGTAAAATATCATCGTTTTACTTGATTATCAGATCTCACATTTCCATGAGCTTTCTCTTCCACTGCTAAGTTGATAATTTTGCATACATTCTTCAAATGGGAGGACAGTTGGTCTGACAGCCAAGATACAGTGGTGTATTATTATGAGCATGGCCCAGGGCACTGTGTCACAGCTATTCTGTAAGGTGTTCTTAGCCTCATGTGATTAATTCTGTGTCAGCCCATTTGTTATCTAAAAGCCAAACACTGGTGTGTATTTTTAGCAATACGATCAGGCTTCCGCCTTCAGCCTAAGAAGCTGATCTCTGACCTGTAAGGTGACCAGCTGCCATATAAGCTCTGCTCCTGTTGTCAGACACATGTTTCTTTTCTCATGGTCATTTTTAGAGGCGCTATCCTCTCTGGAAGCAACAGAAGTTTTTTCAAATAACATATCTGAGGTAGATGGTTTACTTCTATAATCATGGTTAACCTAATTAAACTTGGCACAATGAAGCTTTTTTCTTTATAGTTTGAAATGAACATATTTAGATCTAAGTCATCTGAGAATAAGTGGATCCTAATCCACTTTAATGGCAAGTGTCATATGAACCAAACACATAATTATTTATATCAAAATTAAAATATCCCATTTATGTGACCAACATCCAGTGGTACTGGCTTCTGAACATAATGGAATTCTTCTTCTTTAAAATATTTAATCAGTGAACAAACTGATGGCTGCCAGAGGGGAGAAGGGTTTAGGACATGGTGAAAGGTGAAGGGATTAAGAAATACGAAATAGTCACGGGGATGTAAAGTACAGCATAGAGAGAGAATATAGTCAATAATGTTCCAACAACTATGTATAATGCCAGATGGGTACTAGACTAGTCAGGGAGATCATTGCATAAATTATATAAGTGNTTGCCCATCCCTTTCTTCCTGCTAGAAAGCATGGGGTGCCTGGAGGTGCAGCAGCTGTCTTGCAATAATGACCCACGAGGGCAAAGAAAACAAATTCAAAATGGCAGCAATTCAGAAAGACAGAAAAGATGATGGCAGCCTCACTGAGCAGCCACACCAGCTCTGGGAGAAAATGTGCTTGTGCTACTCAATGTTCCCTCTTCAGCACTAGTAGTTGAGTGTTCCACTGCTTGCAGGTGAAAGCATTCCTTACTGATACCACTCTTAAGTGTATGTAATTAAAGAAAATAGAAGCGTTATAGGGAAGGGCTGTGTTGGCTCTTTCTACTCTCAATGTCTAGATTCCACGAGTTGCTGACTTGCCGACGTGCTCTCCACAATATGTCTTACCCAAGTTCCCTTCTGTATTAGTTTTCTATCGCTGCATAAACATTATCACATACTTTTCCATTCAAAGCAGCATTAATTTGTTATCTCACAGTTCCCCTGGGTCAGGAGTCTGGGCATGGCTGAGTTGAGATCTCTGCTTCGGATTTCACAAGGTTGAAATCAAGCTGCCCAACGGGGCTGCATTCCTTTCTGGACCTCAGGGTCCTCTTTCAAGCTCACATGATTGTAGCAGAATTCAGTTCCTTGTAATTTTAGGACTGCCCACTTCCTGGTTGGTCATAAGCCAGAGGCAGCTTTCAGCTCCCAGAGGCTACCCGCATTCCTCGCCCTAGTCATTTTCAAGTCGGCTTGGGAGAACTTCTCACACGTCAAATCCCTGACTTAAAGGGTTCACGAGCTTAAGTCAGGCCCACCAGGGTAATCGCCCCCATTTTAAAATCAACTAATTTTCAACCTTAACTACCTCTGTACCTAGATTAGCATTCGACTGAACACAGTCACACACTGCATAATGACATTGGCCACATATAGGATGGTAGTTCCTTAAGATGGTAATGGAGCTGAAAAATTCCTGTCGCTTCGTAATGTCCTAGCTGTCATAATGTCATATTGCAAAAAGCATTACTTCACCTGTTTGTGGTGATGCTGGTGTAAATGAGCTTACTGCACTGCCAGCTGTATAAAAGTATAGCACATTCCACTATGTACAGTACACAACTCTTGATAATGATAATAACTGATTCTTGCTGTTTTATGTACTTACTATACTTTTTATTGTTATTTTAGAGTGTGCCCTTTCTACTTATAAAAAAGTTTGCTGTGAAACAGTATGCCATGTTATGCCAGCTGCAGCCCCATATATCACATTTTTACTGTGTCTCCTGATTGCACCATGTGCTCTTGTGCTTGATTTAATCTTGTATTTTTTTATACAGTAACATGCTCTGCAGGCTTATGACCTAGGAGTACTAAGCTGTATCATGTAAGCCTAAGTGTGTCATAGGCTATGTTGTCTAGGTTTGTGTAAGTGCACTAGGATGTTCACACAACAACAAAATGACGTAACAATGCATTACTCAGAACCTATCCCCATTATTAAAATAGCATGACTGTAACTGGGAGAAGGTGTATGTACACAGTTGCTGGGAATCTGGGAATTCTGCCTACCACGCCTTTATGAGAGCAGAGATTGGGCCTCACACAGGTTTTTTGTTTTAACTCCCGCCCTTTCCTATCACAAAATCCTTGTGATTTTTTTTTGCTCTGCCATCAAAGTTCTGTTCCTATTTGTATGTTTCAGTGCTTTCAGATTTATGTTGAAGGCTTTGTAAGGTGCAGGCATGTTTNAAATAACCAAATTTAATTACATACATATGTACGGGACCCCACATGTATGAGAAAGTCAGAGACCCCCACATACATGAGAGATTCAGAGACAGAAAGTTAAAGTTAAAATTCTCTAAGGGAGAAATAAAAGTTTCTCGTGAGCCCTGCAGGGTCTCTATGCCTTCAGCTCAAAATAATTTACGTACCAAAGCGGCACATCTCGAGGAGGCCTGTTTTGAACTCCTTTAGTCCCTTCAGGGCAAAATCCCACCTCTTTTTTCTCCTCCCTGTTGAGAACCATTTGGATAGGAGATAGCAAAAAACAAAAAGTGAATCTTAAAAAAGAAAGAATGAAGCACCGTACCAGAAATGAGAGAGAGGTGAAGGACGATATTTAATTAAAAACAACAGTTTGAATATGGCAGTGGATACTGAAGACAGATTGCAGGGTATTAAGGAGAAAATGGGTTGAGTCGAAAAGGCAGCAATCAAGGTAGACATTGATTTAAGAAATTAGTAGACAATGAAAGAAATTGGAAAGATACCCAAAGAGGCAGCAGAGTCTGAAAAGGTCTTACTTTTGTTTTGCATCTTGTTTTCCCAAGAGAGTGGAGAATTTTGAAAATTTAAGGGCAGAGGAAGAGAAGCTGGTAGAAGAAGGGAGACTGAGGGTGTTGCTGAAATGGAAGGGAACTTAAAAATCAGCGCTACTCAGACCACGTGGATGCAGCTGAAACTCAATTAAGCAAGTAGGTAGACATTGTGATGTAGGCATTATATAAAGCAGTGTGTTCCTCTTCTGAAACTCATCCATTCTTTTGTAGAGATGAAAAGGGAGGAGAGGAAAGCAGAGGGGGAAAGAATAGAGAAAGAGAAGGGGGAGGAAATGGATAAGGAGAAGTTGAACACCTTCATTTAATTGAATTCTAATGGAATTCTAATGGTCTCAGCTTCTGCCCATAGTACTCTTGACAGATAACACGAAATAGAGAAAGATGGTTGATAAGGCCGAGTTGGGTTGAGGGAGCTAGATCCCTACTTCAGTTCCAACACCAAAACAAATTCCAGATAAAGCGCTATTAAACTTAAAAACTGAAATAGTAAAAGTATTGGAAGAAAATGTGGGTGGATTTCTAGAAAATAATGTGAGCATATAGAAGACTTTGTAAAGTGTCAACATAAGGAATGTCCAAATCTGTAGAGAATTGTTATGAGTTTATTTGAGCCAATCTGACAATTGCCGGGAAGCAAAGTCTCAATGGATTGAGAACCTGCTCCAGAGAATGGCAGTTTTGCCGCTTATTTTATACATTAGAATGAAAGGAGGAGGTGTAAGGAGGGTTACCTGAAATCCATTGGTGGTAGATTAAGGGGGTGGGAGAAAGGAAAGTGGAGGAATTTCTGGGATTGGATAAAAAGGCCAAATAGAGAAACACACACTTCTTTTACATTGGTGGGTGCGGGATAATTAATTAATTAACATTTTACAGCACATAGAGGTGGTATTCGGGGAACAAGACAACAATGAGGGGTCCTGTGGTCTCATGCTCTGGTGGAGGTTGTGCCCTGAGGGGTCTGGAAAAGGAGAGAGCTCTGACATTTTAAAGGTATGTTATCTTAGATGCAAAAAGACCATAGACAGGCTCGCTCAAGGTAAAGATCCACCTTTGTCAAAGAAGCTACAGGCCTAGGATGTGACTACCCTCCATCCATGACCTGGTTTCAGTTAGGAATTTTTATGTTCAGAGCATCCTATGTGGTTACTTTCGGTATCTGAGTTTGTAAGGCCTGCATGGTCCTGCATCTGTCAGGTTTAATATGTGGCCCCTTTTTTAATATACAAAAGCATATTACAAATTCCAAATTAATTCCCTGAAGGAAAAAAATTGCTAAATACACTACCCAAAATTTTAAAATTCTGCATGGCAGAAATGACATAAAAATAAAAAGCTAAATGACAACTGGAAAAATATTGCCGTACATATTATGGACAAAGAGCCAGTTTTGTGACTCTACAAAGAATCCATAAGCAAATATGGGGAAAAAATAGAAAAATGAGCAAAGGAAAATGATTAGGCAGGTCATAACAAAGGAGATACAATAGCGCAATAAACCTTTATAATTATAAAGAAACAAATTAAGGTAATGAGATGCCCTTTGCCTACGAAATAGGCAAATATTAAGATATTGATAATGCTCAGGATCAGCGATTGAGTAGGGGATGAGTTTCATATCCCCTGAGAGGGCCTTGACATTGGTGATGTCTCTGTAGGATAATTTTGGAATATCTTTTTTTTAATTGGGGAAAGCCATGGTCATTGGTTATACATTGCTTTCATGCTACAATGGCATAGTTGACTCTTTTAGGGAGGGCACAGCTCACAGTGGCCCATGCGGGGATTGAACCGGCAACCGTGGTGTTACCAGCATCATGCTCTAATCAACTGAGTTAATCATCACCCCCTGGAATATCTTTTAAAACTAACAATGCATGGCCCTTTTACCCAGCAGGTCCACTTCCAAGAGCTTACCTAATAGATGTTTAAAGAATCTCTGCACCAAGATGAATGCAGTATGATGCTTACTGCAGCCTTGTTTCTGAGAGCAAACATGGGGAACAGCTATAAGTGTCCAGCAGTTGTGGGCTAGTTCTATACATTATGGGTTGTGTTTTTCCCTATGTGTATGAATTACTAAGAAAAAAACCCAAAAACCCTTAGCTTTAAAAAACAGGTCATTGCTCACTGTGTTGTACACCTGAAACTAATATACGGTAATATTGTATTGTCAAATGTAATGTAAAAATAACTTGAAAGAAAAAAGAAAACACAACAAAACCCCTGGTTATCACTTTTACAGAAGAGCAAGTTCAAGGACTCAGGTGACTGTGTCACTGGCGAAGTCAGAAGCTGCAGATAAGGATAAAATGCAGGAGTGTGATGGTTTGGGCGCCCAGTCCCTGGGAGATGGGACCACCAGAACCCAAGGTGCCATTCATGCCAAATGGTCTCAAAAGGGTGAACGTAAACCAACAGCAAAACTGAGTCGATCTCAATGCTGATCCCTCTCTTGGTGGCCAGGATTTGGCCTGGAGAGTAAAGCAGGGCTTCGCACAGTGGAGAGAAGGCAATATCATGCAGTTAGTAGATAATAAGATCTAGACCGTGCCACCCAATGCTTATGCTCAGCTATTCTAATAAAAAGTTCTTTCTTCACAAAATTCTTTAAAAAGCATTGTAGAGTAGAAAAGCACATGAGCATTACTTTTATACTACATCTTTAGTAATCACAGGTGCTCAAAAAGTCAGAGCAAAATTTCTCTAGGTAATTATGCTAGTGCTTTAAATCAAGTTTACATGAGAACAATTAATTTCTCTAGTACGAATTAGCTTGTGTCATATTCCATAACATAAAATTATAGTTTGGAAAAAATTATTGTTTCCATAAAGACATTTCACAAGAATGAGGTTGGTGAACCAAAAGCTAAATATTTGAAAAAGATATATGTAAGTATCTAAGGTACTTTAAAATAGGTGGAACACCTGAGAATCTTATGTAAATTATATTAAAACTTAACGTTACAGTTTCCATAAAACAGAGACAGAATGCAACACCTCATTTGGAAACTATTGTGCATCTGTTTTCATCANTGTTAACTGAACTTGTAGATTGCATCATATTATAAAAGTGTTTACAAAACTGGTTATTGCAAAGGACTCAACAGTGAGTGATATTAATAGAGAATATTCTTTAGGCATGAAAGTGGCCATCCCTACGAGGCCGCTTGTGAGCAAATACATTTTCCTCGTCTTAAGTTGGGGCGCTCTGTACTTGAGCTTGACCGACCCAGTGCAAGCCTGATGGAATCGCAAGAAAGTCCCTTTTCTTTATCAGATGTTTTATCAAAGCATAAGCCAGACAAAGAGAAGGATTGACTTTTAAAAGTTGGTTGGCATAAGAGATTTCTCACTTCTTCCAAGCTTTTTAGGTAAGTACAGCTTGCTAAACTCTAAAACATCCCTTATAAAGTGGTCAAAATCCATCAAAGTCCTGGGACAAAACTATTTGGTCTCATATGATTTGATTCCACTGGATTCAAACCAAGAAGTCCTGGTTAACAGCAAACTATTAACCAATATTCATGGTTGTGAAAGCATGCAGACTGGAGCATTCCTTGAAAGTGTCCTGCAGGGGAAATCCAAGACTCCTACCTCGTCTTTCTTATTGCTTTCCTTCTTTCTGTCCCCGTTTGCAGGAACATCACCTGCAACTGTTTTATTTTAAAGCAAGGTTTTAAGCGGAAATTGTTCTCAGCCTGAAAGGTATTTTTTTTTCCTTCCCTCAAGGACAGAATTTTATTATGATGATATTATTCATGATTTATTGAAAATGCCCAGATAGAAAACAAATGTTTTTCATTAGAGAAAAGAAAGGGGTTGCACCTGAACACATAAGTTGAGTTCTGCGTTTTGCATTTCAAAATTTCAGTGAACTGGATGGTCCATGGAGTCTAGCTCTCTAATCAGTTTATCAACAAATATTGTCTATGATCTGTTAAGGCTATGAATCTTCAGGTACTTTACATAACATATATGCAAATATATAAATTAGCATTAAAAATAACCCTGCCAGACCAAACTCACATATAGTAGTTTGTAAATACTGAAAGGGTTGTGTACCTAAAGTTTGCTTGGATCGTGGAATGAATTACCCATGTAAAGTGACTAGATGTCTGGCAATTTCCAGGAAGCAATTTGATTCATCATGAGATGAAATATTGTCAACAGTTTCACTGAGTTGCAGAATCTCTTAGGAAACCTTGACGCTGCAGCCCTTTCCAATACCCCAAGGGGTGGGTAGGAACTGGTTGTTTCTATGGCAGCAAGAAGCCTCCAACAATAAGAAGTGGGCGGGGCTTTGGTGACCCTGTGCTGGTGACATAAAGGTGGGAAGCTGCTCAGGTGTGAATTCTAGACTCTCAGGTTCCATGTTCTGCCAGTTCCTGGCTGGCTGAATTAAGCCTCTTCAGGTCACAAGTAACAGAAATGGGGAATTTTTACCAGGGACTCAGGGGGTAGCTAAGGAACCCAGGGAAGGAAGAACCTCACAGGACTGGAACCAGGCACCCTGCAAAGAGCTGGCTCTCAGGGGTCATTCGCTCCCCTTGCCTACCTTCTCTGTATGTCTGCTTTATTTCTCCCTCGCTAGCATATGGCAGAGCTCTCTCCCCCCACACCCTCCCAGTGTGGTCTCCAGTTTTTAAATTTTCTTCTCTTTATTTTAACAGATACTGACTGGGGTCTTTGAATCCAAATTCCCCAAAAGAAAGCATTTGATGAGTCTACATTTGGTCAAGTGTCCAGTCCAGAGCCAATTAGCCTTGGCCAGGGGGCTGAAACATGGCTGCCAATATCCTCTCCCATCCTACAGGTAGAGAGGGTGCAGGAAGAAGGAAATTCTCCCATAAGAGCAGTGTGAGATGGCAGAACCCAAAAAGTATCTAATACATTTTGTAACTTTGGGAAAAATCACCTCACATCTCAGAGCCTCAATTTTCCTCCTTTATAAAATGGAGAGAAAAACCACTTGCTCCCTAGGGTGCTTGTAGAATCTACATGCAACAATTCGAAAATAGGTGAACTCTAAGAGCATTTAAAAAATGTGAGGTTTTACTTAGTCTAGAACAGCGTTCACTGACTCGATATTTATTGAACACTTACTACACACTGGGATTACTTTTCAATACAAAAGTAAAGAGTAAAGATAAATTCTGGGAACAGAATGTATTTCAGTAATAAAGAGAACAAGTATTGGAGTCAGGCAGACCTGGGTTAAATCATCCTTCTACCAGTTATCAGCTGTGTGGCTTTTGGCACGTTTCCTATCTCTGAGCCTCAGTTTTCTCAAATGTAAAGTGGGAGCGTTCCTTCCTATTACAGCCTATGCCACCCTACTTGCTCTAGCTGCAGCCCACCTCTCCCAAGTCCACCCCTGTCCTCAAGTGTCTCCAGCCATGTTGGCGTTCTTCCTGGTGGCTCCTCCATCACGCTGAGCTTGGGCCTGTCTCAAGGCCTTCACAGCTGCAATTCCCTCTGTCCAAAATGCTCTTTCTCCTCATCTTGATAAGTTGAGCTCCTTGGTTTCTTTCAGGTCTCTGCACAAATATCCAACTTCTCAGACGTAACCAGGTTACCTAAATATGTCTCCCCTGTACCCCACCCACCATGCTCCTCTCTCTCCAAAGCACTTATCACTCCCTAAAAGTATATACTTTTATGATTTCCTATTAGCTGTCTCCCTTATTAAAATATAAGTTCCTTGATGGAGGGGCTCTTGTTTTTTTACACTGATGTACCTGCAGGCCCAAAATAGTGCCTGATACTGTGCAAACAGTGTCAAATACATGGATGATGAGTGGTTCCTTCACAGGGCTGCTGGGAGAAGAGGGGGTTCAACAAGTCATGGTGCAAAAACACTGATCACACGCCTGGCACAGAGGAAGTACTTGTGCTGGGTTTAATAGTGTTCCCCACAAATTCATGTCTGTCCAGAACCTGTGACTATTTGGAAGTAGAATATTTGTAGATGTTATCATGTTAAAATGATGAGGTCATACTAGATTAGAGTGGATGCTAATCCAACGACTGGTGTCCTTGTAAGAAGAGGGAGATTTGGACACAGAATCACACAGGGAGATCACCATCCAACAACAGAGGAAGAGATTGGAATGATACAGCCATGAGCCAAGGACTGCCACACGTAACAGCCTTATAAGGAAGATAAGAACTGAGGATTATTGTTTTATCAGAGGAAGAATCTGAAGCAACAGTCCCTGGAAGCTGAAGTCAGTACCCTCTCCTCCAAGGAGACAAAATGCATTGTCTGAATACAGTTATTAGGCCTTATGCAACATGTGTCATGTTTTGCTTTGCCTCTTTTTCCTAGTTGGGAAAAAGGACAATTGAAGCATCAAATTTGAGAGACACATCACTCAAGTGTCTTTCTGGGAGAACAAGTTCCATTAACTCAGAAAAAGAACAGTTCCTGACCTTCTCCAACTCCAGCTTTTAAAACTAAACCACAGGGTTGGGTCCTAGTGGCTGTAAATGAGAGCAACGTTGGCGAGAGGCACCGTGTGCTTCCAGGACTAGACATCTGTGTGACACAGCTGGAGTATAACAACAGCTCTGTGCATCTTCAGTAAGTTAAATAGAAAATGGTGTCTCCCACGAGTTTCATTGCTCTCTCAGACACCTTGATCTTGCTCTCCAGATGGGAAGGAGAGCAGAAACTAAGGCACGAAGGAGACCAAATCATCCTTGAAAGCTCCAGCCCAGAGACTCCTAGACTAAAAGCACAACTGGATAAGCACAGTAGTGGCAGGTGTTCGTTGCCAGTCATTTGTGTAACCAAATGCTTAGTAGGCTACCAGGAAATGCGCGGCCTTCTGCTGCAAACAGAAGACAAGGACTGAAGTGCCCTTTTGTTGCTGGCTGATCAGCTGGGCCCAATTTGACTGTTGCCTTCCACTCCTTGTGAGAAAGCTCTGAGGCTCTTATGTAGGATCTCAGCGCCCCTGCAAGGCGATTCGGGTGGGGGATAGGGGGTGGGAGGGAAACACCTCCTGAAAGAATGTTTCCTTTGCTGTTCTGAAGAGAGCCCTAAAACAGGCCCAGGTGCGGTGAGATGTCAAATCCTCCACCCTGCCCTTGACTACCTTGTTCTTTTCATGTCTAAAGGTTCCTGAAAGATCGTTGTGTAAATGGAGACAGAACGGAAGAAGTGGGAGGCGTGGCAAGCGTCCTCTTTCTTAATGCAGGAAACCGAGAAAGAATAGCTTTTCCTACCTACGCCTCTAAAATTGCTGCCCAGTTGCCAAATCACAAGGGCAGGGCAGGGGATGCGGAGGAACGCCCAGGGTCTACCTTGAACTTCGGCTCTTGAGCCAGGTCGAGGAAGTCCGGGACTTCGGGGAGACGTTGCATCACGCAGAGTTTGGAAAAGAACGTGGGGATTTCCCCTGGGGGGCTCACTCTCCTTGCCGGAAGAAAAGGCAGCAGTAGAGGGCTGGGTGCGGGGAGCCGGAGGACAAATCCGACTTCATGAGGGGCTCAAGCGTGAAAGGAAGGTCACTGAGCGATCAGACGGCGCACTGCGAGCTGGCCTCCCGCAGGCCCACAAGCGCTCCGCCGCTCCCCATTAGGTGAGCGCCAGCCGGGAGCGAGCGGGGGCGCGGTCGTGCGGAGGGGGCGCGGTTTAGACACCTGTGCTCCCCCGCCCTGATCCGAGCTAGCAGACGCCCGGGGAGCGCCCGAGCCCGCCCGAGCCCGCGGCGCGCGGACGTGCCCGAAGCGGGGTGGGGGCGGACACCTGCGCTTCTGGGAGCGCGGTGCGGACGCCAGGACCCGAGAGGCGCACCTATTGGGCGGGCGCCCGGGGCCCCGCCCGCCCTCCGCCCCGAGAGCGTGGCCGGCGAGTGCGAGGGCGGCGGGGACAGCGCAGCTAAAGGCGCTGGCGCGGCGGCGGCGGCGGCGGCGGCGGACCCGGCGCACCATGGCCGAGCTGCTGTGGAGCCTGCAGGATTCCCAGCTCGTCGCCCGCTTCCAGCGCCGCTGCGGGCTCTTCCCGGCGCCGGATGAAGGCCCCCACGAGAACGGCGCGGGCCCGGTGGAGGGCGCAGTGCGGGCGCCGGGGGTCGGACATCGCCCCCAGGCCAACGGCAAAGGTGGCTGTGGTCCGGCCAATGGGCTGCGGAAAGTCCCGGCCCCGCAGGTAACCGCGCGCCAGGTGTTCGCCTGGGTCGAGGGCAGGGAGGGGGCAGCCCTTGCCGCTGCGTGCGGACTAGCTGGTCCAGGAGACTCTGCGATGCTGAGACCGGAGTACACCGAGCCTGCGGGGACGAGAGGGCACCGTCCACTCCCGCAACCCGGCTCCTGGAGCTGTGTATGGAGGGGAAGGGGCAGGGGAGTCCAGTCACCGGGATGCCACCATCTAACGCTGCCCGGTGGCAGCTAGGTCTATTCAGACTTAAAATGCGCCCCCGACCTTTAAATGCAGTCTATTTAGAGATCTACCTTCATAAGTAGTTAAATGTATTACGTCCATGTATATTCTCCCAACTATGTAAGAGTTACGTAATTGAAAAGGAGCGGGGACGTCCTTGGCGTTTTCACTGGAGGCTTCCCAGGGGAGAAATGCTGAGAACTCCTGCGGGAGTTTCCGCCCCATCCCCCCTCTCCAGGTCTGCACTGATGAGGACGTGGAGCGGGACTCGGTGAGCTCTTCATCCTCCTGTGTCACCACCAGCTCCAAGGACAGAACTTGAGGGTTGATTATTGCTCCTGGAGAGATTTAGAAACCTTACTCCCCACCCGCAACACAGCCTCATCACCAATGATGAGATCCTACCAGCGCTTCGGCCTCCTCCCTTCCCCGCAGAGTCTCGGGGGCCCTCCTGCCTGATGGGTCTTGTAAACTGGCACCAGTGACTTTTAACAGATGCTGTCAGGAGGGAAGCCTACCGCGCTCCCCTCTAGGCGGTCGAGTGTGGTTATACAACCCACTGCGGCAGCGCACAGGCAACTCCAGGCGGGAGAGACCGAACAGGCTGCAGATGCTCAGGTGCCAGGGCTGCTGTCTGCCAGGGCTGAGCGCTGCCCCCGGGAAGGAGGGCTCTCTGCCGCAGTGAGATGCTCTGGGCACCCGCAGAAGCTGCCCTTTCCCTGGGGAAAGTAAAAAGTGTGGCACACAAGAAACAATGTATTAACACCTCCAGCTCTCCCTTTTTTTGGCGGGAGGTGGAGGAAGCCACATTTTTTTCTGCCTAGAAGTTTTGGTGACAAAGGGATGGCATTTATGTGTCGATTTCTAGATTTCTAGATCTAGTAACAGGAATTGTGAAGAACCTGGCTTCTATGTGGAGTGGACTATCGTGGGCACTGAATTATAGAATTTCGGAGGGTGGGTGGGGGTTGTGTGTTCCACTCTAAAGTCCTCTACAATATTTTTTTTCTCCTTTTATTTTCCCCTTCTCTGTCTCACATGACATCCAGTAAATTACTGATGAGTTTGAGACACCCCTCCCTGCCTTCCTTGTGACTTGTCTTTATCAAGTGAGGGGATAAGAACTCATCACGTGCCTGAAAGGTGGCATGTGTTTCTGTGCACCCACTGTTTACACACACAGGTGCGTGCGCTGGCTGCTCTCTCCTTTAGCTTCCACTGTGTCCCTCATTCAGGAAACTAAGGCAGAGTACATTTTTCCACTAGTGCTTCTCAAACTCTTTTAAACATAACCATTGCTAACATGTTCTGGAAAAGGGGCCTCTTGCCCTTTAAAAGAGCGTTAGGTAGGCTTCTTGAGAGAGGTGTCTTCTTGCTGCTGGAGGAACCTGGTCATTCAGTGAACCAAATGTAAGGGCTTTCCTTCTTCCCATGCAACACACAACTCACTCACTGTGGAGCAGGGAAAAAGTAAGAGAAGGCTAAAAATTCATGATAAGAAATCACCATATTGATATGTGATAGAAACAAAAAACATGAGAGCATTTGGTAAAGGAGAGGTTAGTGAATATTTTTAAAGGTATGTTGGTTTCCAGTGACTTGGGAAGCTTAATTTGCAAATACAGTTGGAGTTCCCAAAAGAAAACGATTGCATACCTGCCCCAGATAATCCATAGGACTCTAAGGGAACAGTTGAGGAAACTTTTCTCCAACAGATACCCTTACCCTTGGCCTCCCCTTTGCCCAGCCTGTGGCTTGCCTGAGCTGCCTTTCCGTTCTCTACATAATCCACACTCATCCTTCAGTTTCAAAGGTCAGTTCCTCAAGAGACACCTTTGCTCACCTTCCAGTGTCACCCATCTTTTATAGATTCTCTTTGCTTCTTATGTTTCTTCATTGCATTTTATCACACTGTGTAAATGAGCCCTTGTGTGGAGTTCTGATTATTGCCAATGTCCTGCGGTGGATGATAAGCTCTGAGAATTCAGGAACTTGCCTGGTGTGCTCATGGTTTTCTTCCTATGCCTGGCACATGGGAGCTCGGTTGATTCTGTGAATAAATGAATGCAGATTGCAATGTAAAGTCAGTTATTTAAAAGCAAGACAAGTAGATTCTTGCAGAGAGGTGTCTTCTTGCTGCATGAGAAGCCTGGGCCTCCAGCAAGCCAAATGGAAGGGTTTTCCACCTTCCCATCCAACACACAACTGCACTCACTGTACAGCAGGAAAAACTCAGAAAGGGCTAAAAATTCAAGACAAAGAATTGAAGATTTTTTTAAATTTAAAAATAAATATTGAAAATCAAAAACTTCCACATAGCCTAGAAGTCAGGCAACATTAGAACATTGATTTAAGACCATTCAAACAATAGAGAAGTTGTTTTTCTTCATTTGAGTGACTACATTGTAGCAAATCTAATTTTCTCAAATTCTACCTTTTCTATAGTCATTTTAATTTTTAAAACAGGACATGATTAAGGACCTTCCTTTACAAATTCTCTTAACACCACAGACTGCCAGCTTAAAGATTAACTACATGTTTTACAAACCAGGGCTTGTCTTGGCTTGCACAAAGCTGTCATTGATTAAGTCCAACTGGACTTCAGATATGTACTAGTAACCATGAATTTCATAGACAGAGGTGTGAGTTCTGACGAGTTAAATGCTTTGTTGCGAACTTACCAGATACGCACACAGTCAGGTCTTCTGACCCTCAAATCTAAACTTCTTGTTCTGATCAAGATGACAGAGTAGGTAAATGCTGTGCTTTCCTCCTCTCCTGACCACATCAGAATTACAACTAAACTGCAGAACAACCATCATTGAGAATCACCTGAAGTCTAGGTGAACCGAAGTCCTATAACTAAGGACATTTGGAAAAAGCTACCTGGAGACTGGAAGGGTGGAGAGATGGAACAGGGTTTCCCACACCTATGTGTGGTGGTTAAAAATTGAGAATGGTATCTCAGCAGTGGAGGTTCCCTCTGAGGAATTAGGGATCTCAGCCCCACACCAGGCTCCCCAGCCCAGGGTCCCAGTGCCAGGAAGTTAGTTTTCACAACTTCTGTCTGAAAACCAGCAGAGATTGTGGCTGAGTTAGATGGAAGACAGCTGGAGTCCCAGGTGCTCTTCTTAAAGGGCCCACACATGGACTTACTCGCTGATGGACTCACTCGTTCTGAGCTCCAGTGCTGGGACATCAGCTCGAAAGGTGCTAGGGGCATATGGGGAGGAACTGAGTTGTCTGGCTTCAGGGTGACAGGAGGAGGGGCAGCTTTCTCCCTGACAGAAGTGCTGGCAGAAGTCATAGTTCCTTTGTTGAGCCCTCCCCCTTCCCTGCATGCAGACGCAGGTGGCCACCATATCTGAGTCTCCGTCAGCTTGTCTAACACTGTTTTCCCTCCCCTGGTGATTCCCTACGACCCTGCCCCACTCAAGCCACTTCCAGTGGCTTTTCCATACAAATGGCCTAGTTCATCCTAAAATCTCTCAAATGTTCACAAACCCCAAACAAGCAGCATCTGGCCTTGGCATGCCCTGTACCTCTTGTTAAGCAACCCCAAGCCTGGCACTGGTGGCAGCCAGCCTTAGTTTGCAGCTCAGCCTCTGGCAGGTACCTACAAACCCAGCAAAGTGGCAACCATCAGCAGGTCACTTTGTAGCTCATACGAAGTAGTCCCGGGCAGGACACAGGCAGTGGCTGACCATGGCCTGCAACAGAGCCCCTCCCAAGAGGCCCCAGAGCCAAGACACCTGGTGGCTGGCTTCAGACCAGGGTACCACCTAACCACCTCCACACACCCGAATGGCAGACTGGGCAGGAACCAGAGCCCTGCTAAAGTGAATCCTGCTCCATAGGGTCAGTCCCTACACAATGGCTTCTTCACTATAGTCATGGCCAGCCCTCACAACCAATCTGCCAGAGGGTCAGTCCCTCCCACTGACATGCAAATGACAACCAAGTCTCAATTACAAGAGGCAGGCACATACAACCCACACAAGTGACATCTGGAGCACCCGGCTCAGGTGACTAGGGAAATTGTGTCACTTGGCCCCACAGGACACCTACTACAGAAGGCCACTCTACTAAGACCGGGAGGCATAGCAGCCCTACATACTACACATAAACAAACACAGGGAGGCAGCCAAAATGGGGAGACAAAGAGACATGTCCCAAATGAAAGAACAGAACATAGCTCCAGAAACAGAGCTAAACAAAATGGAGACAAGTAACATTTTCTTCTGGTCCCAGGTGTTTGAAAGCTGTGGGCTTGGGTGCAGACATCGCCAAGTCCAAGAGCCACATCACGCACAACCAGTCCTGAAAATGGCACAGAAACAGCATCAAGAACCCCTGATCACAAAGATACAAATCTCTTAAGGGGGTGGATCCCAAGTTCCTGAGGAACATGCACTTTACCAAGTAGCACAACCAGAAGGACCTGAAGAGGCTGCAAACCAACAATGCCAAGGCCATGAGTGCATGGGCTGAGGCTATCAAGGCCCTCATAAAGCCCAAGGAGGTCATTTGTTTACTTGTACAAATAAACCTGAGGCAGGATCTGTTAAAAAAAAAAGAGAGAGAGAGAGAGAGACAAATAATCTACCAGATGCAGAGTTCAAAACACTGCTTATAAGGATGCTCCCTGGTCTCAGTGAGAACTTCAACAAAGAGCTAGGAAACATAAAAATGGAGATAGAGAACATAAAAAGGACCTAGTCAGAAATAAATAATATAATAACTGAAGTGAAGAATACACTAGAGAGAATCAACAGTAGATTAGATGAAGCAGAGAATCGAAGAAGGACCCAGTAATCCCTCTTCTGGGTATTTATCCAAAGAAACCCAAAATGCTACTTTGAGAGGATGTATGCATCCATATGTTCATTGCAACGTTGTTTACAGTAGCCAAGATATGGAGGTAACCTGAGTGTTCATCAGTGGATGAATGGATAAAAAAGAGGTGACATATATATATATATATATATATATATATATATATATATATATATATATATATATATATATA
>NW_017731857.1:1112756-1144228 GCF_001890085.2 Hipposideros armiger | reverse complement strand
AACTCAGCCATAAAAAAAAAGAATGAAATTTTGCCATCTGCAACAACCTGGATGGACTTAGAGGGTATTGTAATGAGAGGAGTAAGTCAGACAGGGAAAGACATATGTCATATGATTTCATTTACAGAATCTGGTGAACAGGAAAAATGAACAATCAAACAGAAACAAGCTCATAGATACAGTGAGCATTTTGATGGTTGCCAGATGGGGAGGTTGGGAGGATTGGTGAAGGGGTTAGGAGGTTAAAATGTACACATTGGTAGTTACAAAATAGTCTTGGGGATGTAGAGCATAGTGTGGGAATACTAGTATAGTCAGCGGTATTGTAATAACTGTGTATGGTGTCAGATGGGTACTCGATTTATTGAGGTGATGACGCCATAAATTATATAAATATTAAATCACTGTGTTGTACCCCTGAAACTAATATAATATTGTATGTCCACTGTAATTGAAAAATAAAATGAATATTTAAAAAAAGAAAGTCTAAACTTGTTTCTACTGTGCACCTTCCAGGGAAAAATCCCGAGGTTCACGTGATCCGTCTCATTGAGAAGGTGTGAAGTGTTGGGGCTTGAAGGGGAGCAGTGTAGAGATTGGGTAGAAACAGAAAGAATTGTTTTTAGTGTGCAAGGGTAACTGCTTTGCAAGGGTAACCATTGGAGGTCATTCTTGGCAGTCGCCCAGAGCAAGAGCCAAGAGCAAGAAAGATGCAGGGATCCTGGGAGTGAGCTAGGAGGGCAAAGGCCCAATCAGAATTGCGTTTATTTGTTCAGAGATAAAGCCAGCCTTGGATATAATGGTATTTTGACTTTTATCATCTTTGCTTACTCAACACAGTTACATTAAGTTAGATTTTGCAGTGCTTTTTCCCCCATCATGACACTAGACCAGAGATAACCTTTCCAAATTACACTGTGCTCAATAAATATTCTTTGGTAACTATTTGCTGAGACATAGTTTTAAAGTTGGGTTAGGGAGGGGATCAACAATAGGTTATTATTAGAATTCTTTGCTCTTGAAACGTATGGGGCCCTCCAAGTCTGTCAATCTAAAAAAGCCCACCCTTGATTTTATTGGCTGGCTGGTGTGCCAAGAACAATCGTAGGAATCCAGAGACCTGGATCTTGGCTCTGCCTTGGTGTCATTCTGAACTTTTCTGGGCCTCAGTTGTCCCATCTGCAAAATGAGCAGAGTGGAATAGAACCATGGGTTTCCAAGTGTGACCGTAAATTACAGTCAGTTAGAGGAGTTTCAAATCAAAACAAACAAAAAGACCAGGATTCAGGTCAGAAGTGGGGACAGAGGTGGGAAGCTCCGAATTCTCTTCCCTAGGACCTACCACTCTTCTTAGTGTGATCAGGACAAAGGTGGTGGTGGCTGGAGGCAGTGGTCACGGTAGCTGTGACATTTTAGCTTGATTATAACTAAACTGGCAACAGGTTGTACTTCAAGCTTTGATCTTTAAGATGGATGTTCAGGATTGCATTGGTATAATCAGCCACTTTGAAAAGGTACATTTGATCATCTTTTTCTAGTTACAGATATCCTTGAAAAAACACAAAGAAAAGGTTAGATCCATGCCCCTTATACCATAGCCAGAGATAATTGCTCAGTAAATATTCTATTTGAATTTTAATGGCTATATATTTTTACTCCATCCCCTGGATATACCATAATTTAGTTGGCCTATTGGTGGGCCTTGAAGTTTCCAGTTTTTGCATTGAAAATAACATCTTTGTACAAGTGTGTTTCCATCTATCTTGTCTTCATTTTTTAAAAATTATTTTTTATTATGGAATACACATTTTTTAGAATTAGTTTCATTGTCTTCATTTTTTAATCAAGATATAATTCACATATAACATTATATTGGTTTCAGGTGTACAACATAATGATTCACTATTTGTCTATGCTGTGAAATCACCACAATAAGTCTAGTTAATATACATCACCACACAGTTACAATTTTTTTCTTGTGAAGAGAATTCTTAGCAACTTTCTTATATATAACTCTCTTAGCAACATTCAAATATACAATACAGTGTTATTAACTATAGTCACCATGCTGTAAATCACATTCCATGACTTACTTAGGTGTTTTATAACTGGAAGTTGGTATCTTCTGACCATCTTCACCCATTTTACCCCACCTCTGGCAACCACCAATTTGTTCTCTATATCTGAATTCAGTTCTTTTGTTGTTGTTCTTGTTGTTTCTAGATTCCACATATAAGGGAGATCATACAGTATTTGTCTTTCTCTGACTAACTTCACTTAGCCCTCAAGGCCCATCTCCAAGGTTGTTGCAGATTGCAAGATTTCCTTTTTTATGGCTGAATAATATTCCATTTTGTGGTGTGTGTGTGTGTGTGTGCTTGTGTGTGTGTCACAATTTCTTTATCCATTCATCCACCAGTGGGCACTTAACGTTGCTTCCATGTCTTTGCTATTGTAAATAATGCTGCCGTGAACATGAGGTGCATATATCTTTTTGAGTCAGGGTTTACTTTTTCTTTGGATAAATACCCAGAAGTGGAATTGCTGGATCATATGGTAGTTCTAGTTTTAAGTTTTTGAGGAACTCCATGCTATTAGGTTGTTGGAAAAGTCATGACGTATTTTTTTCTATGTTTTTCATTGTAAAAATGAGTCATGACTTTTCCGACAACCCAATATTTTCCATAGTGGCTACACCAATTTACATTCCCATGAACAGTGCATAAGTGTTCCCTTTTACCCACATTCTTGCCAACATTTGTTATTTCTTATCTTTTTGATGATAGCCATTCTAACCGGTATGAGATGATAATGTGGTTTTGTTTTACATTTCCCTGATGATTAGTGACATTGAGCATCTTTTCATGTTCTTGTTGGCTATCTGTATGTCTGTTTTGCAAAAATGTTTATTCAGATCCTCTGCCCATTTTCTAATCAGATTTCTTTGTTTTGTTTGCTGTTGTGTTTCATGAGTTCTTTATATATTTTGGAAATTAACCCCTTATCTTGTATATAATTTACAAATATTTTCTCCCTTTTGCTAAGTTGCCTTTTCATTTTTTTGATGGTTTCTTTTGCAGTGCAGAGCTTTTTGGTTTGATGTAGTCCCACTTGCTTATTTTTGCAATTTTTGCCTTTACTTTTAGTGTCAAATTAAAAAAAAATATTGCCAAGACTGACTCAATCTTTAAATTTCTTCTTAAGTTTCTAGACTTGCAATTGCTGGTTGAAATACACATATATTATGGCTTTTAATAGGTGTTATCAACTTGCTCTGCAGAAAGGGTGCACTAGGATACATAACTATGAATTCAGGTCTTTCCACACCTCACCAATATTAGGTATTAACACTCTCTTTAATCTTTGGTGAGAAACATAGGTCATTTCAGCTTCTAGCTTTTTTTTTTTTTTAGCTGAGCCATCCTGCCACCTGTTGGCAGCTCAGTGGCAGCTCAGCTTGGGCCGGGCCTCGAACCTCTGTTGCTCAGAGCTCGCACTCTTGAGCGAGCTCTTAACCAATTGAGCCACTCAGCCAGCCCTTGGCTTCTATCTTATCTTTTCTTCCTTTATTTCCAGCCAACATTTTTCGATCAGCAGTTGCATTTCTAAGGCAGTCCTAAGCCTTAAGGATAAAAAGATAAATAAGATTTAGCTCCTGCCTTGGGAAAGCCACAAAGAAAATGGTGCAATGCAACAAATACTAGAATGAAAGGATAAATAGATGGTCAGGGAGACAATCGCGGGAGTAACTCACCATCCCTGCAGGAGCCCATGAAGTCTTGAGTTGGGGCTTAAAGAGTGAGTAGGAGTCAGTTGGACGAAAATGGGAGAATCTCTTTTCTTTGTCTGGACATTGCATGTGATAAAACAAAGACATTGTCATTTTGGGTGAATAGTGACAAGTTCATCTTGGGTATACTGAGTCCCAGCAGGAAATGGATGGCCTACTGAAACCCTTAGAAAATGGTTAAAATGGCAAATTTTATGTTAAGTATAATTGACCTCCGTTTTTTTTTTTTTAAAAAAAGGACATAAGCTCTACTCCACCTTCTGGCGAAGGAAGCGTAACTTCCCTTTCCTTGAGCGTGGGCTGCACACAGTGCCTTCCCTCTAAAGAGTACAATATAGAAAGAGGGAAAAAAAGAAGAGTAATTTTACAGCGTGGAAACCTGGCAGATGCGACCTCAGCCAAGTGAGCGAGGTTAACATCAATGGGGACAAGTCATGTTGAAAGTATGTGCTCTGATGCATATTGACATTTCATACTCTTGATACGTGCTGCAAATGGCACTTGACCTCTGTAGCCTTCCTCCCCGAAACCCTTACCCTCAGTCTAATCACGAGAAAGACATCAGACAAATCCCAGTTGAGGGACATTCTACAAAACACCTGACCTGTATTCTTCAAAACTGTCAAGGTCATCCAAAGTGAGGCAAGTCTAAAGAACTGTCACAGCCAAGAAGAGCCTCAGGAGACATGATGACTAAATGTAGTTGTGGGATCCTGGATAGGACCCTGACACAGAAATAAAAGGAGATTAGGTAAAAACGAAGGAAGTCTGAATGAAGTATGGACTTTAGTTAATAATAATACATCACTATTATAGCAAATGTATCATACTAAGATAATAATGACAGGGGAAATTGGCTGCAGAGTCTATGGGAAGGATGTGAAGTAAACGGGAACCCTTTGTACTATGTTCTAAATTTTTCTAATTGAAAACTGTTCTAAAAAAATAAGTCTCTTTAAAGGTTTTAAAGAGGGGGTAGGTAATTGAAGGGAGTTCAAAGATGTGTTCATTTACTAAGGTGTAGGCAGCACTGGAAACAACACGGGACGATGAAGCGTCTTGCAGCTGGCAACTTCAGCCTAAGGAAAGCAAGGAGAGAGGCTAGATAGTGCTTTGGTAACCCCAGACCCAAGGAGAGCTCAGGTGTCAGAGGCTCCTGCCAGGAGCTGAGGCCTTAAGGAGAGAAACATAGCCACTGCCAGGCTGGAAGAGTGGGGAAAATACAGAGGATGCCAAAATAAAGAAAATGGATACACATTTTAAGAAAGGAAAAACCTGTATTATTGTAATACTCAATATATACTGATAACAAAAGATGAATACAAGTCACATTTGACTTGTGCAATTAAAAGAGGTGCTCCAAGTGGTTCCCATCAGCGTCCAGACACTTCTGATTATGGCGAACTACTGCTTGAGCATAGATAACATCTCTTAAAATGTGTATGCATTTTTTTGGCACCCCCTTCTCTGGATGCCAAACTCCTTCTGTGGACGCCCCCTCGTATCCTGCCAGTGCCTCCCTTTGTCCACATTCATTCGGAAGCAAGGGAGCCTGGGTGTCTGGCCGACACAGTCCGTAACAGTCAGCCTCCCTGGGGAAAGGTGGAGAAGAGCGGACCTGAAGGACAGATGGAGAACATCTAAGCACAGGTTGCATAAAGAATTTGGTGTGGTAATTTAATACCGGCTGGAATTTGGGGCTAGAGCCAGAGCTTTAGGCTGAAGCCTTAATGTGGCTATCTGCAGAATTTCGACTTCATCCTTTAGACTGGGGGATGGCAAATCAGTTTTGTCCCACCTAACTCAGCATTGGCAACTGGGACACCGTGAAAAGGTTCTCGGGGCATCACTGTGCTTAATGGGAAAGAGCGTGGGATGGAATGGCAATGCCTGTGTCTAGAGAGCCTGATGCTGAAGCATTGAAGAAATGGTGATGTTATATTCAAACAGCAGAAAATATGGGACGAACATGAAATCAAGCCTTGATACCTGTTTTTGGGTTCTTGGTGACACTTTGAGTGTCTCCCTCACCCACAAACACCTTAGAAGGGAAGAGAGCACACATGGTTTCTTAAGACATAGGTTGCCATGCTTTGAATCATGGGATCCCCATCATTATGGCTATAAGCTGACTGGATTGGGGGGTCAGTCCTTGAGTCAAAGGCAGCCTTCTACAGGCTGGTCAGCATCTTATGAAGTGGCCCAGCATGAGAACTTTGTTCTACTGGGATACTGCATGATGGGGCGTGACTAACGGACCTACACAGATTGCTCCCCGAGGGGGTCTGATTGCAAGGCCCAGACACAGGGACATAAACAGAGTGGTGATGAACCTCAGAGAGAAAGAGGAGGCCGCACACACAAGCCTCAAGACAGAGAAAGTAAGACAGCAGACTCCCGAGGTGGACGAAGGAGCAGAAAGTCTGCAGCGATGGTGAAAGCAAAAGGAAAAAGTCTGAATGGGGAAGGAGACTGAGTCTTGAGTATGGTAGACTCCACTTCTGAGGGACTGTTGGCTTTCAGGATACAATGATTGGGGAGGGGGGTACTCAGGAAACGGGGCTGGCTGTGTGGCTGCTGGCACTGTTTCCTTACTTCCTAAGGAATCATGTAACAAACTCCTCTCATTGGAGGGATCCTGGGTGGATCTTCCCTTGCTGGTCCCTACTGCAAGGAGACTTCCACATAATTGAGCGTAGATCATTAGTTTTATCTCCTTTGTGTAGCTGGGAAGGGGATGGGTCACAGGGGCCAGATTCCTCTTCCTCACCTGTGCATTCCCAGGACCTAACATGTGCCTGAAACATGGCAGGGACTTATATTACCTGTTGAATGAAGCATGAAGGGTGTGCTAAACTCAACCTTTTCTTTCTTGGGAGAAATGTGGTCACCTGCTCTCTCCAATCACAACTGCGGTCATTTTATCCCTGGCCACTTTTCCTGACTGTGTCTTCATTTACCTTAATATTTTTTTTCCAGTGTTGGCTCCTTCCTTTTAATCCAGGAAATGATGGAGGGTTTTGATTAATGAATAACTTTTTTTTAATTGCTTTTCTTTCTTCGGTTGGACACAGCGAAGGGAGTTTACTGAGTGCCAAAAGTTGGTGGTGGTGAAACACCTGTCAAATTAAACAATGTAATTAAATTACTATGTCTTAGGAAGACTGTTGACATCAAGCCTAATCTAATTTTAACTTTCTTGACTTGTAATTAAGAGGTCAAAACTTTTAAAGTTTAAATAAAGCACTTTCACTTCTGCTTTTGCACTTTGTGTTAATGATTAAATCCTCTCGTTTTGATAAGAATTATGCTTTGAGCAAAGGCATTTTATCTAGCACACAGCTTTCCTGGGAGGAAAAGCTGTCATGGTTTCCTGGTAGCACACTTAGAGTGCTCCTGTGTGTGTTAGGAATATATGAAAATGCTAAAATTGGGGGCATCCACTGGCCTTTATTATTCTAGTGAGATATATTCTACATATTGAGAAAATGAAGTACTGAAAGATCCAGTTAAGACTGTGATTCACATTTTTCTCCCCTCACTCTTGCTTCAAACACAGTATGGACTAATTAGCAAAGTGTTTTAAAAACAAAGCAAAAATCCTTAGGTGTGGTGGGCAGGGTAGATAGAAGGGGAAGGATTAAGCACCAGAGACCTTGAGGGTGGAGCTTGGGACTCTTGGGAAGGGAGTAGTGATGTCCTTAACTATTGGGTTGTCAGAGAAGCCATGACGTATTTTTTCTACGTTTTTCGTTGCAAAAATGCGTCATGATTTTTCCAACAACCCAATATTTTGAATATTACTTCCAGCTCCCCAGATGCTCACTGGCAGTTTCATACCCCTTAGTTTAATATAACAAAACAAAATGCCGGATGCTTTCTTGCTTTTGCTAATGCCTGTTTATGTCGTAATTATGCCTGTGGGAAAAATGCCCTTTCTGTCATCTCTGGGTATATTTTGATTTCTCCAAGTGGCAAAAACTTTGTTCCCATAGAATTTTGTGGAAAACAGCTCATCAAAGCAGGGATTCCTGTGGGTGGTAGGAAGAGGGGATGATGGTGAGAGAATAAGAAGGCTCCTGGAGGTAAAAACGTTAGATGATGAGAGGCCAGGACTTAACTGGTCGAGAAAGGGCTTAGGTGACAACAGTTTTTTGTTTTGTTTTTTTAAATCATCCTCTCCTGAAAGGTGACTTACATGGTGGCCATGAAATAGAACATCAAAGATTTTGTTAAAAGCATGACAAATGAAAGGTGGCTCTGTTAGAAGTTGGTTGGGTTTTGTTCTCTATTCTCAATTTTGATCTTTTGATGATTTTCAGCCAGGAAGATACCAAGTGTTTTAAAGTTAAGTTTTATAATCTTCAACTATTAAAATAGCACGTGCTTGCTCTGAGCAACAGCGGTTCGATTCCCGGCCCGAGCTGAGCAGCCGCTGAGCTGCCAACAGATGGCAGGCTGGCTCAGCTTAAAAAAAAATAAAATAAAATAACACATGCTTATGTCAGAAATAGTATAAAAAAGAAAACAAAAATACTGTCATAATTTTGCAACTCATAGAAAAATATTAACATTTTAGAGTATTGCTTCCTTTTATTTCTATGCAAATATAAGACATTTAAATTATGAACATGCTATATAATATTTTAGTTAGCTTTTTCACTCATATCATGAACATTTCCCCATGTCACTGAATATATGATTTTAATAGTTTTATCGTGATTTACATGTGATTGCAACATAATTTTTAACCATTTCCTAATGTATATATTTAGAGTTTTGCAATGTTTATCTCTGTACTTAAGAACTTAAGTCTAAATATCAAATCATTCCTGAGAGCTACAAGAAAAGCTTATGTTAGAATTCTTCACACTTATACTTCACACTTACTGCCACATTATCTTTTGGAAAATGTAGTATCTCAATTATTGCTTCTAATAGTACTCCATATATTTGTATATGCAGTCCGTCACATGCTTGTATACCAGTTAACATAAGCTAACAACTGATATATTTCTAATTTTTCCTTGTAAAGAGAAAATGTTTGTATTCTGAGGGAGGGAAGGACATAAAGAGGGAGCGATAACCCCAAGGTATCTGTGAGTTTGGATAATTTAGATAATTCATGGCAGGTCCCCTGTCCTTGTCCCTGTTCCTTCCAGGTGAGGCCCATCATTTGCATCCTGTGAAAGGTGTGTGATATTTCAATAGCCTTGGGTGGGGGTTAGGGCTTCTGAAAGGGTTAGGGAAAACATACAGTGCTGACAACGCTGAGCCAGGAAGGCAATATGTGCTTAGAGGGTGTTACCCCTACGTGATGATATGATAATGAAGCAGGAAAATGAGTTAGTTCTGTTGTGCATAATAGACAGTGGCAGGCAACTCTGGAGATCCCACCTAAGACTTCCCAGCCTTGGTCTCCCCATCCTGGAGGGTTCCTGAGGAGGTTTCAGGAATGCTTTCTGGCTATGCTCAGCTGTATCCCACATGTCCTTAAATAGAAGCAATGGAATGACTATCCCCAATGTTTATGCAATAGTATATTTCTGAATAACCATTACTTTTAGAGAGGAGGGACTAACATCCATTGATCACACAAAGCAGCATCCGGGAGATATTCCTCTGAGGTGCCTCTTGAGCCAGCCATGCTGCTCTATTTCTAGAGCCGCAGGGCTTGGTTGGAAATGATATGCTCACTGGCCTTGGCTACCTGCCCAGGGAGAACAGGAGAAATGTTTAAGGGTCAGAAAAGCACAGTTACCTTTAACTTTCATTCGACGGATGGATATTATAGCTGCAGGTATTTTGCATTTAAAAAAAGTTCTTTTGTTGTATCTTGTTTTGTTAAGCCACTTTGTGTTGGTGTTGCAAGTACGTCAGATTTGCACATCAGTCTCCCCTCATTTGTCTCTAAGTCTACAACACGCTCAATATCTTCAGCCCCCCTCCTTACTCTCCATAGAACAGCTACTTTCAGCCCTGGAATCAGACAGTCTTGCCTTTCTTTACTATGAGACATCTTAAAAGCGTCTTCTGAGATCTACACTCCATTTCTACATTTTTCACATGTGTTTTTGGTTTTTTTTTCCTTCCCTGCAGCCTGGTTTTAGCAGGTGTAGTGTGAACTAAAATGAAATAAAACCAGGAGAGAGTATTTAGCATAAAAGAATCATTTTTGAGGTTTACTTTTGCCCATATGTAATTTCATTGAGGATAGGGGATTAATTTTAAATTAAAAATCATAAAACAGATCATTGTCTCTGACATACATAAAAAGTAAAGTAGGTCCCTTTTTATTTCAACTGTACTCTGAATGCCAATGGCCGGAGCTATGGCAGGGGAAGTGGAATAGATGTGCACAAATTCACATTTTAATGGCTGCTTTTTCCTGGGCTCAAGATCAACAATATCCATTCTCCAAGTGGTAGACCCATTGCATCTGTTTGTTATATTTTTGTTCTTCTCCCACAGATAGCTTCCATCACCATATCTAATTTAGCAACTGTTTAATTGTAAAAATTTTTTTTCTTCTCTGTTTTATAAAGGGAAAAACTTAATCCAATTATCCAAAGGATATCTTGAAAATAATTAAAATTTCATATGTTTCTATACATGGAAACGCATCCATGATATATTGTTCAACCAAAACCAGCAAATTCACAAATATGACCCAATTTTTTTTTAAGATTTTATTGGGGAATTGGGGGAGGGAACAGCATTGGGGATTGGGGAAGGGGAACAGACAAGTTGCTGTCCTTTTGTTCTTTAGTCTAGTTGTGGAGGACATCGCTTCACTGGCCCATGTTGGTATTATCATTGTGTTCTTCCCGGGTGAGGCAGATCGGTCACCGGCCATTGAACGGCCGCTCACGGCAGCTCATGGCAGCTCACAAAGTCTCATGCCCGCTGCCGGCCAGCCCCATTGCAGCCTATGCCATCTCCGGTGACTCACAGCAGCCCAGCTCCAGGTCGAGCTGTTGTTCACCATCTTAGCTGTAGAGGGTGCAGCGTCACTGACCCTCATGTGGGATTCGAACCGGGGCCCTGCTGCTCAGAGCTAGCGTTCCAAGCCAACTCTTAACCGATGCACCACTCGGCCAGCCCTGACCCAATTTTTAACACTTTATAAGCACATATTGGAACATATACTTTAAAAGGATTTAGTGTAATAAACCAAATGTTACTAATGGTCTTCTCTGGACATTTAAAAAATTTTTCTTATTGTTGCTTTTCTGCACCTTTTGCATTTTTTTCTTTACAATAGAAGGTAGTAGTTTTATTTTTAGAGAAAATGAAACCGTTTTTATTTTATAGAAAACATTCTCCTATGAGGATGCTTTGTGCTTTTGAGGAATATTAGATAGTTACTGAGATTACTAACATTGTTCCATTTAAGAATTTTTAAAAATAAGCATTGACATCTTTGTAACAAAGTCCCAGATATTAACTGTATTGGTTCTAACCCTTACCTGAGAGGATATTAAACATGGAAGTACTCCCAAGTCTTCTTAAATGAAACGAAATGGCTCCCTCCATGTCTCTGCATAAAGACCCAATGTGAAATGACAGGACACCATTTCCTACTCTGTCTAAACAACCACATGGAATGTTAAGAGCCTAAAATGCACAATGTCATTTTGCACTAGTGGAATATCTTAATGCATGGTAGGTTTAGGCCTTGAAAGATCTTTTCTTGGCAAAAATGTTTTTTTTTTTAGAGAGAGCTCGGGAAAGTCTGAAGCAAAACAGATGTTGAGTTTTATCACCCCTACCCTTCAGTCCAATTTTGGCAAGTATCTTGTTGTTTCTTTAAACGTTGTTTTAGAAGATCTCTTTTTATTGTTGTAGGTCCAACCAATTTTAAGTGTTTTTAGCTCTTTAGTCACCTGCTGGCAATGTCTTGGGAATGTTTTATATTGGATCTTGGTTCCTCTTACTCTGACAGTGGTGAATGTTAAGGGATCCTAAAGTAGGTTTCAATTTAGGGCATTTATAATGACCATTGCAAAATGTTTGATGTGGTTCTTAATTGACTGATATAAGAGTTTATCAATTTTTATTTTAAAATAAAACATAATTACTAATTTCAAAAACTAAATGGATATTTTCTTTTAAAAATAATTAATATTCTAAGAACATAACTTTCTCTCCTAAATAAATGTAAAATAATTTGTAGATTATAATAATTTTAACCGGAGTCATATTAAATCTATGCATTAACTTGGGGATAGTTGACATCTTTATGATATATCTACTGGTATGTAGGAATGCAATTTAATTTTGTGTATTGATTTGGCAACCTTGCCACACTTTTATTAATTATAACAAATTGTCTCATTTCTTTGTGTTTGCTATGAAAGCAATGAAAAAAACATTTCTTTCTTTTCAATTTTTATACCTTTCATCTTTTTTTTTTCTACTTTACTGCACAGACAAGGGCCTCCAGTGTTACATTGAGTAGAAGTGGTGATAGTAAACATTCTTGTCTTTTGTTTTAAGGGAACGACTTTAACATTTCACCATAGAATATTGTATTTGATGTAGCTTTCTCCTTCCTTTTAGAGCTTGTTTGCCCAGAGATGTTCTCATGAATTATGACTGTATTGTATTGAATTTTTTTCCTGTATCGAATGAGAGGATCATATGTGGGTTTTTTTTTTTAATCTCCTTTAATCTTATAAAAGGGTTGAGTGAAAAGATTTTCTTGTTGAACCAACCTCCCATTATGGAATATACTCAGTCTTTGCCATGATGTAATCAAAAGGAATATTTACTGTTTATAGCAGACATTATAAAAATATTATCTAGGGGCGACCGGTTAGCTCAGTTGGTTAGAGAGTGGTGCTGATAACACCAAGGTTGCCGGTTTGATCCCTGCATAGACCACTGTGAGCTGTGCCCTCCCTAAAAAAGAGTCAACTGTGCCATTGTAGCATGAAAGCAATGTTTAACCAGTGCCCATGGCTGTTCCCCAATAAAATTAAACATTATATATTTATATAATTACATAATAAAATTAAAAATTATATATATTATCTAATAGACTTCTTGTACTAGTGTATTTTAAAAGCATCTTCCAATTCCTATCCTCTCCCACCCTTTTTGGCTTGGGCAATGTTTTTCATAAGCACAGAAAGGCATTGGATAACTTAATTGTGCAGTTCACCTTCATGAATATTAGATACCAGCATCATAAAATTTGCTTAATTATGTAAACATCCTTGGACATATAAAATATCCAGTTCCTAGGGTGCTAACTAAATGAGTTTCTCCTGGCTACAAATTCAATATGTTTTCAAAACAAGTAGTTTTTTTTTTTTTGCAATGTGTTTTCTATGCTCGTATTTGAACCCTGAAGTGTCTAGCAGTGTATGAATCCACTATAATATGATGGAGCTAACATTGGAGAGATTTATCTCAGGGGCCCTTAGCTTCCTCCTCCCTCCGAGCAGGCCCTGCTGTATAGCGCTCACTGGTCAAAAGATTTCGATCACAAGCACAGCAAGAATCAGTAAATCAGTCAGAGTGGGGCCGGCATGAACAAACCTGGTCACAGTGACTAAATGTTGAATCACAGCATTATGCTAAGGAACGCCTCTGGAGCAGTTGGCACATTTGCATGTAGTGACCTTTATAAAACACCCACACTTAAACAGAAAAATGACATTTTTAGTAGTTTCTCCCCTAACAATTGTCATGATATTAAAATGGAAAATATATCACCAGAATGGTGAACATCTTGTGTAGCAGAAATACTGCATCTTGAAATGAAAGTATGCCTGGCTGTGCGCTGTGAGTCATTAAAAACAACAACAACAACAAAAACACCTTTCAGCTTATTTTATTACTGAAGGAAAGGCTTTATGAGGGGCAGGCGTGGAGAGAAGGGGTCCCAGGGATGGGCTTTTCTGTTGCTCCTCCCCCCGTTTCTGCTTCCTCGTCCGGCCTCGCAAGATCAGTGCGATGCCAGGAGCAGGTATTGCTCAAGTTTGTTTTCCGGGTTTTATGGATTTCTTTTTTCACCCTTGTTTTCCGTGTTGCTGACTGAAGTTGTGCTGAGCCCTGCTTGGCCGCATGTCCCCTGGCAGCGGGTCTGTATGTTCTGGGTCTGTGCTGTACTACGGAGAACGCAGCGTAACAAATGGACTAAAGATGGTGCTTTGAAACTTCGTGTGCTTCCAAACCACGTCATTTTGGGCATATCGCATGAACTCTTGCCCCTTGGTTTCCTAATCTGTGAAAAGGGGGGAAATAGTCGCATACACCTCCTAAAGTTCTGAGACGTAAGATCACAGGGTGTGCTGAACACTTTATGTCTGGCGTCTGTCTAGTATGCCCTCCAATGCTAGCTATTTTCACCCTAGTTGTTTCCATCCCACCGCCACCAGTGACCCTAGTCCTGCTAACGCCCCTGCCGCGCTTTCCGTCCAACTCGTCTTTTCTGGAATGAACTTCATGTTATGGTGGGGCGTGGGTGGTGGGGGAGGAAGGAAGGGTGTTGGGACCATACAGACAGTAGACAGTGTAAATCTACTTTATGCCACTTCAGCACGGCTTCTACCCTAAACTATGGGCCAATCTTATGCTTTAAATGGTTGGATTGAGGCATATTAAATTTTGCACCCCTTCCTTCTGATAGGCTGTGGCACCCGATCATCTGCTATAAAAATGCCTTCCCAGGTCCTGCTTCGCCTTATCTGAACGTCCCCCTTACTAGGTTATGGAAAGTGTATTTTCGAGTGTTCCTTGCTCTAAGATGATGCTGTGTTTAATTAATATCTGTGAATCACTTAACAGTATGCCAAGCCCTGGGTTACACTCTGAGCACTCAACAAGGATAGGCCTGTGGCCCCGCACTCAGTGTATCAGGGGAGACAGGTAAATAGGTGAAAGTAACATAGGTGGGGAAAGGACGAAGTCTAAGATCGTCAAGGTTCAATTGAACAGGTTCTTCCTTTCTCTGACTCAGTCATCCCCTCACTTAGAAGACTCTGTCCATTTTGAAAGAACTGGCTTCTAAGATTTATGATGGCACCACTAAGACGATGTGAGACTTATCGAATATAGAATTAGGACAGCTGATGCGTTCAGATTTTAGACAACAATAAATGTGGACATCATATGGGAAAAAGAAATCCTGGGAGGTTTTTTTAAATTTTTTATTATGACATATGACATCTAGATTTCATGCTTAAGGCTAGAATAGTATATGTTAAGAAAATTGAAAAATGGGAAAAGAAATTGTGTGCATGTGTAATAAGAGAAAGCTTTGAGCATGTGGGTGTCAAAAACGCCTGTCAACTCCTGAGCAAACCCCCACCCAGGAGAGCGTTAACTATTCAGTGACCGGGAAAAGGAGGACCTCTCCTCAACCTGTTTTCCCGGGACTATGTGTGGAGTTTTGAGAATAAGGTGAGGTTTGTAAGGCCCCATGTGGGTAATGGTCATCCAACATGGGTGAGGATGGTAACTAACTGCCTTGCCTGGGATGGTGGCCCTCCTTTAATCACAAAGCAGGGATCCCAAACCAGGGCCTGGTGGTCCAAATGTCGGCCCCCCACATGCTTTGTTCACATGTGGTTTTACTAGTGAGATCTTTCTGGATTTTCTGGCCTTTGTTTTCTTTAAGAAAATGGAAGATGTAGCAACACCAGCTTGCAATCCTACACAACCATAAGAGGTAGGTTTCCAGGTGCAGTTGCCTGCTTGAAGCAGAGTAGGCTGCCTCGGCCCCCACCACCCCTCTTGTCTCACACCTGCCATGGCTTTGCTCATTCACGGCCCTTGCTGGACCCATGTAGTCATTTGAATTTGCTGCTCCTGGTCTAGAACATTCCAGAGAAAAGAAGAATAGCTAGGGTTCCCAGAGTAGAAGCCCTCAGGACACCCTCAGAAATGGTGGAAGTGACTTCTCTTGGGTGCTGCCACAAGCTATCAGAAAGGATGCAAAATTTAATGTGTCTCAATGCAAGCATTTAAAGCATAAAATTGGCCCAAATTTTAGGGTAGAAGCCATGCTGAAGTGGCATAGAGAGTAGCTTTGTACCACCTGATGCTATCCTTTGAAAAATTGAGTTACTGGGACTTTCAGGAAGTATTGCTCTGGGCAGCAAGGAACCGTGGTATCCCAGCCAAGGCTGTACAATAGAATAGATGATCAGAGTGACCACTGCATAACCCGAGAGGGAACCAAGGTTGCCAGATTATTGTTTAAAGGAGAACGCTGTGAGAAGTGGGTAGAACTAATCTGTATTACATTTTTACATAGGCAGTTTCATTTAATCCTCTTAATGATAACTTAGTCATTTTCCAAATATTAGTGAGTGCTTACCATGTGCTGAGTTAGGCACTGGGGCCAGCGGTGAATAAAGCAGACAAAGCCCCTTCACTATTGAGCTTACAGGCTAGCGAAGGAGACAAAACAATGACAAAAATTAGACATAAGTGTAGTGAAGAAACATACAACCGGACAGAGGATGAAGAGTGAGGGGGAGAAGCGTGCCTCCAGCACCACCGGGAGGCAGCTTCGGTCATCACAGCTCTACTGCTGGGGCCACTGCAGGAAGTGACCAGGTGGTACTGTATATGGTGGAACCTGGCCTCTGATCCAGGTCGGGCTTCGGAGCACATACTTGAGAACAGTCATCCAGCTAGGAATGGGGGGCCACTTACCATCTGCATCTCACGTGGAGACCCAGGAGCTCATGTAGGACTCTGTGTATGAGAAGAATTCCATCTTAGCAGTCTCAAGCTCCTTTGGATTTTTGCACTTTATAGCTCCTGTGTGCTACGTAAGGAACATGGCACCTGATATTTGCCATGATGTCTTGGTTTGGACTGGCCAAGTGTGTTTGTTGAAACACAGGGGTTCTGGGCCGACCAAGTGGCGCGTTGGTTAGGAGGTGGCTTGGGACACCAGCTCTGAGCAGCAGAGCCCCGGTTCAGATCCCACATGAGGGCCAGTGACGCTGCGCCCTCTACAGCTAAGATGGTGAACAACAGCTCCACCTGGAGCTGGGCTGCCGTGAGTCACCGGCGACAGCATAAGCTGCAGCGGGGCCGCAGTGGGCTGCCGTGAGCTACTGTGAGTGGCCAGCAGCCGGCGTGAGCATCCAGCAGCCGGCATGAGCTGCCAAGAGCCGCTGTGAGAAGCCTTCCAGTGGCTGGCGAGTGACTGCTTCACCCGGGAAGAGTGCAATGACAATACCAACATGGGCCAGTGAAGCGACGTCTTCTACAACTAGACTGAACAAAAAGGACAGCAACTTGTTTGTTCCCCTTTCCTGTTTCCCCAACGCTGTTCCCTCCCCCAATTCCCCAATAAAATCTTAAAAAAAAAGAAAGAAAGAAACACGGGGGTTCTGTTTCATGTGGTGAGCTGCCCAGACTCACCAGCACCAAGTTTATGTGCAGGATGGGGGGCGATTGAGGGATGGCAGGCTCTGGACTCCAGAGCTTGGGTTTAAACACTTTCTCACTTGCTGGTGTATAAACTTGGGCACATTAGCCTCTGTGTGGCTAAATTTCCTTACCTGCAAAGCGAGACTAATCCTAACTCCTACCTTCGTGCCCGTTGCAATGAGCACGTGAGATAATGCCGGTCATGAGAGCATAAGAAGCAGTTGACAACCACTCGCTCTGTTTGTTGTTTCTCTTGGTGGCGTTTAGAGAGTATTTGCACCGTTTGATGTTATACTCACTTTGCAGAGCTAGCCTCAGAAAAACTTTTTTTTCCCCCCACAGAAAGCTCCCACGTACAAATTTATAAACGGTGAGCAGCCTGGTGGCATGGCGAGGGGTCATGTTCCCGTGATGGCACATTTCTGAGGCACAGCATGCTCAAAATTATATCTTCCTATTTCACATGCTTTTGCAGATGGCACAATATGGAACTGGTCAGACTCCTAATTATGACAGTGGTCCAGAGCCAGAATCCAATCATCCAGTTGACAAAGAACTTGGTACAGAGAACGGTGGCCAGCTGTTCCCCATCTCCAGTGAGCAGAGAGTAAGAGGAAATGGGTTTAAGCTGCGTGAAGGATTTGGGTTATTTATGGTAGGATTTCCTGACAGTGAAGGTTGCTGAACATTAGGACTGGATTAGAGAGCAAGGTTGTAGAATTTCCGTCTGTGGGGATTTTGCAAACATGGTCCTGTTTGTGCGATTACTGCGGAGGCTGACTTCCAACTGTGCTCTGTCTTGTCTCTCTCCCTTTTTACCCATGTGGTGCTGCAGCCAAACGAGCCTTTTCTGGAAGACGAGGGAGGAGGCGGCTGGTCTGTAGAGAAGGGAAGCAGGCTCCCAGTGAACCCGTCCAGCTTTCTGACACCTGGATGGCAGGCTTTGAAACACTGGGTGGGGTCACATGCATCATGAACTGGTTTGGTTAACCTGGAACTGAAAAGCTCACCTGGGCCAGGGGAGAAGCAAAGGTGGTCAGACTTAGGACTTGGATGACGGTGGAGGACACATGCCCCATCCTGAAGAAGGTGGACCTTTCTGAGAACCAGCCAGTTCTTGTCACAAGGCCTGTGGGAACCTACACTGTTGCCAGACTTTGATTCTCAAAAAATGGTATGAAACCTGGAGAGTTTGAAAACCCTGGTGATTAATTTTTAAAAAGCCAGTTCCATGTGGCCAAGGTGAGCATATCTCTGTGGGTCTTAATTCCGCATGCAGAGTGTCCCTCTGTGACGTCTTCTCTGCCAGTCACATTGGCCCTGTCCGCCAGGAGGAGGAGGATCTAGCCAAGGTCAAACACAGACATGAGGCAGCAGAATTTGTCTCTTAAAATGAGAACCTCTGCTGCAGTGTATACAAATATCAAATCATTATGTTGTACTCCTGAAACTAATATAGTGTTATATGTCAATTATACCTCAATAAAATAAATAAAATGAAATCTCTGTATTCATACATTGAACCATAAGAAATCACTATTTCTTTGATCAAAAATGATCAAATATTGTCAATTTCATATGCTTCAATCTAAAAGGAATCACTCACCCACTGACGGAAAATAAGAATATAAAATATAAACTGTGTTCTCTCCCACAGCACTGAAAATTTCTTCCTCCTCTGAGACTAAGAGGACTCGTTTATTGCTCCCAAGTCCCATGTTATTTCCTAGCAAACCCTGCCTGGCAGATGGAAGTGGCATCAGCAATGGCCTGGGTGGCATCCAGGCAGTGTGGAAAGCCTGCCCTTCCCAGGACTTACTGGCTTTGAGATTGTTGCAGCTCTCCTAACAGGAGTGTAGGCATTTGTGGAAACTTCTCACAGATCATCCTTCCCTCCTTTTTTCTTGATGTCTTCCACATAGTTATAGGCTGCTATTTTCTACCCATATTACTAGTTGGAAACCAACTGGGCATAGCTGAGGATAAAACAGTTGTTGTCACTAGCAGACAGATTCCCGCTTCAAAGCAGGAAGAGTTCAGTTTCAGCCAGGATCCTGATTCAGATGGAGACCAAGTTGCTTTCTGATGGTGCCATTTTCGTAAACAAAGGTGTATTGGGGGAGATATGGCTGGAAGACATCCTGATAGGAACCATGAGCAGAGGTCCTACCAATGATGCCATGGGTCCCCTGCCCCTACCAGCCTGACTCCTGATAGGGAGGGCAGTGCCCAGCCCTGATCGTGTTAGGAGAGGAAGACAGACATGAGAAGGACCTTACTTTTCTCTCTGGCCTTCTCATGTGTCCTAGAACCCAAATGCTGACGGAAGTATTTTTCCAATCAGTTCTGAGAGCTCTCTGGATAAATACGGTGATAGGGTTTCTTCCTCCCTCCCTTTCTTTCTTTTAACCATTTGAGGTTTACTCTATATTGATTTATAAATATCAACCCCTTTGCATATTTCCTTCATAACATGGAAAATGTATTTTGACCAAATGTAAAATGGATTCTTGTTCTCTTAATTAATTGGAATTCCAACTCCCCTCAGTTTCTTCACTTTTAGTAAGACGTAGCAAATGAATAAAAACAATACTAAATAGAAAGGGTGGGGGGGATGGGACTGGAATCAGACTTAACAAAACTCCCACACTGAAAGAACTTTCCAGAATTAATTTTCAGAATACCCATGAAATCAACCATCTGAGGGATGTTTTAAAGGAAGACATATGCCCTATTTATTGTGTGATTTAGTGTATTTTCTTTGGGTGACCTAAAAAAAAAGTATAATTTACTCCTCACCCCATTGATGGTGAATATTTTGAAAGTCATATTAATATTCAGAAAATACCTATGACCACACATGGCCCTATCCAGCTACCTCTTTATCTAGTTTAATAAGTGTGTAAAATATTATTTTAATGTGCCCCCAAATTACTTTGATGAGCCCTGTGTGTTATCTGTGACTGACTTAAAAATTGTAGAACAGGGCTGGCCGAGTGGCGCGATGGTTAAGAGCTAGCTTGGGACGCCAGAGGGCCCCGGTTCTCTGATCCCACATGAGGGCCAGTGACACTGCCCTCCACAGCTAAGATGCTGAACAACAGCTCAACCTGGAGCTGGGCTGCTGTGAGTCGCCGGCAACGGCGTAGGCTGCAGCCCCTGTGGCAGTGGGTTGCCATGAGCTACCGTGTGTAGCCAGCAGCCAGCGTGAGCGGCCAGCAGCCGCAGTGAGCGGCCGTCCAGATGCTGGCAACTGATCTGCCTCCCCCGGGAAGAGCGCAATGATGGTGCCAACTTGGGCCAGTGAAGCAACGTCCTCCACAACTAGACTGAAGAACAAAACGACAGCAACTTGTCTGTTCCTTTTCCCCCAATTCCCCAATAAAAAATATTAAAAAAAAATTGTAGAACAGACGTCTGAGGGGCTGAGGTGCTGAGCCCTGGGTTGTCCCCTGACCCACAGCCACTTCCATGTACAGTTGCTCCTCCTCTTATTCGAGAGGACAAACCCAGTGCTTTGTCTGCTTTCCCATTGACCATAGTCTCTCAGCGGCTTTGTGCCTCTGGTTTATGATTGATGGCATGACAGGGGCACTCAAAGAAGATAAAATCAAATTCTTTTAAATGCATGAAAGGAAGGAAGGGAAGAAAAAGAATAATGAGACATAGATTTAAAAATATTTTTCTCATGTTCACTGAGTGTGGCGGCAGGAATATATGGAAAGTTACTGCCTAGTGGTGGTGGTTTAATGCCTGATGGGGCGGCACAGTCATCATCATTATTATCATCAACGACTTACATTCACTCAGTACTTTCCATGTGCCAGGCACTGTTCTAAAGGCTTCATGTGCACGGACACCTTTAGTTTTCACAACTCTGTGAGGCAGATCATTTTCTTTTCTGTAGTTGAGGAAACAGGCACAGAGCCAGTGGCACACAGCTAGTGGGTGGCAGAGCAAGGATTGAAACCCGAGTCTTACCCATGGTGCTGTCCTGCCTCTTTCGATAATGGTGCCAGAGGCCATTAGGTTATTTCCAAAAGAGGGCATGCATTTTGTGATTGTTTTCTTTTAACGCTTACCACTAACTTTCCTCTGTAATGAGGAGGTCCCTCTGGAACCTTCAGATATGAGACCTTTGTTACTTCGTGTCTTGCTTGTCAATGCAAATCAGGAAATTTCCTCTCTAACCTGCCAGTAATCTCAAGATAAATAGGGAAGGACCTGGCGGCTTTCAGCTTTCTGAAGAGACAAGGAAAGGTAGACCCTAGATAACTCGGGATGAATGCTGTTCCTGTTGCCCATGGCCAGTGTTTTCTTTCTTTTTTCTGGGGGAAGCCACATAGCATAGAAAGGTGGAAACCTTGATATTGGGAGAACTTGGGAGAGGAAGGAGGGGGTGCAGGGCTAACATGGCTATTTTGTGGTAAACTTTGAAGTGGCCTGTCATGAAAGGTCCTCCCGATCCATGTGCAGCCAAGAGCCACTGAAAGGTGGAGGTTGTTCATTTGTTTGTTTTTAGAAATGATTTGGTTCTCTCTGATTTACATTTTATTCATTTATTTATTCATTCATTCATTCATTTATATTAGTTTCAGGCGTGCAAAGCAACATAAGAGTTAGACATTCACACCCCTCATAAAGTGATACCACCACCACCACCCCCAATCTACATTTGAAAGGCTCATTTTGGCTCCTCTGTGACACTTGCCAAGGTGGATTTATGAAATTATTACTTGATATTTGACCAATTAGGCTTAATTTTTTTTAATTGAGATATAATTAACCAAGTTCACCCTTTTAAAATGTATAATTCGGTCGTTTTTGGTATATTACAAAGCTGTGCAATGGTGAAGCTGTGTGGATAGTACATCACCATCAACTTTTAGGGTTTAAGAGTAAAGTGCCTTAAGTTGCAAAAATGATGGCATAAGAAATCATCGCACCAACAACAGAGTGAGTAAAAGAAGGCTTGACTGGGACTACAGAGAAAACGTGAAAACACTCCCAATTCAGCTTGTTCCACTAGAACTTTCAGCGAAGACGGAAAAGCGCTGTATCTGTTCAGTCCACGATGGCAGCCATTGGTCACATGGGGCTGGGGAGCACTTGAAATGTGACTAGTAGAGCAAAGTAACTGGGTTTTTTTATCTAATTAAATTTAAAAAGCCACATATGGCTACCATATTGGGCAGAGCAGCTGTATGTCAACTTACAAATTCGGTCTTATCTGAGATCATTTTCCGCCACCTCCTCAGTTTCCAAAATGATTGAGATTTTGAAGCATATGCTATACAAATCGTTATATTTAAACTTAATCCTCACTACAAAGAAAAAGCTGCAGAGTTCCCACAAGGAACCCAGATGACGGGATTGGGGAGGGGGAAAGGCACAGGGATGGGGGAGCCTATTCAGGAAATAATATCCGAGTGGGCGTCCACTCAGTCGGCACCAGGCGTGGGTGACATCTGTGCGCTCACAGGAGGGGAAAAGAAAGTTATGAGCTTGGCCTCAGCTTTACAACTCACAAGGAATAAAAATAATCTCCAAAGCAGAGTATTTTGAGAGGGCACAAAAGTAAGTTTGCTTCTCCTGCTAAATTGTGGGTTGCGTGTGGCCACAAGAACTAAATCCCCCGTTTGGATTGTGTCAACAAACTGATACTTACAAAGAATCAAAGAGTCATGAAAGATTCTTTAAGCTCTCCTGGTTAAACTCAGTAAGTCCTCCCCTCCCCTCAAAGTTCCATTTAAGGTGTTTCTATTATTTAAAAAAAAAAAAGTATCCAGTGGCTTACATTTTTTTTCCTCAAGGATTTGGTTTTTCATTCTTCAGAATAAGAAAGGTAGCCCAGGAGGAACCTTCAACTTTATTAATGTGAAATATTAGTGTCTTTTTTATTGTTCTTTTTTTTCCCCTATTTTGTTTCAAACTACCATGTTTTGCAAATATGAGGCATAGGTGAAGGCAAACACATTTAAGACGCTTCTTATCCTGAAACTTCCTGTACTGTTTTGGAGCAAAAAAAAAAAATCCTTGGTATTTATTATGTATGAAGTTATGAAAAGATGTGGTGGCCTTTAATAAATAATTAATATTTACCCCTAAAATATGACACGCTAGGGACAAGACCAAAAATACTCACTTAGTATTTTTGACAAACTTAAAAGAAAAAAATAATCAGCCTCTAAAATTGCAGGGTTTTAGGGCAAGTGCACAAATGGAGGCAGAGATTCCGTAGGTCAAAATATTTCAAAGCTGTGTATTAAGCTAACAAAGCATCCCATAGAGTATGTTTTGACCTCCTACCTCGATATATATATATACCTTCACATGACCTGGAAAGCTAGGTTCAAATTTAGAATTCTCAGACTTCAGAGTTGCAGCTGGAAGGTAGCAAAGTCAGGGCACCAGCCTGTCACCCATCCAGGAGGCTTGGGGGTGCCGCTTGGGCCTTGGCCAGCCCTGGGATCTGGGGGAGCGCACACTGGTGCTGTCATCCACACTAGGGAGCACAGACCTGGGGAGGAGACCTGTGCAGGCCCCAGATGCAGGCTCAGGCATTTGGGCACGGAAAGCTGAGGCCCTAAATACAGTGCCTGGAGAAGGATCTAGAAAACTGGGCATCTTCCCTTGCTCTGTGGGGAAAGACACGGCTGGAATTTTTAAAAAAAGGAAGGAAGGAAGGGGAAGGGGAAGGGAAGGAAAGGGAGGGGAGAGGGTGAGGGAGAAGGGGAGGGGGGAGAGAGAGAGAGAAAGAGAAAGAGAGAAAGAGAAAGAAAATCTTTAAGCTTTATTTAGATATAATTTATTGAGATATAATTCACATACCATGCAATTCACCTATTTCAATGGTTTCGCAGAGTTGTACAGCCATCACCACTGTCAGTTTTGGAGCATTTTCATCATCCCCCAAAGAAACCCACAGCCTTTAGCAGTCCTTCCTCTTCACCCCACGTCCACCCCTAATCTGCTTTCTGTCTCTCTGGATTTGCCTGTTCTTCCTGGGTGCTTTTGCACTTTTCAAGTAGCCTCCCATTTCATGTGGACATAGGCCCAGAGAGAATAGTACAGTCTTATACAGACAAACATTTCATTTGTTTTCTCGGTAGATGTAGATTAGTGCTTCTTAAACTTTGATGTGTGTTCGAATCACCTGGGGCATCTGGTTCAAATGCCCCGTGTTCCCCAGGTCTGGGGTAGGGCCTGAGATTCTGAATTTCTAACATGTGATGCCCATGCTGCCGGTCTGGGACCACACTTCAAAGGACAAGGACATGGGGTAATGCTGAAGTCACTGTTTTCACCAGAGCAGCATCTTTGCAGACAGTGTGTCAAGGACTTGAGATTTCAACTGGCTTAGTGTGGCAGGTTCCCATCATAGCATAGAAAGCAGGGGGAAAAGAAGCATGTGTGTGCATGTGTAGGGGTGTCTGTGTGTGCGTGTGTGTGTGGATGGATGCGTGAGTGCGTGTGTGTGTGCATGTGCATGTGGCAGTGCACAGGGGTTTCGCATACATGGACCTCTGTGTCCTATGCTGGAATTAGGGCTGAGAGGACCCCAAGCACTCTTTTCTTCTTTTCTAGTCTTCAAACGCACGCTCTCCTGATGTATCGTCATGCTCGTGTACACAGGCAGTTGCGCGGGTTGTTGAATTTGGTCTGGTTCCTGCTTTATGAAGACTGCAAACCCATGCTTCTCTGACCATCTCTGACGCACGAGGGTCATCCGTCCTGGTCACACAGTGCTTTCTGGAAATTGTGTCCTGTGGAAAAAATGAGAACCACATTTTCCACACTCTGGTATTCTCAGTGTGCAGTGTCCTCAGGTATAGGAACCATGGTCCTTGTTGAGGGAAGAGGCATTTGAAGCCTGGGGCCCTCGGTGACAGAGCTTAGCTGAAACCCAGAGCCTGAGGGTGTATTCAGGGTAGGTCGTTGCACAGTCTGTGGCATTTGGTGGCCCGCTGTGTGAGGACTCACTTTCTCTGGGTTTCATCAAATTGTTTTTGTTCCTGTGGTTTCTTGCTAAATAACTGTATCATCAGATCCCACATGGCAAAGCCAAGGCCAAAACCAGAAAGCATGCTTTCTTCATCTTCCATCATGACCCACATAGACGTTCGGGGCGTCCAGCTTTTATTTCAGATGTGAAATGGAGCATGGGGAGGTTCATGCTGGTTGGCTGGACTATGGATGGCAGAGGCCGGGTGCGTATAAACCCTCTACGAGCGCAGTGCAAGAAGGGGTCTCCCGGGCATGTTGCAGCCCGTCTGTGACCTCTCCTTGGTTACATCTGAATTTGAAAAAGATGGGAACTCACCGAGAAAGGACAAGAATACTAGCACAGGGGCCAGCCGAGTGGCTCAGTTGGTTAAGAGTTGGCTTGGGAGCGCGAGCTCTGAGCAGCAGGGCCCCAGTTCGGATCTCACATGAGGGCCAGTGATGCTGCACCCTCTACAGCTAAGATGGTAAACAACAGCTCGACCTGGAGCTAGGCTACCGTGAGTTGCCAGCGACAGAGTAGGCTGCCGTGAGCTACCGTGAGTGGCTGGCAGCCAGTGTGAGCGGCCAGGGGCCGCCATGAGTTGCTGTGAGCGGCCGTCCAGTGGCCAGCGACCAATCTGCCTCACCCGGGAAGAGTGCAATGGTCATAATACAAACATGGGCCAGTGAAGTGGCGTCCTCCACAACTAGACTGAAGAACAGAAGGACAGCAACTTGTCTGTTCTTTTTTTCCCAATTCCCCAGTGCTGTTCCCCTCCCCCAATTCCCCAATAAAATCTTTAAAAAAAAAAAGAATGCTAGCACAGTGGTGGCTATGTAGACCACCTCTCTGATCATGTCACTTTCTGGTCCAGCACTGGCTCAGAGGCTCCCCATAACCCACAGGTTAAACCCAACCTCCTGAGAGACCTTTAGGACTCCTTTTTCTGTCTCTGGCCTCCCTTATAGCCTTGCTATCTACAACTCCACTTAGAAATACCTTATGCTCTAGCTATGCTGGACTGTATGCCCTTCCAGGAACACTGTGCCTTGCTGCTTCCATCCCTCCCCTTATGCTGTTCCCTTCAGCTTAATGTCTCCCTTCCCTTTCTTTTTATGTCACAGTCCCAGTCAAATTTCCAGGATGACTTACCTGCCTCCTTTATGGTGTCTTTGTTTTTAAAAATCTTTTTACCTTCTTCCCATCCTCTGTGTTCCACCATAGCTGGACACGTCTGACATTTTCTTGTTATTTATAGTGTTTGAAAAACATTGCAAATGCAACTACCATAGATTGAGTGTCTGATGTGGTATGATGTAGGGTACGTAGGTGACTTCATTTCATCTTCCTTATGCCTCTGCAAAGGAACTAGTGCTATATCCACTGCACAGGTGAGGGCACACCCACTGCACAGGTGAGAAAGTTCAAACTTCCTCAGAGTTGCCCCCACAGACCTGTCATTGGACCCAAGGCTGGCAGATGCTCAGCACTTCTCAGGTTCCATTACATCCATTTATCTCAGCCAGAGGTGGCTGGGGCTGATGAAGGGGGCCTCGGGTCATGAGAACCCCAGGACTTCCAAAGCCACGGAGGACCTGGTTTCACCTGTTGTGAGATGGATTATGGGACCCTCTCTCTGCTTCAGCCTAGTAACTGTCACGCCCATCCCAGGTCATTCCTTATTTCTTCAGCAGTGTGCTCTGAGCTGTGGCCCTCAGGTGGCCTTAAAGTGTATCTCTGAAGCTTTGCAGAATCTGGCAAAGAGACTTTAGGTCCTTGGGAAACAAGACAAGCAAACGGCAACAAGACCAAAAACTGCAGACAGGTTGTTGCAGGGAACGTGGTTGGTGTGGATGTCTATTTGGGCAGGTTAAGGAACGAGTGAGGTAGAGAGAGGGTCCAGGAATGAGCCCCCAGCAGGTGATGTTGGCTGTCCTGGTCTGTGCTGGGATCTGCCAGAGAACGGGTGAGTGAGAAGGTCAAGTACAGTGAAGGGGGAACTAAAAGTTAAACAGTCCAGCTTGATGAAAATCATGATGTAAGATAATAGTTAGGGACCTGTGGAAATACAATACAATAAATAATGCTTACAAAATTAAGATTCAGTGGAATCTCAGTTTTGCTAACATACAGGCCAGAACACACATTCTCACAGGAAAAGCACCAGTGGAGATATTCAAAGGGGTTGAGTCTCAGGGGTGAGTTAATGGGGGAATTTTTACTTTGTTTTACATAATTTTTGAACTCCCAAATGTTCTTGAGTGAAATGTGTTAATCAGAAAAAAAACAAGTGATAATCAAATAATCAGAAAAAAAACCAAGTGCTATTAAAAAGCCCAAACATTTAATTCAAAAAATTAAATGTGAAAAAAAAAAGAACAACCACCAGAAAACCCCAACATTCACAGGCACAAAGAAATCAGAGCGTGCCAGGGACAGGCTGGGTGGGAAGGACCATTGTTCTGCCTCAGCCTGGCTTTCTTCTTAATGTCCTTTTATGTGTGTACCCAAATTTCAAAGCTTTTCCTAAGTTTATTTTTGTGACCAGTAGCTTTAAACTTCCCCAGAGATGGCCTTCCAGAGGGGACTACAATTTGAAAATGTGACAGAAATTGATGGAACTGCCCATGAATATTTTGTGTAGGACAAGGCTTAGGAAGAGTGTGGAGGGAGTGAGACCTTGGCAAAATGTTCCCCCTTCCACCTGTCCCCCCTCGATCTGTCCCATCCCTGCTTAACTCTGATGCCGACCACCACATCCTGACAGTGCCCAGGGAGGGGGTGCCAACCAAGAAAGAAAAATCATTCCCAAGTACAGTTTTCGTCATCTTGGATTCCTGGAGAGCTCTGATGCATGGAGAGCTGGATTTAAGATATGGGGGCCGGGGGGGGGGTAGCGTGAAGGCACCTTTTTGCTTCCTCCCCCTTCACCATGTACACACACGCCGACTAAGATGATAACCTTGGATAAAGAAAACTCAAAGCTAAAAATGCTTTGCTCATTTCACCCGATAAACAAGAAAGATGGAAGCAGGAAAGCCTTTCGATAAAATCTTGACTTCAGTTTCAAACTTGTCAGACTTCAGTTTTGTTGGTGTAATTTCAACAACATTTGTTTTTAAATCTTTGTGTGTGAAAGATCACCAAGGAGAAAACCTAATGTGTGCCCGAATAGCTTTCTTATATTTTAGTGGTGCCCTTTTAAAAATTCTCAACAAAAATTTTTGTTGAGGTATAATTGACATAGTTTTAGGTGTGCAACCTGATTCCATATTTGTATATGTTATAAAATGATCACCACAGTAAGTCTAGTTAACTTCTGTCATCCTACATAGCTGTAGAATTTTTCTTCTTGTATTGAGAACTTTTGTGCTCTACTCTCTTGGTAACTTTAAAATATGCAACACCATGCTATTAACTATGGTTACCATGCTGTCCATTAAAGCCCCATGATTTGTTTTATTTATTTATTTTATTTGTATCTTTTGGCCCTCTTCACCCATATTTTTGGTGGTGCCTTTTAAAGCTTTAGAAAATATGTGTTTTGAAGCAGGAATTAGGAGTGGTGAGTTCATGCTGCCAGGTTAGAGCAGAACTGACCCAACCCTTCCAAGTTCTGAATTCTGAGCCTGTGCGTTGGGGCAGGGGGTGAAAACTAATGAACCCAAGTTTATAAAACTCCTTGAACATCCTCTAGCTCTTCCAAATGTCATTTTGATAAGTTAATACAAATGAATCATGAACATCTGCACACACACACAAAAAAAATCCCCCTGAACACACAAGGGCTTAACAATGAAATGGAAGAATGCTTGGCACAATGTGTTTCAGGTTTTAGTGGATCCAAAATGTTTTGAAAAAGAGTTAAGTTCTTAAGACACTTTGAGAATGTAAAGGGCAGCTGGTTCTCCCACCCGCTTGAAAAATGGAATGATTATTTCTGTTCTTCGTGTCGGCTGCTGTTGCTGTTCTTGTCCGTGGAGGAGGTCCTCCCAGCGCAGGTCCACATCTCCGGTCTCTGCCGACTGCTGTCCTACCCTTCCCTAGCCCATTCCTAGGGTTATTTATGAGGCAGAAACTGTGTTTCCGGCAGAGTTCTAAAAGTCACGGCGAGGTGGGGTTTTGTCCAGTTGTAGGACCCGCTTCTAGATGTAGGTGGAGCAAGCATTGTTGCCACCAGGGACCCCTGCCCCACAATTTCGAGAATCTTATAATTTGTAGCACGGGTTCATGCTTTCTGATGGTGTCCGATATGAGAGCTGGCTTTTGAGGAAAAGAAAAAGAAGATATCAGATGTTAAGAGGACGAGCTGAAATCCGATGGATTGTCAGGAGGACAACAAAGCTCAAATTGTGGGAAAGGCTACCATGAAAACTCAGCTGTAAATATTAATAAAAGCCATGTTGGGTTTAGTCCCCTCCAACCTCCCTCTTATTCTTGGACACAGACTGAAGGACCCTGACAAATGTCAGCTAAGCAGATGAAAGTGATTAATGTGTAGTTCCCTTTCAAGAGCTTTTATTTGAAGAAGTTGTCCTTCTATTGTACTGACTTTCAGTCTCGCCATCCTGAAATTTTAATCACCCCAGCACTGAGCAGACATCAGTGAGATCACCCAACTTGTAATTCTATCTGGACTTGAAAATGAAATAAGAAACGCTTGCATGGTCTCATTCCTTCTGTTTTCCCCTTCAAGGGGCACTGTCAATCTTTCTTAGGCTGCCTAAGTGATCGTCGTTTAATTTTCTTTATAGGTTGGAAAGTCTTGGTTCCCTAAGCTTAAAAATAAAAATAAGAGTAATTAAAAGTGACAGGAGCATATTAGTAAAAAGACATGAATTTAGGAAACCACGTGTCTACTACCTTTCTGGGAAAACAATGTGACGCCGCCTCAATTTAGTTTAGCACTGCTAATTAATGATGTTTTCCCACTAAGTTTAGGAAATTAAAAACAAACAAACAAAAAAAAGAGTTAAAGCAGGGCTTCTTCCCACTATTTCCAAGCCAAAATTTGTTTTAGTCTTGCCAGAGTAGATCAAATCATGCTCTTAATGTGAAATCTTTCAGTGACGTACAGTTGCTCCCAACCTAAATCCCAACCTTTGGTCTGATCCAGTTTCTGCTCTTGACTTCACCTCCTTGTTCATCTCGTTGGCACGCCCATGTTTCAGCACGCACACCTGGTTCCGGCTAAGTGTTTTCTCTAACCCCGAAGGAACCGGCTCATCTCCCCAGCCAGGGTTCAGCTCAAATGGCTCCTTCTTGGAGAGCGTCCCCGAACACACACACATCACTCTGTATCACATTATCCTGCTTTCATTTCATCATAGCACTCATTGCTAGCTGAAATAATCTTGCTTATTGGCAACCTCCCCTCACTAAAGTGTAAGCAGTGAACGAATGGTTCATGTAGACAGGGCCTCTGTTTTAAAAAAGATTTGCCATTTTCAATTTGTAATAAAATGCTGGGCATTGCTTGGTTTGTACTTGGCATGTTAACATGCTAGTTGGTGACTGATAATAGCTTGGAGAGAGTGTTAATTTTATAACTATTCTATCTCTGTGGTGTGTAATGGCAGGCCTGCCCAAACCTAGTCTTTCAAAGAGAGGTGGCAGGACCCAAAACCTTGCAAAGTATAGGTTTTATTGAAAGAGGCATCAAGTTCCTTAGATTGCCCTTCCCAATCTCTAGGATCTAGAATAGGAATTCTGGCTGAATATACACAGAACACGAGAGTCAGAAAGCAAAGCAATTGTTGAGTGTTAGTCCTGCATCTCCAGCCTTTTGGGACAGTTCCCCTGACCATGGCAGGTGTTTTTTCTGGGGAAAACCCAGCCCCTATAAATGTCTGTCAATCTGGAGACCATCAGCTGGTATCCCACTTCTCCCACAACCACAAGCACATGAAGACTTAGCCTGCTTTGAAAAATGACACTGGGCAAGCGTGTGACAATGTGGCAACCCTCAGGAGTTGATGAAAATGAGTGTGCAAATTGACTGTATATTATTGGAGATGTTACAAAGAATTTCTAGCAGTTACAAAGAATTTCTCAGGTAGGGTTTTTGGTTTTTTTTTAAGTTTAGAACTTTCAAAAACCATTGATCTTAATGGGATGCTCTCCTCGTAGTTTTTAATCTTTTATTTATTTTTTAAAAAAAGGCAAACTGCAACCTTCTTCTTGGCAGAGAACACAAGGACGAATGCTCTTGCCTGCAGTCAGAGAGCCTTGTTTTCTAGCCAGGATTCTGTCAGTGGTGCAAAAGCCCTTTTTAGGGAAATGAAGTTTGTTTTT
>NW_017731857.1:1106733-1108081 GCF_001890085.2 Hipposideros armiger | reverse complement strand
TGCCTACTTCCAGTATAAGAGGGAGGGAAAGGATGATAGAAAATGGGAGTGCATTTTAGCAGACCCTGCATGCATTCACTGTCTTTCTTATGCCATCACTGTAGTGGATTGACCTTACTAGTCCCATCTAAAAGGTAAACTAAAAACATTCATCAGCAAGTGATTTTTCTAAACTCTTCGTATTATCTATTGCTGCTGTAACTAATTACCACACACTTTGTGGGTTAAACAACACAGATTTATTCTCTTATGGCGGTAGGGGTCAGAAGTTCAAAATGGCTCTTATTTGGCTAAAATCAAGGCATCAGCGGGGCTGTGTTCCTTTTGGAGGCTCAAGGGGAGAATTCATTTCCTTACGTTTCTAGCTGCGGGAGGCGCCTGCGTGCTGTGACCCGGGCCCCTTCCTCCATCCACAAAGCCGGCAGCGTGGCATCTTCAGATCACTCTCTGACTCTGGACCTTTCTGCCTTCTCCTTCCATTTTTAAGTATCCCTGTGATTGCATTGAGTCCACCAAGATAACCTCTCCATCTGCAAATCACTAATTACATCCTTTCACTATGTAAGGTGGTAACCTAGTCACAGGCTCTAAGGATTAGGAATGGGAACCTTGGGGATATTATTCTGCCCACCACAGTCATAGGCCCATACTGTATCCTAACCATTCAATTCCTCTAGTTTCTAGCCTTCTGTATACACAGGAAAAGGGTTTTGGCTTTTGTGTATGTCTTCCCTGATATTTCTGTTCTTGGATGTCACTTATTTACTTTTATAAGGAACTAACATCTGTAACTGTGTGGACACATCCCGGTTGCTAGGTGTTCGACAGCTGTGGACACTGATAGTAATGATACCGTAATTACATAATGGGAGGGGAGGCAGCGCCTTGGCAATTAGGACCTGTGACTTTCAGACAGAGGTTTTAAATTTGCCCTATGGTGACATGTTCAATGCCCTCACGGTCTTCTAACTATTATCTTTCAGGCTTATGTACAGAAGTACATCGTGAAGAATTATTTCTACTACTACCTATTCCGATTTTCAGCCGCTTTGGGTCAAGAAGTGTTCTACATCACGTTTCTTCCGTTCACTCAGTGGAATATTGATCCTTATTTATCCAGAAGACTGATCATCATATGGGTGGTAGGTATTACTGTTCCTTATGAATCACCACGATTTCTGCAATAACTACCTGCTTTGGTGTTCAAGTACGTTGCATGTATGTTCTTCTCCTTTTTTCTTTCATCACCTAGAGTGGCAGTTTTACCTGGTTTACTTTGGCAAAATAACAGGAAAAATTAAAAAGCTCTAGCAATTATCACCCCAATAAACCTTAATTAAAAAAAATG
>NW_017731857.1:1098252-1102501 GCF_001890085.2 Hipposideros armiger | reverse complement strand
GAGCTCTTAACCAACTGAGCCACTCGGCCGGCCCTGATCTCTTGACTGCCATGCTGGCATGGTGACAGCCCCAGCAAAAAATAAAACAAAGGCTTTAAAATGGTATTGCTGTGACTTAAAAAGGTTAGAGGCAATTTCATGGAAGCTTCATGGTGCTCAGCTTTGTGACATGAGGCAAAAAAATCTCACTTTTTGCTAAAGAAAGTTCTCCCTTATGTAAAATAGCAATGCAAATATTGATACCACAATTGATCCTTGGGAGGCTCGCTTTCTCTGCCCTAATGCTATTTTGCTTATTTATAGTCTGCCTCTTTTCACAGATATTTCATGGCACTCAAGTTGTGATGCACAAAACAATGGGAAATGTAGGTAAAATCAAAATTAGGAGGAATAGAGATAGAATAGGAGATTAAGATCTAGTCTGAAGTTAAATGTAGTCCACTGATTCAAAGCCGAGCCAAAGATTTTTCTCTCAACTTTGACCAAACCAAAATGAAATGACATTATCCATTGGGAAATAATAGGCTGATTTCTAAGGGAGGAAACATTTCCTGCCGCATAATATTGAGAGAAGCGTTACGGCCAGTGATGCACATTGCTAAATGATTTTCCTGGAAATATTGTTTGGTGTCAGTACCCCATCTCTTGTGCAAGAGCATTCCTTTTGACGCTTCCTCATGAGATTTCTGTGTTGTCAGTTTTTAATCGTTGCAAATTTAAAAAATGAAAAAATGATATCTCAGTTCATTTCCACTTCATATATTTTTTAATGCAGATGAAAACATTTTTCAGATTTTTATTAGCCATTTGTATTAACTCTTCTGTGAATTGTCAGTCTGTCTTTTGAGTATTTTTAATTTTTAAATGTATTTTCACCAGTTGTTAATATAAAATGATATCGAACAATTGATTTTCCATGTTTCAGAGGAAATGTGTCTTTATGTATAAAAGTTTTAGAAGTTGAAGACTTTGAGAAATGATACATGGCTTTTTAGTATCATCAATAGTGACCTGAGAAAGCCCTTTAAAATTGAGNCTAAGAGGCAGAGCTTGATGTCTTGTAACTTTAAACATCTTATCTCATCCTGAATGGCAGCTGCATTCAGGAGCGCCAAACCTCTTGTCAAAGTTTATATTAATTTGATAGTTGCCATTGGATGAGGTCCCAACAGGCTTTATTGCTTTTAAAGATCATTTGTTATATTAAGAGTAACTCATATTGCCTGAAGTAGCTTAGCCGAATTTATGGTTCTATTAACTGCTTTCCCGTGACAATCATAATTGTTCCTCCCTTCTCTTGTACATCTTTTATTGCTTTTCTTGGCATCTATGTTCATTATCTTTTTTCATTATCTCATGGAATCTTCATAACAGTGGGTTAGCATCATTTTCATAAATTTACAGAGCGAGATAGTAATACTTCAAATAATAGCAAGCCATGTCATTGAGCCCTTAGGATGTGTGCCCTTCACTGTAATAGTGCTTTACATAGGTTACCTTATTCAATCCTGCCAGCCATCCTGACAAGTGGTTATTGCCAGCCCGTTTTACAGATCAGGAAACTGAAATGTAGAAAGATTAAATAACTTGCCCAACATCACATTGGATTCAGTGGCAAAATGGATTTGATCCCGTCCCCATAAGGCCTTCTGTGCTAGAGAGGTCTGCCATTGTTGCTGCTTAGAAGACACAGCTAGGGCCGGCCGAGTGGCTCAGTTGGTTAAGAGTTGGCTTAAGAGCGCGAGCTCTGAGCAACAGGGCTGCCAGTTCGATTCCCACATGGGCCAGTGATGCTGCGCCCTAGCTGAGCTGCTGCTGAGCTGCCAACAGGTGGCCAGATGGCTCAGCTGGTGTAACAACAAGATTGCCTGTTCAATGGTGGGCTACGCCCACCCACAACTAAGACTGAACTCGGCACCTTGAGCTGAGCTGCTGCTGGGATGGCTCAGTGGATAGAGAGTGTGCTCTTAACAACAAGGCTGCCGGGTTCGACTCCCGCATGGGATGNTGCAATGACTTTGATCCAGAGTTGATCAAATCCTTTAAAGGATTTGAATATGGACAGCCTGTGTACTTGGGGCCAAAGGTAAATTCTAGGAAGGTGGCATGTGAGGGCTGGCAGAAACAAAGGTCAGTGGTTTTTGGACTGAGTACTGAACTGCTCTGAGGGTGTGTCCCAAAGAAGGACTGGGGGTGAGGGTGGTCTGGCCTGAAATAGGGGTTCCCTGGTCCCCTCCTCGCTTTCAACCAACTAGTACAGATTTTCAATCTTGTATCATGTTCTATAAATAGACCCTGGGGTAACAGTTTGTTTAATGGGCCTTTCCTTACTTCAAATTTTTTTTTTGTATATTTAAAAGCACTTGAACTAGTCCTACTCCATCCTTTGCAGCTGAGGCCACTGACATTTAGAAAGATGAATTGACTTCCCCGAAGTCACACATTGTTTGAGCTTAGTTAGAGATATTTCTTGTTTTCCTTCTTTGAAAGCTCAAAAGATGGGCTAGCTGCCAAGTCCTCTGGGCATTCACTCCTCTGCTGTCTGAGGCAGCCTTACTAGATCCAGTGGCGCTGACCTGGCCATATTTCCTTTGCATTTAGGACTCCTTGGTGTGTGTTTGGAAAACAAAAACGCTGTTCAGGCGATCGGGGGCAGAGCTGAGTCAAGAAGTCATATATTCTCAGTGTTCTTTCTCTTCCCGTGCAGTCAGTCTGTGTGCATCCCTCTCTTTCCCGATTTATTTATGCATCGAAGGCAGCCTTGCAGAGAGCACGGAATACTCTGGTAATAGCAAAATAGAGCAGCTCTTCTCCTACCCACCGGTTAAGTTACTGAAAACTCCACTTGGAAAATGTGCATTTGAGATGCTCATGACCAAAAAGGGATGATGAAATGATAGAATTGGGAGACTGAGGTCTCTTTTTCTTTTCGTCTGTGAAAACACTTTTGTTTTGTAACTTTCAAGAACATAAGCCAATACATAAAATACACAAGTGAGACTTTCAGTGACATTTTGCAGTTAGTTATAATGGATATGAAGGTAATTTCCATCTTATCACCCCTTGTTTACTAGAAACTTCTTCACTTGGCTTTGCCACAGATGAAAGGCACACTAAGAAGTATTTTATTTCTAAAAGTAAATCTCCACCCACCTAAATGTCCAATGACTCCCTGATGGTTTGTTTGAAACATTAGCGGCGAATCCCAGCCTGCTACGTCCAGGCCCCAGAGACACTGCCCCATTTTGCGTGGCCAGTTCTACAGAAATGTAGTATATAATAAGACTTCTGAGACTTGGTTTCCTTTCTCTCAGCTCTTTCCGTTCATCTTCTCTCTGCCATTCACTTTGCCTACCATTTCTATTTCTCCTTCTAATTGTTTCCGGTGGGACCAACACATAGACTGGAACTGAAATTCTTGTTATTTCCAAAAATATATTGAAGTCAGATGCACTGAGGTTTCTTACAAGGGAGACTTAGATTCTTGTTCTGAAAAAGGCAAGTATGTAACTACTTTATTTAGGTACGTATAATCCCCAAGAATTTGGAGGTAAACGTTGGCTCACAAGCTATTTAATTGCATATATAGAGATGGTCTCTAAAAAATCCTTTGCGTGTCATATATATACATACATATATATACATATATATGTATGTATGTATATATATGTATATACATACATATATATGTGTGTGTGTGTGTATATATATATATGTATGTATGTATATGCGCTGATAGTTAAAATTTTACCTTTGCTTCCTCTGTTCCTGGAAAATTTAGAGAATATTTAGCTCTCCCCCCAAAAAGATAATTCCTAAGAGATTGGTAAAAGCGTGTCTAAAGATATTAATTAGTAATATATAACACTAAAGCAGTTTGCTGTTATCCTTGATGGTCTTTTCAATTATTCACGAGGATTAAGATTGAACTCGGTCTCAGGTAAATCTCTAGGGTAGGAAAATGGTGTCATTGAGTATTTATAATGTCAGTAACACTTGGGACCCATGAAATGACACAAGGTAGGGGTTTGACCCTTGTCAGAGTTTGGCAAAGGCTCTCTTTATAAAGCTTCAATGCAGGACAGATTACCAGGTGTACCTGGTAGCTGGCAGGTTAAAATAACTAATCTTTATGCTAAAGGGGCTCTTTACAGGGTTTGCCTCAAGGTCAGGCCTGTTGGATGTACATTTATAAAACAGAGCTCACAGAGATTAGTCCTCACATCAGATAATGAGAGAGAGAGAGAGA
>NW_017731857.1:1072920-1089652 GCF_001890085.2 Hipposideros armiger | reverse complement strand
TAATGCTTTTATACTGTGTGTTCGCTTTAGTTTAGGCACAGACCTCACCACTCCCTGTTGTATTGTCCTTTGTCACCTCCCTGGTTTTTTTAAGGCATTTGAATTTGGGACTCCTTTCTTTAGGCACATAATCTTTCTGCCCTGCTGTTTCCCTGATAATAGAATAGCTTACTCGGGTGGCCAGCCCTTAGAATACCTGGTTCATGCCGCCTGAACTCCAATAAGGTTAAAATTTGTCTTCCAATTTTTCCTTGCCTTTTTTCTGATTTGTAAAATATTTTTTTTTACCTAACACCAAAAGATATATTTACCAGCATCCTAACCTCTGTATGGTTCTTTAAATTAATTGTTATATCCAAATTGTTTGTACAGTTTTTCTGATTGTGTTGAAGGCCCTGGTAGCTTCTGAGCCTTTCCGGGTAGGGTTAATCTCTCTTCTAAAAATTCATGACTTTTGATGATCTTCCTGATCGGAAGCAAGGAGTGTATATGGGGCCAAGGGGTCTGCTTTCACCTCCATCAGCAGCTTTGAGGTTTGGTTAGAGGTTCGTGGTCCTGTCATACCATGAAAGCAACACCAGGCTGATGTTTACAAGTAGTTTTTTGGTTCCCAGAAAGAGACCACTCCGACTGGCACAGGAAAGAGAGGATTTGTTGTCAGGTTACGAGGAATCCCGTAAGAACCACAGCCTCACAGGAATGGGTGCCCGTGAACAGTCTGGTTGTCTGCTGCAATTAAGCTGTCACTCCACATATCTGCTTCTTTCCCTCCTGTTGCCCGCTGGTAACTTTCCAACCATCTTTTAGTTCAGATTTTCAAGATAATCCGACCCAGTTCGTTGTGTAGCATGACCGTGTCCATCTTGGGCCAGTGTATGCATTGACTATACTTGGTCCAAACAGCTGTGCTGGGGAGAGACAATTCACTGGGGCACATAGCCGTGGGTCAGGTTGGAATATCAAGAGATTTGGACGATAATGCTAGCAGTGAGACCTTGCTCGTGGCACTTCAGGATTCTGGCCTGCATTGTCCCTAGTTTTAAAAGCTAGAGGATCCTGGAGGCTTGTAACATGGTCACAAAGCCTTCTTATATGATCATTATGTGACACTTAAAAGAGGTGCACCCATGCCGTGGAGTGAGAAAAGAGCGAACATTGGATGGGATGACATTATAAATAAAAATTTAAAAAAAATAGAAGGCATGTCATCGTTTTGCAGACCAAATGCTAATGTAGCTTTATTTATTGTCCTTGTGTTGTGAATCCCCTCACTATTAGACAGTAGATTTGAAATGCATATCAAATCCATGGCTAAATAACTGTTAGATTGTTTGCTGTTTTGTATTCAACACGATTAAAGGAATGCTTTCAAAGAAAATGCTTAATTGTGTGGTGAATATGTATTCCTTTTTTTTTTTTTGCACAATCAAAATCCTGGCAACAAGGAAGGTATAAGAGCTGAAGTTTTCTGTTGGCATGTCCCCTATTCCTACTCTTTCAAGCCAAATGAACTGATGTTGGAAAGCTCTAGCTGGAAATGGATTTCACGTCGCTCACGTTCTGATTATTGAAAGATAGCTAGCTAGCTGATATCTACAGGACAAAGCAGACCTAAATTTTACTCTTAAATTGGGCCTACCATCTAGAGAGTGTGTAAGCGCAGCAGAGTCTAGGGTACCATTTTATAAAACAGCCCCATGACTTGGTGAAGAGGCAAACTTTGTGATAGCACATCAAAATGCAATGGTGTCCCTGGATGTGGGCAGGCTGCCATCTGGCTGTGTCACAGGGGAGTCTGGTAAAGGAAGGGGAAACAGCCTGCCCCCATCCCTGTAATTCACAACTCCTAGACTGGGGTCAATTTTAGTGCCAAAAGATGACTTTAAATGTGATTATCTCCTAATCCTCTGTTTAAACCACTACCACCGTTCACTTCAAAAGATTGCCCTGCTTGTTAAGTTGGTTCTTGCTTGAGATTAATGAGTCTTGAAAAGTATTCAACAATGGCCAGATTGTAACCCTCGCTGACTTGCATTGAACGGAACAGAATTAGGCGTCAGAGATTCTGCCCAGTGCCTCTGAAGTAGACTCTTGTAATTTAGCCTTAGTTAAATATTAAGTAAATGTCTCTAGGGGGTTTGTTATGCAAACTGCATTGGTTTGGTTTTGAAGCACAAGAAGGAAATCTTTTGGTTTTAGTGTAGGTTTAAAAAAAAAAAAGCCTTTAAACTGGACTGCCGGGGTGGAATAGATAGATTTGGGTCTCTAATTATCACCATCATTACCTGAAAAATGATTCCCTACCCTCTCTTTTATGATGATGACTGGAGAATGTGCCCACATTCTTTGCTAACTCTCCTGCCATACCCCCCCACTGTCCCTGCTCCCCCAAACCCTTAAGACTGCGATGGTGGGTTTTGGTTTGGTTTGGTTTGGTTTTGATTGAGCAGAATTGTAATCCTCGCAGATAGAGACCAGCACCCTCCTCCTCTCCCTTCCCACCCCCAAGCGTCTCTTCTAAATGCTTCTTTTCATTTATCTTCTGAATGTGTGATTGTTTCAAAGTTTGCCTAGGTATCACATTGTTTGAAACACCAGGGCCATGGAGGCAGGATGTCTTGGATCTGCTAAAATGATGCAAAAAAAGGGAAACATTTCATACAGAGTTTGGAGGTGCAGTTAGTCCTTCTTCTCTCCCTTTGGTTGCATTGTAGCTTTTAATGTCTTAGCAAGAAAAACAAATAGCATTTTCCAGGTCCTATCCAGACCCGAAACCAAGGAGCATCCTGGTGGGTCAGAGCAAAAGTTCAGTTTCTCTCTGAATTCAGCTGGAGTCTGGCTGGCATGTGGGACTGGAGTGCCCTCCCCACTGCCTGCAGGCGAATCAGCTCCTTAGGGATCTTGACCAAGCACCCTTGTGGACTGGACCTTGTCCCAGATTCTCTGCCATTCATTTATAAAACAAAAGGAAAGAGAATGAGCCGATCAGAGGCCATGGGGACCTTTCTTTCAGATGAAATTCTCAAATAAAATCTTAACTCTTTTTTTCTAACTAATCAATACCATTTGCAACCAAGGCTGCATCCTTGAATGGATAAGGTTCTTACTGCAGCTGCTCACTGAGAGCCTCCTCGATAAGCCAGGCGCTTTTCATACAAGAACCTCATTTCACAAGTGAGAAAACTAAAACCCAAAGAGGTGAAGTGACTTACCCAAGGGGACACAGCCAGTAAGTAGAATAGGTAGCGTTCACACCTCGTAATGTCTCCCAGTGCCATCCATTCCTTTCTACTGTGCCATCTTGTCTCAAATGGCTAAGCTCTACGCCCCGCCCCCAATCCAATGATTCAGAAATGTCTTGGCCTCTTTGGTTAGAAAGGCTCTATAGATCATCAGAGTCTCATTTGCAAATGTCCTATATGTACAACAGCCACATGTCACAGATTTCCCAGACATGTGCCTTCCAGGTCTCTGTGCTGTGGTTCCCCCCACTTGTCATACTTCGTGTCCCAGACTTTTTACACTTCTCGGCAAGGCCAGGCCAACACACGGACCTAAGAGGGCAGAGAAGGGCTTTGGTGCCTTTGTCTCAGGGCTGGAGGCCTGAAGAAAGCTGCCTGCTAATCCTGTGGGCTTCTCATGCCTCGGCCCACAGCTTCACTTCCTTATCCTATTTTGCAAAGCAGCCAAGTGGAAAAGGAGTGAGGATAAGAGTGGCCCTTTGTCCCATGAGGAGGTGGGGATTTGATCCAAAGGGGACTGTTGTTGCCTGAGGAGACAGAACCTCCTGGGGAAGGCCCAGCATTTTCCTCGTCAATGTGCCTTGTCCTTCCCAGGCTCCTTGCCACTGGGGGCCTCCATCTGCCCCTCATTCCATGCCTGCCCAGTCCTCCTGTGTGAGGGGTGAGGACCCTTACATTCCTCAGTAGCGCTCCTGTAGCTTTTGAGGACTGGGAAATGCCTCGATGCTGGGAAGGAGAAGGGAAGGAAGTCTTATCAGTTACATGCTCTACCAGTTTGCATCTGGAGAGGTCATACTTTAGTTTGGCCTCTGGAATTTTCTGGAAGCTTGAGAGGTACTAGACAAACCCCTTATTAATCTGTGGCTGTCATCTCTCTTCTTCCCTCTCCTTTAGCCGGTACAGTGATGGGGCCTCCCCCAGAGGAGCCTTTTGTAGCCTCTTCTCCCTCGTGCAGGTAACATGGGTGACTCCTTTTAGTTAGGGGGTCCTGCCCCCAGACACCAGCTTTGACCATGCCTTTCCTTCCTGGCCCGGCTTCCATCAGTCACCAGTCAAACCCATTTGCTCCAGTGGCCTCAGTTGGGCCTGCACGATGGCCGGAGGCATTGCATTTTCTTCGGGGAAGTTGGGCCTCCGCTGTCTGAGGGTTAAACTGGGAAACTGAGGCTTTCTGGCTTGACTAAATACGGGAGCACCAGCCCTCTCTCTCTGGGGGTCTGGCTTTCCCCTGGCCACCTGCTGGTGTCCGAAGCCCAACCCTGGCCCTGGCGTTCTCTTCGCTGGGCTGAGTCCAGCTAGCGTGATGTTACTATGTCCCCTGTAAGGTGGAGTGAAGGGTTTTGAATCTGTAATTTCAGGGAGCCACAGTATAACTGCTTATGAATAAATAGCATTCTAACATCCATAATAGGCCACATGTGGACGATCCCTCCAATGAGCATAGCCACTATGCCAGCTTTCAGGGCAACGATAGCTAAAAGGGCAGCTGTAGCCAGCATTTACTGAGTGTCCTGTGTGCTACACACGGGACCGTGGGCTTTATAAACGTTTTTGAGTGAAATAGAGGCACTATTGTTATTCTCATTTTCAGGGTGAGGAAACAATGTGAGAAGGCCAGCCAAGCTGACATATCCAGTGGGGACCAGAGTCAGGATTTGAACCCGTGACTGATCCTAGAATCCTGGCTGTGAACCACTGCATTCTGTACTGGCCTTTTCCCTTAATTATGTTAAATGCACTCTGGCTTTTTTGTGTATATTAATGTGCTAAATTAATTTTGTTTTTTTATTTTACAAGCAGTAAGCCGCATTAGCATACAATTGAAAAAATTGGTAAAGTTCCTTAAACCTATGTCATTTATTGAATTGAGGGTAATTTACTTTTTCCATCTATTTGTCTATATATCTATCTATCCATCCATCATCTATCTATCTATCATCTATCTACCTATTATCTGACTATCATCTATCTATCACCTGTCTATCATTTATCTATACAATGTTTGATCACAGTATACAGTTTATATGCTACTTTGTGATAAATGGTTTGATAGAAGATTAAACATGACTTGAAGTTCATTATGAATACCTAAGAAAAAGAAGGGAATGAGATTGAGCCGACTCAGGAATCTTTTAACCTAAAAGGAATCATTGAATCAAAGGATGGTTTATTTACCTTAAGAATTAGGAGACTTGGATTCTAATCCAAATGAAAATCACTCCACCTCTGTTTATTTTACACAGCACATGTTTTAGTGTCAAGACGGAGGGAGAAGTTGTGGGCGGGGCAGGCTGGGATGGCCCACAGCTTGCTGGCTGTTACAGGTGTGCAATCAGTTGTAGTCTGGAGTTTACTAATAACCAGCCAAGTGATGTTTATCTCTGGGCCTCAGTTTGAAGTCTATGAAATGTGGAGTTGAGCAAAATGACTACAGGGCCTCTCTCTTATTTTGAAAGTTTTATGATTATAAAAATATTGATGGTGATGCGTCTTTTAGGATATCCAGTCTTTTTAGTCATGTGTTCTGGCTTCAGCAATGCATCTGGCCCTTTAAAGTTTCCTTGGGGTGACCCCCTCCCTTGACTTGGTTGGCTCTTACCAGTTTTCTTGGGGTCCCCCATGAGGAGCGACAGTTAGTGATTGATTCTCTGTGAAAAGGACTCCCAGGAAGATAGGTGGACCCACTCCGGGTCTGAGTCACTAGGCATCACTTAGCCTTGAAAATGTAAGCCAGGAGACAGAGGGACTCAGTGAGGGTTCAGGGCTCTCCTAGTCCAGAGACATAGCAATGACAAACATCAAGCTTACAGGTCTTGCTCTGAACTTTCGTGTGTGTGTGTGTGTGTGTGTGTGTGTGTACTTAAAAATTCATTGTTTGCATTGCATATACTCAGACTTAACTAGAAAAAGATGTTATGTTTTTGTTTCTTTTAAAATTAAATTTCTTCTGGCATTCATAGGCATTGAGAACAGAAGGGAAAAAATGTTTTGTTCAATTTGAAAATGTTTTCCAAATATGCAGCAATTTGACTCTAGAGCATTGATTGGGAAACGACATTCTGAAGGTTTTCCCAAAAACTCTTAACTTGGAAATTAACAGGTTGTGAGCAGCAGTGAGCTTGCTTCCTTTTAAACTAACACTAGTAAACAAATGAAGGCTAAATGAGTGAGATACCAGGTCTGACAATTAAGTTCGGCAACTTGTTGCAACGATGTTGTTAACTTTTTTGATGTCAGAGGGATTATTCATTATGAATTTGTACCCACTGGATAAACAGTTAACCAAGTTTACTATTTGGAAGTGCAGAAAAGGCTGCATGAAAAAGTTAGACGACCTGAGCTTTTCGCCAACAATTCATGGCTCTTGCATCACGTTAATGTACCAGCTCACACAGCACTGTCTGTGAGGGAGTTTTTAGCCAGTAACCAAATAACTGTATTGCAGCACCCTTCCTAGTCGCCTGATCTGGCCCCCAATGATTTCTTTCTTTACCCAAAGATAAAGGAAATATTGAAAGGAAGACATTTGGATGACATTCAGGACATCGAGGGTAATACGATGACAGTTCTGATGGCCATTCCAGAAAGCGTTCCAAAATTGTTTTAAAGGGTGGACTAGGCGCTGGCATTGGTGCATAGCTTCCCAAGGGGAGTACTTTGAAGGTGACCTTAGTGATATTCAGCAGTGAGGTATGTAGCACTTTTTCTAGGATGAGTTCGCAAACTTAATTGTCCGACCTCGTAGGAGAGCTGATTTCTTTAGTTAGGCCATAATAGAAGGCTTAGTTAAGGGAGAAAATTAAACTCTAGATTTAATACCCCACAATAGACTGCACACCTGTATCAGGGTTGCTAGTGGATGTGAGTCCATCCCTGCCTGACCACATCCCCATGAGGGCTTCACTAACCTGGGCTCTGTGAAATAAAGGTTGAGGAATTTTCAAAGTGTTTGTATACATAATTGGAAAAAATATTTAGCTAGAAAGAATGGACATAGCAGGATGGACTGAAAGTCTCCATTTTTCTGTAGCCAACAAAGATTACAACATGGCTGTTTAATTAGAATCATAAAAAAAAATGGAATCTCATTCAGTTGGGTAAGCATTCCAAACAAACTATTGATAAATGTTCTTTGAGCTTTTTGCCTGTTATAGACTGGGTCCAGAAATTTAAACCTAAATTTGTACTGCAGAAAGCTTTCAAAATGTACAAATCTGGGTTTTATGCTTTTTTTTTTAAAGGCTACTAATCTACAAAGAGTGTTTGACTATTTGCCTTAGGGGGCAATCAAAAAGGTGTGTCTTTAACACTGACAGGATTAAAGCGTTAAAACTGTCAAGAGCCTGAGTTTCAAAAAACCAGGTGCCTGTCTTTTTTTTTTTTTTTTTTTGGAAGTGCCTGTTTTTATTCAAAACATAATAACTGACTAAAAGGATGGTTATGGGCATGCTAACCTGTTATCTAGCTCTCTTTGGGATGTGAATTTTGCATAACATTATACATTCATGAGGAATATATTTTAATGAAAATTTATAAAGGAGATATAAAGTCACTTAGAGTCTTTTTAGGGTGTCACTTTTAAAATTAAGATATAAAGAATCATATATGGAATTAAACAAACAAACAGAAAAGAGTCATACATGGATGGACAAAGGTTTTGTGATGGAAGTTCTTCTAGAAAACCCTAAGTGAACGAATACCCAAGTAAACACTGGCAATGTTAAATATTCTTTTGAGGTCCGCAAGAAATGTTTTATCTTTGTAACCTGAAATTCCGAGATTATGTGCATTTAAACACTAGATATTGACACCAGTAAGAAGAGAAGCATAGTAATTTTTTGAAGGCATCTCCTAAGACATCTCCTGAGTCTGTGTTCTTGCAGGTACATCAAGTTTAGGTCTCCAATGTAGTTTTTTTGTTTGGGGGTCTTGTAACTGTGAACATGATTCACTAGTTATTACTGCCAACACCTTGTTCCTAGACGATATCTAGACGCACCATAGCACCATCAGAAAAAAAGTTAAAGAAGATTAAAATATTCTTGTCTCTTAAGATGATGAGCTTGTGTTCAAGTGTGATTGATCTCAGGTAAGCACCTCACCTCGACTGTGAAAACAGCTGGACATAAGCAAACTATAGAAATAGGTTCTGTAGCATTTCTGTATTTAAAATATGATGTCAGGAGCATGTAAGCAGGAGAGGAGAATGTAATTTCTATGAGTCCATCATTGTTTGTAAAAATGTTTTAAAAAGATACAATCTGCAGATGGCATAGCACTCCTAAATATATTCTTATCTTATTTAATCTAACATAAATTTGTAAGATATTAATACCTACATTTACATGTGATGAAACTGAGGATGAGATATTAATGACACCCAGATCTCATTCTCAAGCCAGCCCTCTTTCAACTTCACAGCGCTGCGTCGAGCCTAAAATAAAGACTCTGTTTGGAGCAAATGAAGAGTCTTTGAAAAGGGCCCAACAGGCTTGACTGTAGGTGGAAGGTGTAGAGGAAATATCCATGGATGGGAAAAGCACCCTGATGAGAACTTAAAGACGTTGACCTTAAACATAAAACAGTGATTTTACCAGCAAAAATGGGTTTAACCAGGAATAGCAGAGAACTGCAATTCAGGACACACAAACTGTGGCAAACCCATAGGTAAGTCTGGAGAACAAAGGCGAGGACTCCTCTTCTATAGAGGAAAGGGGAAGCTGGGAGGAGCTCTTACAAACAAAGAGTCCATTAGAGGAGACTGGGAGTTGGAAGTGTAATGGCTTTTCATTGGCTAGGTTGTGACAGTCTCTCATTGGCTGGGCTGTTGCCGGGGAAGGAAACATCTTCCTCTTTCTGGAGTAGTAGCGTAGAAAACACCTTCCTGTTGGAGACGCAGGACACACATTTTCCAGTTTGGGGCAAATCATTTATAAGAAAAAGTTGCTACCCCTCCACTCCAATCTTGGTTGAGGTCTCCTTTCTTTATTTTCATAAAGAAAAACAATTGCATAACTAGTCACTATAAGGTATCTTGGGTAAATCTGAGCAGGATTTAAAAACATTTAAGTATTTGGTAAAGATGGCCTTTTATTTTCCTTTTAATTTTAAAGGAAACCTTGCACCGTTTCTCTCAATACTGGAAGTCTGGCTTTGCCTAGTGTCAGCTGCTCAGAAAGCTTCTGGCAGCTTTTCTTCAGCTTGCTCTTAACCTAAGAGTTGCTGATGGTTTGAGAGCCTGAAGGGGATTGCTAATGTCAGAGCTGATCTTAAAGTACTTCCACCAAAGCCCTTTTTAAATCTACAGTTTTCTCCTATATATCAAAACCTGATTAGATAAAGCACTCACTGCACTCTTGGCTTAAAAATAATAGAAAGGAAGAAGGTGACTCTTTTGAATTTTACCCAGCCCTATACTCTGGAAAAACAGAAACTTCCAGGTAATCCTTCCACTCTTTTGTGAGTTACTGCAAGGAACCATCCTTTCCCACATGATGCAGACAAACTCACAGATGCCCCCCCTTGTTTACCTGTGACAAGATCCTGCAATTCCCATTCTTGGTCTTACAAATGATTAGCTGAATTTGGTCCCCACTGGCCCATCTGGACAAAATACCTGCTACCTTTACTTGACCAAACTTTAGTTAAGCTTCTCTCCATCCCGAAGCCCCTGAACTTTGACCCACTCTCACCCCAGCCAGCACACAGCCCCCTCTGAAGGCTTTTCCTGGGAATAAGCTGATTTCAGGGTAGACGTGCTCTGATCCACTGTCCTACCCACCTCGCCATGCTCAGGGAACATTTTTCTATTGTAGCTTTGTTTGTTCCTTCCTATAAAGAGAGTCACTTCCTGCCCAGTCTTTGAACACTTACAGATCTCACAATCAGAGGGGTCTCCCTATTGCAATTATCTTTTACCTCCTCTTGCAATAATCCTTTCAAATAAAGCCTAAATCCAGATTTGATTTTTATTTGACCAAGAAGCACAGAGAATTCAATGCTAGAGTACCTCTGCATGGCTTCACTAGAGTTCTCACTTTCCAGTGTCATTTTTGTGGTAAAATTTACCTGTTTACTCAGCTTATGCAACACATAATCTTTTGTATTGCAAAATACCTTCAAGGAAGGCACCTGAATTCTTCCTCTAACCAAAGCAACATAAAAATAACAAAGAAAATGAGAAGGAGTCATTTTGTTCAGGTTAATATTAGCATACACTTGAGAAAGACTGCTACTCAAACGCAAAGTTTCCTAACTTCATTTTTATAGCTCTGAAGGACAAGCACTGGATTTAACTATATTCAAATGTAACCACAAAAGCACCTCCCACCACCGAATATTAAATTGCTTCTTGTATTGTCTCTCACTTTATGTATTTTAGAGCTGGCTTTCCCATGAGAACCATTGAGAATTTGCTATATAGTACTTGCTTCTCAGCTGTGTCTAGACAGTCTATTACCTTGTTTTATTATTGTTTCTAATGGATAAATAGTTCACAAAGAATCTGGGTGTTAAGGAGTGCTATAGCATTTTAAAATAATATATGGAAAATCCATTTTAGTTCTATCAGGTCACCTAAGCTATTGATTAACTCCATCAAAGATGTGTTCTGCTTGATGTACCAGTTACTTCTTGGGTGTGAACTTAACCGGGTGTATGATCAGGTCTGTAGCAATGAATCATACCATATATTTTTCATCCCTGTAGTATATCTTAAATGTTATAAACTAGATGTTACAGTGTACTGAAGAAGTTGCATGGTATTTTACATTAGAGTCTTAATGATCTCCTAGAGTACAGACTTTGAGTTGTAAATCCTAGGTTATTACCAATATAAGTGACTTGTTTACTCTTATTTTTTCATGAGCTTGGTAGATTCTAAAAAGCAGGACTTTTCAACCAAAACATCTAAATGATCTCCCTTAACACAGGGAGAAGTGACACAGAAAAGCTACAAAATAAACACAGCCAACAAACAACAAAAACAATCCATGTTCTTGAGGCCTTCATTTCTGTTCTGTAAAGTAGGGGGCAGTCTAGTTTTCCAGGGAGCTGCAGTTTGTGCATTTATCCATTTAGCAGATTTTTATTCTGTACTGGGAGCTGCTCATTTTATATTTCCAACACTTCTGTAAACATTGCTTCAGTTTAAGCCTGCGTCACCTTTACTTGGCACCATCACATTAACCTTCTAAGTAGCCTCCTCCCAGCTATTCTTCTGACCATCATATTCATCGTCCCCACAGCATGTAGAGTGACCTGTGTCAAATGCAAATATAACCATAAACCGCTCTTTAAAACATACTAATGTCCAAGCACCTTAAAGTTACCTTTCACAATCTGCCTACATCTCTACCTGTAGCCTTCTTCCTACCCATTCCCTTCTCTAGAATCGCAGAACTCCTGATGACCTACTCACTCCCACCCCAGTCCCTGCACTTTACACACTTCCACTCATTTTTGACTTGATGCTTCCTTCCTCGTGTTGACACTGGCTTGCCCGCTGTCAGCTGCTCCTTCCTGCTCCTGTAAGTCTCAGGACGGGCCTTATCTCTAGAAAAGCCACCCTGAACTTTGTATCTATGTGGTCTGACAATTAAGTTCACGAACTTGTTGCTAATCTTTTTTTGATATCAGAGGGATTATTCATTATGAATTTGTACCAACTGTACAAACAGTTAGCCAAGTTTACTATTTGGGAGTGCTGAAAAGGCTGCGTGAAAAAGTTAGATGACCTGAACTTTTCACCAACAATTCATGGCTCTTGCATCATGACAATGCACCAGCTCACATGGCACTGTCTGTGAGGGAGTTTTTAGCCAGTAAACAAATAACTGTATTGGAACACCCTCCCTACTCACCTGATCTGGCCCCCAATGACTTCTTTCTTTATCCAAAGAGAAAGGAAACATTGAAAGGAAGAAATTTTGATGACATTCAGATCATCAAGAGAAATATGACAACAGCTCTGATGGCCATTCCAGAAAAAGAGTTCCAAAATTGCTTTGAAGGGTGGACTAGGTGCTGGCATCAGTGCATAGCTTCCCAAGGGGAGTACTTCGAAGGTGACTGTAGTGATATTCAGCAATGAGGTATGTAGCACTTTTTCTAGGATGAGTTCGTGAACTTAATTGTCCGACCTCATACATTCCCTACTGGATAGTTCTTTCTTATTCCTTGAACCTGAAATGTAGTAGCAACTCAATGAATAATTATGGAGTACAATAAATAAAGGCTGTTTCTACAAAGATGGTTTCAGACGTGTCCCCCTGTAGGGGTCAGACATATAAAGAAGTAATTGCAGTTCAGGAACCAGAAACCAGATTTTATTTGCTTTTTAAAAAAGAGCTTCAGATCTTTCTTACCTTGAAATTGGTGAGCAAAAACTTTTAAATGTATTCATTCATTCATTCATTCTTTTAACAAACATCTGACAAGGGCCTGTGATGGAATTCAAGTGCTGAAGAGTAAGCAATGAGCAAGACAGATGCCATTCTGCTCTCCTGGGGTTTACTTATAGGCCATGCAGACAGTAATAAGTAAATCAGTGCAGTGATTAAAGATGGTATGATTATTGTTTGGACTGTGATCAGGGTGAGAGCAGAGACCTACTTTTAAAAAGGTGATCAAGAAAGAGCACTTGGTGCTCATTTCATTTAACTTAAGGCTTGAAGGATCTGGCCAGGTGAGGGGCTGGGGGAGAGAGTTCCAGGCTGAGCCAGGTGGAAAAGGCAAAGATCCAAAACTGTACCAGACCCTGTTCCTGGTTCTGGGTCTCCAACAAGGCAGAGCATCCACTCAGCTTGGGGATAAGCCGATAACATAAAAATAGATAGTCCAAATCTATGAAGACAAATGAAAGCAGGTATGAGGAGAGAGTGGTGACAAGCTACTGTGTTAGGTAAGGTGGCCAGGGAAGGTTTTTCCAGGGAGGTGGCATTTGGGCAGAGGGCTGACTTCTAAGTTACTTATAGCTCACATTTGAATTGTTATGGCAAATCTAGATAGAATGTTTGAAATTTATCAGTAGTCTTTCTGATTGATTTCTGTGTTCATTTGAAAACCAATGTTCCCCAGAAGTCTAACAAGCGAGCCTTCTAAGATAGCTAGATATTAAAAGTGTGAGGCCACCTTTGCGTTGGTCTTTTCCATCTTTAAAACAAAACATTTGCTGTGATTCAAATCTGGTAAGACATGTCATCAAACCATTGTTTTGTAAAAATGTTTGTGTTGTCCACCCTCCTATGGGCCTCAGCCTTGGAGTGGGATGTGGAAACTGCAGAGAGAAGGACTCAGGGAGAAGAGCGTGGACGCTGCCTGTTGGCCCGGGAGGCAGACGCTGACAGACTCCAGTCAAGCCTCCCTCATTACAAAGGGTCACGAGGAGGTTACAGCCCCGTTTCAGTCCTGTTGGGGAGGTACTGACTGTGTGAACAACGGCCCCTCCTAATAGAGTTAATCACTCACGGGACGATCAATGGTGCCCTGTTCTCTCCCGCTTCACTTTGCCTGGGCTGTCCGGCCTCCGTCACCGCTCCCTGCAGTGAACAGGCGTCAGGCAGGGGACCCACGGGGACTCTTGCCCTTCCTGCTCAAAGACTGGCTCTTCAGGAGGACAGTCATCTCACTCCAGGGGAGGAGAACCAATTCTTCTTTGCCTGGGAGAAACCCCGTCATGAAGCCATCCTGCCAAAGATGAGGGGGAAGCAGCGAAGACGGGGGAGAAGGAGAACAGTCCCTTGGAGCAAAGGGCATTGTTGCGGCCCAAAGGAAAAGGAAATGCGAGGATATTTACCTGCCTACAACCCCTTGTCAAATGCAGTGTAATCTTGGTTTTTAGACTATTTTCATCTGAAGGGGTGGTGAGTGACATTTTTTTTTAGGTTGAGCTCTACAAGTTGGTGTCATGATGTTTTTACCCCAAACCAGCCGCTTCATAGAGCTTTGTAGACCAGAGGCCTCTTGGCAAGAGCCTGAAAGACCAGGACGTCAGAGTCCTGGACGAGAACTTAGTATGTGCAGTTCCCACCCCGGGCCTGACGAGCAGTATGTCTGAAACCTTTGGGTGGCAGAAAGGTGTTACTAGCTGGTGGAATTAAACCCAGGGTCAACAGAAGTGTTCATTTAGTCATTCTGCTTGAGAGGTTTCATTGCTGAGGTGTGGGGCCTCCCTCTGTCTTCAGGGCTTACCTACCGTCTCACGGACAGAAGAGACTGTGACGAGGTTTGGATATTGCCCCGGAGAGAGGTTAAATCCCAGAGAAGGGCCAGGTACTTTCACAAGTCAGATGTGAAGTTTTGGGGGGACGGGGCAGGAGGGCAGGGGAGCAGTGCAGTAATGACAGCGTGGAGCCTGACATTCACCAGAATGTCTGTTTTCAGTTTGGAAGGAAGAGAAGCCATGACCAGAAAAGTTTGGGGGTGGGGTGCAGAGTGAGGAGTAAATATATGGAGCCAGTATACTGGGATCTCTAGACCAGCGGTTCTCAACCTGTGGGTCGCGACCCCTTTGGGGGTTGAACGACCCTTTCACAGGGGTCGCCTAAGACCATCGGAAAACAAAAAGGTATTTACATTACAATTCATAACAGTAGCAAAATTACAGTTATAGAGTAGCAACGAAAATAATTTTATGGTTGGGGTCACCACAACATGAGGAACTGTATTAAGGGGCCGCGGCATTAGGAAGGTTGAGGACCGCTGCTGTAGATGTTGGGCTGATTTTGGCACACAGCCACCCTTGTCCGTGGTCATCATGTTGACAACTGTTGGAAATGAGTATGTGATGGGCTCTGCCCAATGTTGATAACTTAGCCCCTGACATCAAACTAAGAATGGAAATAGATGCTGTGTGAAGAAACGGGAGAGTCCATTTGGCTGTCCCCCCATTCGTGGAGTAGATACATATCCAGGGCGCCCTCACCGAAAACTGACATCATCGGCGTTGTCATAAATGAATTTTCTTCCCTACATCCTGTGATTATGGCTCCCATAATTTTGTTAGCCTGCATATTGAGTTTTCCTTCTTATGCATTTCCTTAGCTCTCCATTTCCTTTCCAGCCTCTTAGCTGGTAATTCAGTTTGCTCAGGGACTGCTGCCAGACAAAGCACCTCATCATGAATTGCTGCTTCCCCCCATGGACGTGCAGTTGTTCTGGTGTGGGGAAAAGCAGCCAGCAGTATCATTCTTTAGAGACGAAGAACATTTAAATCTGAGGGTTTGGGGACAATCCTCTACTGTTATTATCACCAGTTACCCTGTTTCCCCAAAATAAGACGTAGCTGGAAAATAAGCCCTTGCATGATTTTAGGTGCCAAAATATGGCACCTTGGCATACTGAATATTTTAAGCTGAAGGAGTTTGTGGAAAAGGCACCCTTCTCCCTGAAACAGGTCATAAAACCCTCATGGGAGGGGCGCATGCCCTCCATATCCTGGAGGAATCATGCTAGGGCTTCTTTTCCGGCTAGGTCTTATTTTCAGGGAACCACGGTAGTTAGTTCAATGTTAAATTCTTCGCCAGCTAAGAGAAGTGAGAAGATTTGCATGTATGAAAGGAACCAAATCTAGACAGACAGAATGCCCCTAACCTTTAAACGTTCTCAAATAAGGACCATTAGGTCAAGTATGTGGTTTGTTTGTTTTAACGTTGCTTTCACGATTAGAAATGGTTTTCATCTTTGAGGGTTACAGCAGGAGCAGTGTCAGCCTGTCCCACGAATCCCGATTCCTTTCTGTGCAGTACAGCTAACTGGTCATGTGAAAGGCAAACCATTGAGACTGGACCAACTGTCATTCAGAACTGGGGTAGGTGAGGTTACGTGGCTTCACTCCTTGAAGTCTTTCATCCTTCCAGCAAGAAATTTTTTTTTAAAAAATATTTCATTTGAGTAACCACCACTCAAATCTTTTCTGAATTCTCTAATAACAGACTGACAGAATCACTGAAGTAACCCCCAGGTCCCAGGGTTTTTAAACCCTGAAAGCCATCTCTTTACAGTATGAAATGATCCAAGTCTGACCAAATGTATTAGGATGTATCTACGTTAACCTTTAGCCTAAAATCAGGCTCGTGGTCCGTCAGGTCAGTATGGCAGCCTCTGCCCCAACCTCGCCACATCGAGACTTCCTCATACACAGATGTTGTCATAGAAAGACAGGAGAGTGAGGGTGTGGCCATGTTTTCTCTTGTCTCAGGATAATTCAAGATTAGACACTCTCTGGGGCTAGATATAGTTCAGAGTATACTGAGCCTGGATCCCATTTTAATGATATCTGTGCTTTTTCCAAGTAATCTTTTTTTTTTCCCCCCAGAAAATTTGGACATGTTATAAAAACCCAATGGTTTAGACTACAGAGCTGTTTTTGTTTTAAGAGTTTGGGTTTTGGGAATGGTGGAGATAGCAGGGAACAGGTAAAGACATTTGTTTTTATGACCAATGCTTTTAAGACAAATGCTTTCTCAGTCTGTACAAGGAAACACAGTTTA
>NW_017731857.1:1049494-1072430 GCF_001890085.2 Hipposideros armiger | reverse complement strand
GCCGGCCCGACTCGAGCTTTAAGAAAGGCCTGAGCAGATATTCTTTATGTCACCCTCACAAGTTTTCTCATTGGCAAGATGCATTCATAGGACACAAGTGATAGAATTATGGGAATATTTGCGAAATATGGATTAAAATAGCAAAATTAGCCTAGGGGAATTGGGAGACTTGCTCAATTAAATTTAAAAAATATCACCAGGAATTGGGATATGTACATGAAAATATTTTTGGGAAAATTTATAGGTTACAAATTGGCAATTTAAATTTAACCTACCAATATTCCCTTCTTATTACATCTATGGAGAAAAATAAAAGAGTGACTTGCCAAGGTCCTTTGAAGGTCAAAAGTAATGCTTTCCTGAGTTAGTTCCAGAGCATAGCGCATACTCGCTTTATCATATTATAGGCTGCTGTTAGCAATGTTGTTTTTTAACATCTAAACGGCTCCTGAGCTGATGTATATATAAGCAAGTGGCCATTTAGAGAAAGGCAACAGCAGTTCATTATTAATGCACTATGAGGAAAAGCTCTGCTTCCTGTTGCTGAAGACCAGAGTGCTAAAGAGAACAATGGGTCATTTTGGAGGCTAAAGTTAGAAACGGTTAGTATTAGAAATGGTACTGCTACTGAGAGAGTGTTTCCTCTTAAGTTCTGCCTTTTGAGACTTCTTCAATTACAGAGTTGAATTGCCTTATAAAAATATAAATGGAAGGAAATACAAAGTTGATGTACTCTGTCTTATTTTTAAACTTATTGTTAAATGATATATAACTGACTTACTTCTAGTTGAAGGAACAACACTCAGTCAAAGGGTATCACTTAGAACACCCCTCTGCCCTAATCATCCACTCTGAAACATTGTGCTTTGGGGGAGACCTAGAGAAATATTGAAACTTTATGATCCTGGTAAAAAGATCTCTGTTCAGACTATGTAACCCACTCAAGAAAAAAAAAAATGACACAAAAAAGGAGAGAACCAAGAGCACTGTTGTGAAGTACAATGAGGAACGGTCAGGAAGTCCTGTTATAGCAAAAGCTGTATATTGAAATGATGAAATCATGCATTTTATTTAAAATATAAAATATTTCAAACATATTAGGGCTGAAATAATATAGAGGATAAAGCAGGTAATGAATTCTTGTTTTATTTTAAGTGTTAAGAGCATAGATCTATGTTGGTTCACTTACCTTCAGTATTGAAGACTACCTGTCAAGAGAGATGTGAGGCCAACTGTTGTGGGGCTGTTCCCGTTGCAGGATGGCAGAGGATGACCCAAATCCCTGGTAATAATTGCTTTGGATCAGTGCATAAATTAGAGACCATCAAGGGTGTTTTTTTGTGTGTGTGTGTGGTTGTAATGTGTGGGATTATAATGTCAGCAGTTATAGTATCTATTTTATGTGTCCCCATCTGCACCCCCACTGTGCACAGCGTGGATTTGATTGATGGCACCAGTGGTGCAGGACAAGGCAAGATGTGCACATTTCCGTCTTCACTGGTCCTGGATGGGACCAGTATAGAAAGGATGGAAGATTCTCAGTGCATTAGGGTAGAATTGGGGCAAGGATTTCTCAGTGGCTGAGGGCCTCTCAGGCTTTTGCCGGGGTGGGTAGTCCAGGACTCTTACTCCTTAGAGGCCGTATGGACCATAAGATCCCCCATGCAGTTGCCTTGGTCGTATTCATGGTCATACCAAGAAATGTGCTGGATGAGGTGGTTGTCGAGGGCAATCTCCACCCCAGCATCAAAACAGAGATAGTGGTTGTCACAGAGGCAACCAGTTGGTGCTGCTCGTAGCCCAGGATGCTTGTCCGAGCCCTTAACCCTCGTTTCATCACCTCCTTGATCCTTGACCTTCTTGATGACCTTCTTGGTCATTGTATTTGGCATCTTTCTGCAGAGAGCCGATCAAATCCACAACAAATCAAATCCTGGAGAAGCCCCTCACCTCAGAGGTGGGGACTTAGAAGGTCAAGTCACTGAGTTTCCCATTCAGCTTAGAGTTGACCTTATATATAACCGTGGCAGGACCAGGGATGCAGGGATAATGATCACTGATATTAGATCACAGCTTGCCAAAGAAGCCATCATGATCCTCAGTCATGAATCTAGGTGGTGGGAAGAGGAAAAAAGACCATAGGATGTGGAATTAGAAAATGAAATTCAAGCCTAGCTGTTCTACACTGATTGTGTTATCTTTGGAGAGACACTAACCCTCTGTAAGATTCAATTTCCTCATCTGTAAACTAGGAATGATATGAACATTAAAAAAAATTACATCTATGAAAATACTTTCTAAAAAAACTACTGCACAGGGCTGGCCAAGTGGCTCAGTTGTTGAGTGCGAGCTCTGAACAACAGGGCTGTTGGTTCGATTTCCACATGTGCCAGTAAGCTGCACCCTCTACAGCTAAGATTGTGAACAACAGCTTGACCTGGAGCTGGGCTGCCATGAGTCACTGGTGACTGCGTAGGCTTCAGTGGGCTGCCATGTGCCACCGTCCAATGGCCGGTGACCAATTGCCTCAGCCAGGAAGAGCGCAATGATCATAATACCAACATGGGCCAGTGAAGCAGCGTCCTCCACAATTAGACTGACGAACAAAAGGACAACAACTTGGCTGTTCCCCTCCCCCAATTCCCCAATAAAAAGATATTAAAAAAAAGAATTAAAAAAGAAATACTGCACAAATATAGGTTATTATTCAACCCTACTCCTTAATAATGAAAAGGAGACTCAACTAGTTTGAAGTGACTTTCCTAAAGATACACATACACATATGTATGACTTAACTACTGATCTATCTTTGTACCTTTTGTGTTTGTCTTCAAAAATTTCAGAAGCAGATCTGAGCTTGCAGATCTGAGCTTGAAAAAAAGGAGCATTTTCTAGAGCAAGAAAATGTTGTAACTTAATTTATTTTTTTCACCTGGCATTTGTTGCTTTAGTTAATGCATCTCCAATTTTACAGAACTTGGGGCTGATTTGTGATTTATGATGTTTGCTCTGTAATTTCTTTGTTTTGGTGCTTCGGGCATGGAATGAAATTTTACTTGTTTGAAATTACAATTGCTTCTCCCGGGAATTCACCACCCTCACCCCCTCCCCACAAACCCACATGACACAGACACTGTAAAAGGGTCCTGCATTTTAAAAAGTAAGTAAAAATAATGCCACAAGTATGAGAGGACATTCACCAGTTGAAAACAACTTTTCATACCGAATGGTAAGCAGTAGTCTCTAGAATGTTCCCAAATAACCGTAACAAAGAACTGCTTTTCAATTCACTCCCCGAAGGCAAATAGGCAATCACAGAGCAGTGTGTGTTCCAGGAAGAAAAAACCCTGAACACTGAGTAAATAAAACACGGGCTAGTGCAGTCTCTTTTTTGTAAAATTGTTGATCTGAAAGGACTCCACAGCTAAAGATTGCTCTTAAAATGAATTCCAGCCGGCCAAGGGGCTCAGTTGGTTAAGAGCTCACTCAAGAGTTTGAGCTCTGAGCAACAGCGGTTCGAGTCCCAGCCCGAGCTGAGCAGCCGCTGAGCTGCCAACAGGTGGCAGGATGGCTCAGCTAAGAAAAAAAAACGGAATTCCATACTCATGGTTTTGAGTAGGTAGATTTTCAGATTTTCAGCAGCTTTCTCTGTGGCATGTGTGGTCACTTCCTCAGTGTCCTTTAGAATTGGGGTTCAGGGCCAAAGCTGGGCAGGACTTTTGAAGACAAGAATATGACTAGTCCCCATAGCTACTTCTGTTGAATCAATATTTGAACACATTGTCAATAATATGTGGAACAAAAGACATCCAGGACACATAGAAGAGGTATTTCATGACCCCTCTTGAGGTCTAGTTTCTCTTTCTTTTTAAAATTGTGATATAATTCACATATCGTAATATTCACCTTTTTTTTTTTTTAAAGATTTTATTGGGGAATTGGGAGAGGGGAACAGCCAAGTTGTTGTCCTTTTGTTCTTCAGTCTAGTTGTAGAGGATGTCGCTTCATTAGCCCATGTTGGTATTATCACTGTGCTCTTCCCAGATGAGGCAGTCGCCTGCCGGCCGCTCACAGCGGCTCACGCAACTCACGAAAGTTCACAAAAGCTCACGCCAGCAGCCGGCCAGCCCCACTGCAACCTACGCCCGTGTCTGGTGACCCACAGCAGCCCAACTCCAGGTCGAGCTGTTTTTCACCATCTTAGCTGTAGAGGGCACAGCATCACTGGCCCTCAATGTGGGATCCGAACCGGGGCCCTGCTGCTCAGAGCTTGTATCCCAAGCCAACTCCTAACCAACACGCCACTCGGCCAGCCCAATATTCACCTTTTAAAAGAACATAATTCAATGGCTTTTAGTATATTCACAAAGTTGTGCAACCGTCACCACCACATAACTCCAGAACATTTCTGTCTCCCCCAAAAGAAACCCCGTAACCATTGGTACTCACTCTGCATGCCCCTATCCCCCAGCCCCAGACAATCTACTTTCTGTCTCTATGGATTTACCTATTGTGAACTTTTTTTTTTTTTAAGATTTTTATTGGGGAATTGGGGGATGGGAACAGTACTGGGGAATTGGGGGAAGGGGAACAGGCAAGTTGCTTTTTGTTCTTCAGTCTAGTTGTGGAGGACATTGCTTCACTGGCCCAAGTTGGCACCATCATTGCGCTGTTCCCGGGCGAGGCAGATCAGTCGCTGGCTTCTGGACGGCTGCTCACAGCGGCTTGAGGGCCTCTCACGCTGGCTGCTGGCTACACACGGTAGCCCATGGCAACCCACTGCCACAGGAGCTGCAGCCTACGCAGTAGCCAGCGACTCACGGCAGCCCAGCTCCAGGTTGAGCTGTTGTTCAGCATCTTAGCTGTAGAGGGCAGTGTCACTGGCCCTCATATGTGGGGTCCGAACTGGGGCCCTCTGGCGTCCCAAGCCAGTTCTTAACCATCGCGCCACTCAGCCGGCCCTGAACTTTGTGTATAAATGGAATCATACAATATTTGTCCTTTTCATATCTGGCTTCTTTCACTTAACATACTGTTTTCAAGGCTCATCCATGTTGTAGCATGTATCACTACTTGATAGCTTTTTTATGGTCAATATTCTGTTGGAAGGATACACCACATCCATTCACCTGTTGATGGACGTTTGGGTTGTTTAAGACATTAGCTGTTGTGAAGGGGGGCGCTAAGAGCATTCATGTACAAGCTCAGGGAAGACATGTGTTTTCAGTTCTCTTGGGTATGTATGTACTTGGGAGTGGAATGGTTGGGTGTCTGGTCTCCCATTCTCCAAATCATCATATTGGTAACCTAAGAAGAAGAGGAATAAGCTTAGTTTGGATGGATTAAGAAACAGGATGGGTACGTACTGTTAGAGAAACTGTGGTCTTTGGGTTACATCTCATCGTTCTCTACTGTCCAACATTTAAAGAATGATATAACTAATTCTTGACTTTTTGAAAATAAATTCATACACTCCCGGTAGTCTCCTGCACCATGATTTCTCAAGGTGGAGAAGGCTATGGGCGTAGCCAGAAGGAAGAAAGAGGTTAGAGTTTATCAGAATTTGTGTGTGGATGGGAGGGGGGGGCGGTGTCATTTAAAAAGAGCCACTTGGTGCTCCCTCCATCCTGAAGAGGATTTAGCTTTTATTAAAATAACAGTGGAGACTTCATACCTTGGGATGGGGATGCTTTGTGGGGAGGAGGCCAAATGGGGGTCAGCCAGAAATCTCCATGTATGAAAAAATGAATGTGTGGCTTTGTTCTTAAAAATCCTGTAGCTGCTTTACTAGCAATAATGTTATTTCAATGATCTTCTGTTTTCTAAACTATTTAGATTTTATTTATGCTAGTGTGCAGAGTAATGTCCTGTTAATCGGAGATGTATGTGTTTGACATAGTAAACTTGTCATTTTGGAGAAAATACACCTTTTTTTTTTTTTCCTGCCAGCCCCAGATAAGCCCAGCCATCAAGGAAAGACCCCAAGTTGGAAGTATTCTATGCTGTGAGGATGTGTTTCGTGTTGACAGAATTAATTCACTAGAAAAGCCTTTCATTTGCTTGGTATCAGCAGTAGACTATCCAGAGGAACAGATTTCCTTTCCACCTATATATTTCCTTTATCCTGTCATCAGGGCAGAAGTAAGAATTTGGCTAATTTCTCATCCCAGAATGCTACCAGGGCCCCAGCACCACCAGGGGACCCAGCTGGTTTGCTAAGTGTTAATGACGTTTAATTACTTCCTGCTTTGCCTCCTCAGGGATTTTTCCTTTACATATAGGCCTTTAGGGCCTGAGCCCAAAGGAATGTGATAGATGATGGAACTTAATTTGGTCCCTTTAGGGAGGAGGGCCCTTCAACAATACAGAGCAAAGTCCTCCAGTTAGGGCAAGCCTGATCAAGTTAATCATTATGCTTTTTAACTGCAAACTACATGGAGAAATAGTTCTCTTCTGCCACGGCACTCTTTATAATAGACTTTATTTTTTAGAGCAGTTTAGGTTCACAGCAAAAGTGAGTGAAAAGCACAGAGACCGTCCATATGCTCACTACCCAGCCCACGCAGAGCCTCCTGCATTGTCAACACGCCCCCCAGGGTGGGACATTTGTTACAACTGATGAACCTACATTGACACGTCCTAATCACCCAAAGTCCATAGTTTCCATTAGCATTCTTGTTGTACATTCTGTGGCTTTGAACAATTGTACAATGACGTGTATCCACCATTATATAGTACCAAACAGAATAGTTTTATTGCCCCAAGGATCCCTCCCTCTCCCTAACCCCTGGCAACTGCTGATCTTTTTATGGTCTCCATAGTTTTGCCTTTTCCAAAATGGCATATAGATGGAATCATATAGTGTGTAGCCTTTTCAGATTGGCTTCTTTTGCTCAGTAATATGCATTTAAGTTTTCCTGTATGTCTTTTCAAGGCTTGAACTCTCACTTTTTTAGTACGGAGAAGGCAGCCATCTATAACCCAGGAAGCAGGCCCTCGGCAGACACTGTATCGGACAGCACCTTGATTTTTGATTCCCCATCCTCCAGAGCTGTGAGGAATAAATTTCTGTTGTTAACTAGCCTCCCAATCTATGCCACCCAAGCTGGCTGAGACAACCACTTTTTGAGATGTGATTGACATACAATAACCTGCATATATTTAACAGCTTTATTGAGGTGTAATTCACATACTGTGCAATGCATTCATCGAAAGTGTACAATTGAGTAATTTGTAGTGTATTTGCAATGCTTACATATACTTAATATGTACAACTCAGCCCATTTTGACACTGGGACATGCCCCTGAAACCATCACCATAGTAAAGATAAATTTGCACCACTCCACCACTCCCATTTGTAATGTCCTCCCCTCCTCCCTGGCAACCACTGATCTCCTTTCTGCCCTATGAAGTCATTTGCATTTTCAAGGATTTTATGTAAGTGAAATTAGTATGTACAGTTATTTTTGGTCTTGGTCTGGCTTCTTCATTCAGCATAATTATTTTAAGATACATTCATGCTATAGTATGGTAGCAATAGTTTATTTTAGTTGTTGTTGCTGAGAAGTATTCAGTTGTATGATTATACCACAATTTGCCTGTCTACTCACCTGTTGACAGAAATTGGGTTGTTAACAATTTGGGGCGATTACAAAGATGCCGCCATGAACATCCATGTGCAAATTTTTGTGTGACCTGTGCTTTCATTTTTCACGGGTAAATACCTAGGAGTGGCATGGCTGTATCATTGGGAAAGTATATGTTTCTCATTTTAAGAAACTGTAGAAACTGTTTTTCCATAGTGTTTGCAACATTTTGCACGTACTCCAGTGGTGTCTAAGAGTTCTAGGTGCTCTCCCGACTCCCCAACACTGTGCCTGGTCAGTCCCTTTACTCTTAGGCATTCTAGTAGATGAAAAGTGGTCCTACCCTCCTAGGAGTGCCTGCTACATTCCTAGCATCATTTCTCCGTTTTTGCTCATGCTGTTCTTGCCACCCGGATACCTCCCTAGCCAACCCTCATCTTAGTTAAACAGTTTTCCTTTAATGCGAGCCCCAGTGCTCTCTGCCCCCCAGGTTGAACCAAATTCTGACTCTTCATATATATATATATATATATATATATATACCCATAGAAGTCTGTGAATAATTTTTTTCGAAGCATATTTGCATTATGATGAGGTTCTCTGTTTGTGTGACTGTTTTCCCCACTCAAGGATGGGGAGCTAAAGCAAGGCTTGGCACATCATAGGTTTGCTATCATAAATGCAATGGCAGAGACAGGACTCGCCACCCTATGAATGGTACTCTTCCTGTATGACTTGAAAAATATAGCTCTATTTTCTCTTCTTTAAAGAGAGCCATCCACACAGTAATTGTTTTTGAAATTTATCCGTCAGAAACAATGTGTAGCTGTGGTAATATTTTTTAAAATGAAATGAACAATTGTCCTAATTCTTAAAAACATCCTTCCAACCTATAAGGTGGGTAAATGGAGTCAAAGATACTCATGAATGTCAAGGAAAGTAAATTTTGTCTGCATGAGGGTCGCCAGTCTGTCTTCACTTTACGATCTTAAGGTTTCCTGTCTCCAAGGATTTTGAAGCAGTTTTGAGTTAGTCATTAAGCCTGTAATATTTTGCTTATGTTGGTGAGTGGGGAAGGGGCAGGGTTAAAAATATATCTCAAGCAGCTTCTGAGACAATCTTGGAAGTCAGTAGTATCTGCAAGTTTTTCAACTCCCCAGATAATAGTCAGTCTGATGTGGTTTCTACAGGTTCACAGGAGGGAGGCAAAAACATGAAAGAGTGAGCTGGTTTCCAGGACAGTGGTTCCTGGTAATAAGGGGATGGTAAAGAGGTTAAGTTTCAAAGTCCGATTAGAAATCGCAGCTATGGAATTCGGAGTGATTGTCACTGAGGCTTTAAAGCCTGTGGATTTGGCCTGCTGTGCACAGACAGTGGTTCTTGGTTTTTAACCCAGAGCAAAGTGGCAGTGGAGCACAAAAACACACGCAGTGCCTTGTGGGGACTACTGAGTATGCTGGGATAATGCTCGGAATTAACCGGCAACTAAATGAGTTAAAAGAAAGCACCAGAATGTGGGAAGCCCTACGGCAATCTGGCTGACCAATCAAAATTATTTTGAAGTCTTCTTCCCATAGTGGCTTTTGTTCCAAGGCAAGGTAACCCCGTCCATCACGAGCTAAATAAAGCCCCAGGAAGATCAATACAGTCATGGTAAGATGAGACATTTTATGATTAAAGCCCATGACAGAGTGACCTGTGCAAGGATACAATGTAAAGCAGGGCTTCTCAAATTCTCAAGTGCACATGACCCACCTGCAAGCCTTGTGAAAATGGGGGTTCCAATTCAGTAGGTCCAGGCTGGGGCCTGGGATTCTACATTTTAAAAGAGCACAGGGGTGGTGCGGGTGCTGCCATCCTGAGACCACACTTTGAGTTGCAAAGGCAGAAACTTAAGTAAATGGGCTGCTCTTCCCTCTTTTATACCAGATTATGAAATTGTCCTGGAAAGCTCTCGGACAGAATCAATAAGTCTGTTGTTAACAGTCTTGCTCATCTCTGGAGGGTATGAAAATCAAATTCTGATTTCCATCTTCTCCTTTAAGAAAAAATGAAGGGGAATGGAAATCTCTTCATTAATGGCACCATGAGTCATTTGAAAAAGAATTCCAGACCTTGAGTTGTCTTTATTTTAGGGCTGAAAACACCATATCATATTTTACTGCTGCCCCTGATTACTGAATGAAGTTAAATTAAATCCAGTATGTTGCCTCCATAAAACAGGAATAACAGCAACGTTCAAAAAATGTTTAAATAGAAGTTGCATAAGAACAGTCACTTTTCTGGTTAAAACTTCAAAACCAGGGCTGTCTGGTTTGAGGATTAGATTATCTCTAGTGCAGGACCATCCTGAGTCTGCATAGATACTATCGTGTGGTGGTTTAAGGCACAGATCCTGAAGCCAAACTCCCTGGACTCAAATCCAGTGAGTCCTACTGCTTACCGACTATATACAATGGTTGGCTCATCTGTAAAATGGGTCTGCACTGTACAGGTGTTACTGGATTCAATGAGTTGATATTTGTAAAGCTCTTAGAACAGTGCTCAGCACCCAGTCGAGCTATATAAATGTTTGTTAAATATATGACTACAATAAATAGAGTAAGTTAATGTCATGTCTTAGTGGCTCTGTAGAATCCAGAGGGCCTGTGTCTCTTTTTACCAATTAAATACCACTCTACAAGGCTTTCCCAATAGGTATCTAGGTTAGAAAGAAAGGTGATATCAGCTAACCAATAGGGCAACCCAAAACAAATTCACAAAATCTGGGAATTTCTTTAATTTTGCTTATTTGAGTAGACTCATCTCAGTCCTTTGGTTTTGCAGCTGGTGATGTATATTGGGCAGGTGGCCAAGGATATCTTGAAGTGGCCCCGCCCCTCCTCCCCTCCCGTGGTGAACCTGGAGAAGAGAGTGCTTACTGAATATGGAATGCCATCGACGCACGCCATGGCGGCCACCGCCATTTCCTTCACGCTGCTCATCTCCACCATGGACAGATACCAGGTAAGGCGGCCTGAGTCCTCTCCCTCCCGTGTCAGGCTCTCCAACACTGAGGCAGTGGAGAGAGGGTCCACTTCTGAATTTCCTTTTAGAGCTGCTTGGAGGAGGGCCTTTGAGGCTTATGACGTAAAGACTACAGGGAGCTGAAACCTACTGAGCCGTGGATGACCTAAGTCAAGGGACCATATAATTTAGCATCCCAGTCAGTTTGTGCCTGAGGATGAAAGTGGACACCATCATCGGGACACCAGCCTGACATGGAGTGTCCAGGAATCGGGGTGTATCGCCTCCCCCATCAGGAAGCATTTGCACCCTCAGCTGCCTGACTAGACAGCACTGGAATCAGTGTTCTCATCCTGTTTGCAACAGACATGAGGAGTTTATGGTCCTCTAGGCTGCGAGGATCCCACCGAGTCCTCGCGCGAGGCTCCCCAGGGCCCGAGACAGAAGAGCCTGTGCCCCAAACTATTCCCCAGGGATGCCTCTGCCTCTGGCTGGGGCTCAACCATTAGAAATAATGGTTCCATGTTTCCTAGAAAACTATGTAAATGACAGAGGGTTAACAAATGTTGAAAATAGAATTTCACTTATTTAATAATATCTGCTTAGAAGCCAGTTATAGTCAGACATTTTAAAAGTTACTACTGCAATGAAGTATTGTTTTGCTTTTCTTAGAACCTTTGCTCTAGGTTTGTGCTTAATTTTATGAATCTTACCTTTGAACTGTTGGAAAATTGAGATTTCGTTAAGCAGTCTTGTTTATAAATGACAGTATTGTTTCTCCCTGCCCCTTCCCCCCTAGAAACCCAGGGACATTCCGAGTTCCACGTTGTGCAGAAATAGGGGAGTCAGCCTGCTATGGCTGGAAGAGGACAAGCTTTGTGTTGGGTCTTGGCTGTACCTGGTCACCTAGGGTTAGACCTCAGTTTCCTAAATAGGAAAGAGACAGGTATAAGGAATATTTCCAACTAAGTATAACCTTGTGTCATAACTGACTTAAGTGTCATGCCAGGATAAAAAAATGACTGAGCACCCCAGTACTGTTGGGATTAATTTAATGTAGACATCTGAGCTATGTCGTGCCCAGTGTCTTTTGCACTGGAAAGAGATAATGGGCCCAGCATCAGCCCCCAGCAAGCTGCTCTCAGCTTCAGAGAGGCCTGTGAACAAGCTGATGTTACTTTGGGAAAAAAACAGCACGTAGCGGCTTCCTGAAGGAAAACAGCTACCACTGCCACTTATGCACTCATTATAAGGCAACCTGGGCCTTCTTAAAAAATTCTTTTCAGCTCCCATGATGCAATCGTTTTCATAAGGCCTGGGCTGTTGTGGTCTTCTTTCTTATTTAATTTTTAATGATCAATATACTTAGCTATTTGGAGCACTGTTCATAAATAGCTCTAAATAAGGATTTGTTTATATAAATATGTGTGGAGCCTAATGCCCAAACTCTAATTTCAGAATATTAACTCATTAATTTTTAACTCTTCTGATTAAAATATGACATCCAATTAATAATAAATATTAAGAAAAGGCATACAGCCATGTGTTATGGAGCTCATGTGTTACATTGGAAAGAATATGCTGGACTTGGTTTCAGAAGGTGTGGCTTCTGGTTCTGACTGGGTCAGTTACCAGCTGTGTGACCTTGGGCAAGTCGTTTTGCCTCTCTGAGCCCCGGGTATGGTTGTGAGGATTTAATGTGATGATTGATGGGAAAGCATCCTTGTGCTGAAGTTCAATACTAATGTAACTTATCATCATGGTTAAGGGTTTCCTCATTTGTAGAATGGGGCTAAATTATGGAACCTACCTCAGAGACTTGTGCAAAGATTAAATGAGATGATGATTATAAAGTGCTTTGCATAATACAGGCAGTTTCCTATCATCTTTATTCTTATCACCATAGAAGACCACAGACATTAGTCCTTGAAGCACGTGGAATACATCACTATGTCTAGTTTATAAGCAGAATATCCGTATGTTTTTTATATGACTCGGCATTAGCCAAATTCCTCCGGCTGCTATTCCACCAGCAAATGTTGAGATTTGGTAAAGTCTGGACTGCAGCCTTGACATCTGTACATGAATATGCCCATTCTTAGCTTAGGCCCATTGTCCCTGGACTTCCGCAGGCCAGGATTTATCAGCACAGCACATGATGAAGTAGGTGATTGATCTTCCAGATGACAGCACTGTCCATCTCCCTTGCTCAGCTGTGTACTTCCTAAGTTTTAATCTCAGAATGGGTAGAAATAAATATTTATTCCACTAAAACTGTCAGCACAATATAGCTATAGATGTAAGTCTTAAAGCCAAGTTCTACTATAGCTTATGTTGTGACACTTCCTCCCAGAACTATATTCCTTGGCCACTTGTCCTTTCTTTCCTTAGTTTCCCCATTTTTCAAATCATCTGAATGCTGGTCTAGGGCATGTGAGGTAGAGACTGGCAGTTACTGGACCAGGAATCCTGTTGCCTTCTATGGCATCGAATTGTGTATGTCTGCGCACAATCTAATGTCCTTGTTTTTTCTTCTCTGCCTGCAGTATCCCTTTGTTCTGGGGCTGGTGATGGCTGTGGTGTTTTCCACATTGGTGTGTCTCAGCAGGCTCTACACTGGGATGCACACAGTCCTGGTAAGACTTCGTGGTTGGGTCTTGGGGTGATTGTCGGAACAGTATAGTAGCTGGTGTGTCAATGTGTTCTTCATACAACGTTTTTATAAAGCTATTTGCATATGTAATTATATTTTCCATCAGGCCAGAGAGTGAAGTAATTATTATTTTATGGCACATTCATAATAATAATAATAATAATAATAATAATGAAGAATCATTAAGATAATACTAAGGAGACTGAACTGAGCTAAACCCTCATGACTTTGAAGATTGGCTAGAATGGTAACAGGGACTTAGGTAATTTATTTTCATGCTGGTTTACTGATGATGAAACAAGCAGTTCAGGAGAACCACCCAGGGTCAAGGGTGCAAGTGACTGGACACAGTTCCCCTCTTAGGTCCTCACAGATGTGGGCCTGATTTTCAGGGGTCTCATCTGCCCTTGCTGGGTAAGGGTCATCCCATGCAGAAGAACCCAGAATCATACTGTTCTGGAGAGGTGGGGTATGGAGAGACACACATCTGCATTTAGAGACCTGTCCACCCTTTTACCATATTAGGAGTTTTTTCCAGGGCTGCCACCGTTAAAATTACCTAGATTATATTTCCTAGTGTACCAGCCAGCTGCCTTGAAGTCCCAGAGCCTAAGGCTGGCCATGGTTCACCACGGGCACTATTTATCATCGTAATTGGTACAAGAATGTCTTTAAAAAGGAATAGGCCCTTGCGAATTGTGTTCCTCTCAATATGAAGCTACAAATTGCATTAGCAAAAGATGCTTAAAGAAATGGCACTCTTGACTGGCCCTCTTCTTCCTACCTGGTGCCTTAGTGTTGGTTATCCTGGGAAAGGCGATGGGGAGCGGGGCGAAGGGCAGAAGCAGCAGAGGTGAACAGATTGAGGGGGAGAGTTTGTCAAAATGGGCAGAGGCACAGAACTGGGAGGAAGTCAACCCAGAGAAAGGGGGTTGCACTAGATCGGAGAGGAACATCCTGCTTTCTTCTTAAAAACACTAATCCTAACTCAAAGGAGAGTGACTGGAGTCAGGGTGAGACTGGAGTCAAGTGAGGTACAATAATGAAAGGGCGCCAAACAACTCAGGAATCGAGATAAATGATTTTATCGCAGCATTTTTAAAAACCAAAATTAATGCAAAAATATATCCACATTTTAAATAAAGAGCAGCTCTGAGCCTGTATAACCCAGCCTCTAATCCTGGCCCCACTCCCAGATCTTAAAAATACTACAGGAGCAATTAGGGGCCAAGTTTACTCTTCTACCTACTAAGGAATGTCCCTGCTGTCCCCATTCCATTGCACAGTGTGTCTAGTGGCTTCTTAGATGAGAGGGGAGAAGGGGAGAAGGGCATTCTCAATTTACTACACCACTGCTTTATATTATAATATAAAGAGGTTCTCTCCAAATACAGCCACAGATTTAAATGTGGAGCGAAGCAGAACTTGGGTGTTGTGGTTTTTCTTTTATCTGGGGCTACTTTTTAATTTCCATAGGTTTTAATAAAAAATGATCTTGGAAACTCAGGTTAAAATTAAAACCAAAGTAAACACAAGGCTGTGGAACGGCAGACATGAATAGAGGGCAGAGAAAACCCACCTCAATAAAAATACAGCGACATGTCTCTTTTCATTTTAAAGCGGGTTATAGGCTTGGAGAACCAGATATTTGTGGGGAAGATCATTTAGGCCTCTCATTCAGATGCAGGGAGCTACTCTTTCTGGAGCAGCTGACCTAGAAGAACCAGAGCAAGGGGTCATAGCAACTATTCCTCCACCCCTTCCTCTTATTCCACGTTCGCCACCTGGGGTTTCTTTTACACATATGATTTTTATTTCGTAAAGATCTTAGACCCTGACTCAGGCCCAGCCCCCAGTCAGGGCCAGAGGCATGGCCTAGGGTACGATGGTACCTAATTTTTAATAGCAGAAGGGAACAGTGGTTTTAATAGTGGGATAGAATTAAATTGTGGCTTGGTAGGCTTGTTTGTTCAGCAGCAATTTAATAAGCTCTGCTGGGTGCCAGGCTTGGAGCTACATCTGGGAAATACTGAGGTAAACAAAACCTACCTCACCCTCCTGAGTCTTCAAGTCTGTTGATGGAGACAGATGTATAAAGTCTGATTGCTGGACATGACAAGCACTATAATTAGCATGGAACAGCTGGATTGGGCCAAGGTGGCATGCCTTTCCCCTGAACCCCTTACAGTCTCCTGGGACTGCCCTGCACTAATGGTTCTCAGCCTTGGCTGCATATTCAAATCCCATGGAAAGTTTTTAAAGAAATATCTGGGGATATTTGGGCATCCCTGTTCATAGCAGCAGAATTATTCCCAATAGCCAAAAGGTGGAAGCAAACCACGTGTCCATTGACAAATGAATGGATAAACAACATGTGGTACATATGTACAATGGAATATTAGTCAGCCTTAAAAAAGAAGGAAATTCTGACACATGCTACAACACAGATGAACCTTGAAGACATTATGCTAACTGAACTAAGCCAGTCACAAACAGACAAATATTATATGATTCCACTTATATGAGGTCCTTATCGCCAAATTAACAGAGACAGAAAGGAGAATCATGGTTACCCAGGGTAGAGGGGAAGGGGGAATGGGAGTTGTTCTTTAATGGGTACAATTTGGGAAGATGAAAAAGTTCTGGAGATTGACAGTGGTGATGGTTGCACAAAAATGTGAGTGTCCTTAATGCCAGTCATTTAGGGGGCTGCCTGTTTTATATAAACGGTTCTCTGTTCATGAAGAGGAAAAGCAATTCATGAAGAACTTATGTCGCCCATTAAGAAATCACTCCTGGGATTTTTCCGATCAAGATGGTGGAGTAGGTAAATGCTGTGCTCACCTCCTCTCAAGACCACATCAATTACAACTAAACTACAGAACAACTATTACTGAGAATTGCCTGAAGTCTAGCTGAACCGAAACCCTCCAACTATGGACATACAGAAGAAGCCACCTCAAGACTGGTAGGAGAGGCAGAGACGTGGAATGGGTCGTCCCACACCCAAGTGTGACCATTAAAAATTGGGATGGATATCTCAGCTGAAGAGGTACCCCCCAGGAGGAGCAAGGGGTCCCAGCCCCACACCAGGCTCCCCAGCCCAGGGTTCCACTGCAGGGGAGAGAAGTCTCCATAACTTCTGGTTGTGAAAAACAGTGGAGATTGTAGCTGAGTGAGACATAGGGCGGCTAGAGTTCCAGGCACCCCTCTTAAATGGACTGTGCACAGACTTACTTGCTGATGGACTCACCTGCTCTGAGCTCCAGTGCTGGAGCAGCAGCTCAAAAGGCTCCAGGGACAGTCAGGTAGGAACTGAATTGCCTAACTTCAGGGTAAGGGCTGGAGTGGGGAGCTTTGTGCTGGAGAGAGGAGCTGGTGGAGGCCATTGTTTCTTTGTTGAGTCCTCCTCTTCCCTGCATGAAGACACAGGCAGATGCCATATCTGAGTCTCCATCATACTGGCTGTCACCTTTCATCTGCCCCACCCTAGTGATTCCCTGAGACCCTGTCTCACCCAACTTCTGGGTACACCCAAGCTGATTCCAGTGGCTTTTTTGTACAAACAACCTGTCTTACCTCAGGCTGCAGACTTTCCTAAAATCTCTCAAAGGCTCACAAAACCCAAATGAGCAGCATCTGGCTTCAGCATGTCCTGCACCTCTGGCTGAGCAGCCCTAAGTCTGGCACTAGTGACAGCCAGCCTCAGCTCATAGATTGGCCTCTCAAGGCACCTCCAAGCTCACTGTGGATGGCAGCCATCTATGGATTGCTTTGTGGCTCATACCAGGTGGCCCCAGGCAAGTCATAGGCTATGACTAAACTTGATCTGTGGTGGGTCCCTCAGGAGGCACCAGAGCTGGCATGTCCAATGGCCTGTTTTGGACCAAGCCAGAGCATCACCCGGTCACCTCCAAGAACAACACACTCAGAGGGCAGACTGGACAGGCACCAGAGCCCCACTAAAGCTCTGTAGGGTCAGCCCTTGTATGACAGCTCCTCCACTGTAGTCATAGCCAGTCCTCATAACCAATCAGCCTGAGGGTCAATCTCTCCTGCTGACATGCAAACAGCAACCAATGCTCAATTACAGCAGGAGGGCACACACAACCCACACAAGGGACACACCTGGAGCACCCGGCTCTGGTGACCAGAGAGACGGCACCACTCAGTCCAACAGGACACCTACTATGTAAGGCCACTCACTCTACTAAGATTGGGAGGCATAGCAGCCCTACATAGAAACAAATACAGGGAGGCAGCCAAAATGGGGAGACAAATATGTTCCAAATAAAAGAACAGAACAAAACTCCAGAAAAAGAACTAAACAAAAATGGAGACAAGCAATCTACCTGACACATAGTTCCAAACACTGGTTATAAAGATGCTCAATGATCTCAGAGAACTTCAACAAAGAGATAGAAAACATAAAAAAAGAACCAGTCAGAAATAAAGAATACAATAACTGAAATGAAGAATACATTAGAAAGAACCAATCATAGATTAGATGAAGCAGAAGATCAGATCAGCAAGTTGGAAGAGAAGGTAGCAGAAAACACCCAATCAGAACAGCAAAATGAAAAAAAAAATCCAAAAAATGAGAATAGTTTAAGGGGCCTCTGGGACAACATCAAGAGTACCAACATTTGCATCATTGGGGTACCAGAAGGAGAAGAGAGACAGCAAGGAATTGAAAACCTAGTTAAAGAAATAATGACGGAAATCTTTCCTAACCTGGCAAAGGAAATAGATATACAAGCCCAGGAAGCACAGAGAGTACCAAACAAGATGAACCCAAAGAGGCCCATGCCAAGACACATCACAATTAAATTGCCAAAGGTTAAAGACAAAGAAAGAATCTTAAAAGCAGCAAGAGAAAAGCAGTTAGTTACCTTCAAGGGAGCTCCCATAATATTGTCTGCTGATTTCTCAACAGAAAAATTGCAGGCCAGAAGGGATTGGCACAAAATAATCAGTCATAAAAAGCAAGGACCTACAACCAAGATTACTCTATCCAGCAAAGCTATCATTTAGAATCAAAGGACAGATAAAGATCTTCCCAGATAAGAAAAAGCTAAAGAAGTTCATCACCATCAAACCAGTATATTACAAGAAACATTAAAAGGACTTCTTTAAGAAGAAAAAAAAAAGATAAAAAATATGAGGGGCCAGCTGAGTGGCTCAGTTGGTTAAGAGCTCGCTTAACCAACTGAGCTCTGAGCAACAGGGTCGCCGGTTCGATTCTTGGCCTGAGCTGAGCTGCCGCTGAGGCAGGATGGCTCAGCTAAAAACAATCAAACAAACAAAAAACCCAAATATATAGCTATAACTATGTATCTATCTCACAGACTGAAAGTAAAGGGATGAAAAAAGATATTTCATGAAAATTGAAACAAACAAACAAACAAACAAACAAAAGAGCTGGAGTAGCAATACTTATACCAGACTAAATAGACTTTTAAAAAGCTATAACAAGAGACAAAGAAGGACCGAGTAATCTCACTTCTGGATATTTATCCAAAGAAACCCAAAATGCTACTTTGAGAGGACATGTGCATCCATGTGTTCATTGCAGCATTATTTACAATGGCCAAGATATGGAGGCAGCCTGGGTGTCAGTCGATACAAGAATGGATAAAGAGGAGGTGGTACATATACACAATGGAATATTGCTCGGCCATGGAAGGGAATGGGTTCTCACCACCTGTGGTATCATTGATGGACCTGGAGGGTACTGTGCTGTGTGGAGTATGTCAGACAGAGAAAGACAGCTGCAATGTGATTTTGCTTATGTGTGGAATCTAAGAACAAAATAAACAAAACAGAAACAAGCTCATAGATACAGAGAACATATTGATGATTGCCAGATGGGAGGGGGGTTGGGAGCAAGGTGTAAAAGGTGAAGAGATTAAGAAGTACAAATGGATAGTTACAAAATAGTCATGGGATATATAAAGTAAAGCACAGGGAATATAGTCAATGATTTGGTAATAGCTATGTATAGTGCCAGGTGGGTACTAGGTTAGGCAGGGGGATCACTTCTTAAATTATATAAATGTGTAACCACTATGCTGTACTCCTGAAATTAATATAAAATAACATTGAATGTCAAAATAGATAAAGTATAAAAATAATAATAAAATGAATATATTTAACTTAAAAAAGAGAAATCAGCCCCTGTCAGAGGTGAATGGCTTGCTGTGATGTCAGGCTCCAGGTGACTCCCGGTCCGGCCTCAGGGAAGGACGGAGAGTCATTAAACCTGCATGTGCCGTCACCATCCTGCCAAACCAGCTCTGGCGCTGCCTTTATCTACCAAGACGCCCAAATAAGAAACTTGGGCATCCCCGTCGTTCCTCCCGTTCCACACCCCATCAGCCAGGTCGTCATCAAGCTGAATTAATTCTGAGTTTTAAAAATGTCTTAAAGCTGTTCTCACACCACGGCCAGGAAGTTAGATCCAAATCTGATTATACTGCTCCACACATGGAGAAGTTTTTCCATCTCCTGGTGGGTGTGAATGATGACACAGATGGCCCCAACTGTGAGCTGCATCCATTTGGAGACCCTAGGGGGATCGACCATTGAGAGAAGTCAGCATTGTTTATGGCAAAGCATGAAAATAAAACATGGGGTCCTGATGACATTTTTGAGCTGCTGAATGGGCCATACCTGGGACCACCCTTTCTCTAGGCTCTCCAGTCAAGGTAAAAAATTCTTTATTGCTCAAGCTGATTTTTATTGAAGTCTTACATTTCCCATAGTGAAAATCATCCTAACCAATGATTTACAGAAGCAGTGTTTTGATGTATAATTTCATGTTCTCTTGGTTTAAAGAGTAAACCAATTGCAGCCAGCTGAAGAGGGTGCATGGTGGGTGAAGGAGGGAGAAAGAAAGGGTAGAATGTCTTGGAAGGACTGGGTCGCTCATGGAATCCAACACAGATGGAATCCGACAACTAAGCCTCCGGAAGGGCCGGACCACGGTGACTCTGAGAGTAACTTCCTCTCCCTTTAGAGTGTACCTCTTTGCACAGAACCCAGCTGCCACCAACTGCTCTCTCAGATCAAAACCTTCATTTCCAGAGATGAAACTTTGATTGAACTGGGCAGTACCCTTGGACCAGTGAGCCTTGGCAAGGGGACAGGGCCAGACAGCAGAAAAGCCACCCCTGTGGGCTGTAAAGGCGATGCCCAGAGATCAGGGACTAGCAAGACAACTCAGCGAGTTCACCACTATTGAGAATGCCCCAACTCAAGTGGTTAGCGTCTGCATGAGTCAGGGCTCCTTGAATGCAAATAACAGGAACCAACTCCAACTTGCTTAGGCTTGAAAGGACATTTCCTGATTTTTGTAATCACAGTGTAGGAAAGGCAGAGGTGAAGGTGGCCATTGCCAGAGTGGGACCCCAGGTTTACATCTTCATTGGAAGTCTCCCCCACTGTTTCCCAAGCTTCTCTCTGCAAGGTGGAGCCAGGGTTTTGGGCTGCCTTCTCTCTGAGACTAGAGCCAGGGAGTTCAGGACTTAAATTCTTTCTGTTGCACTCCTGAAAGGATTCCAGTGGGGAGAATTTCAATAAGGGTGTTAATTGGCCTGGCCTGGATTATGAGCCCATTGCTGCAGCAAACGCTGTCCAGCGGGTGCTGAGGACTGTAATGGGACCACGGGTCAGGAGCCCGTGTGGGTGAGCAGGGGCTGTGATTGGCAGCCAGGGTTACGGTTAGTGTTAGAATCCGTATGTGGGAGGGGAAAGGTAGTTCTCCAAAATAAAATGGGTCTGTCATCAGAAGAAGAGGGCAGACAAAGTCCCAGTGATATCCTTTCTACACTGACATCACTGCATTTTCCTAGTCTTTCAAAGACTCAAAAACTGGGTATTATATTTGCGTTTGTGGGGAAAGGAGGGCTAGAGCAAATCAAGAAGGCTGATCATACTGTATTTGTGATACCCCAAATAAATCAACCTCTACAGCCCTTTGACTGTAAAGCAATCGTCTCTAATATATTATCAGTAAAATTAGCCAGAATTGTTGTTGTTAGATTAGTGAATTCTAATTAGTGAATTAGTTCCATTGTTTGAACTTGAATTAGCTGAAATGCTGCTCTAATTATATATTCCCTAAATTGTTTGATCTGTGGAATTATATAGATATTAGGTCTTATTTGCTTATTTGTTTATATTTTCCCTAAGTATCCTTTAGTTTTGGTTTGAGTTGGAGAATGTTAAGAAGGCTTCTCAAATATTAAATTATCTGCAGACCATACAAAATTGGGTTCTGGCTTTGGACTAGAGCATTTTTGGTGTGTTTTTTTCAAGTTCTTTGAAACTCCTTAAAAAAAAAAACAACTTATTTCAAACTGCCTTACTTAATATGGAGAAGAAAGCTACTTGTAGTATAAATTACACCCTACTAAGCCTTACTTTCTGTTATTCCCTGTTGGATGAGTTATTTACTGAGATAAAAAGGGAATTTGGTTGTGTATCAGTCACCACAGTTTGATACCCATGTTTTCTCTTCACCTAAAAGCAAATATTTTCAGCCTTTTATAAAAATAGAGAATATTTCTGGTTTCAAAAGTAGTAAGTACTCACAGTAAAACATGTGTCTTCTCGTGTTGTTAAAGTTTGTTGTTTTTTTTAAAAAGCAAAACAAGTCAATGTTAGTTAATCCCCATAGGCGAGGTTCAGACAGCCATTAGGATGATTTAAAGGGAAACTGAAGGCATTTCACGCATCTGTATTAGCTGAATCAAAATTAGGACTTAGCACAATTTCCCACAAGGACTGCTCAGGTTATTCCCAACAAACATTAGTAAATTGATTATCTTCTTTCTCAACACTATCCAAAAAGTTACAATTGGGGCATGGTTTTCCATCTGTTCTGTAAGTGTGGGACGAATAGGCTACTGGGACTGCTCTCAGTCTAGGAGGGGAGCTGGAGTGAGCCTTGAGTGCAGCCCACAGAAAGTGTACAAACACAGAAGCTGGCCAAAGCACCGGAGTCCTGCAGAGGCCCGAGGTCCCGACAGGGCAGTGAGCCGACATCTAAAGAGCTAAGCAGGCATGGACTGGTACTGGGCCAGTTTGCTGCAGACCTGAAGCCACTTAAATCCTTCCTGCTGTCATAGAACCTACTTGGCCTTTATCATTCTGTGGCCTGGGGTCCCAGAAGCTCTTCCAGTGTGGGGTTCTGTCAGACCTGAGGGAGTGTGACAACTGACAATTAGCCTGACCAGGAGGGAGGGCAGGGAACTCTCTGAGGCTAATGGCTGGACAGCCAAGCTAAACAGACCAGGCCTGCAGCTACAGAGATGGTCCACGGAGGCTGAGTCAACATTGAGGTAGCTCTGGGGAAGCAAGTAGTTTATTTACCTCCGGGTGAAGTGCCTCGTCTACCCCAGGGGGTAAAGAGGGAGCTCAGGTAAATGCTTCGAGTCTAAGTTGTACTGAGAATGCATCTACTTTCCCAAATTAAAAAAATAAAGCAACCACATTGAGGGATAGAGCGCAGATTTGAGATCTGGCAGTGCTGTGGGCTGTGCTCTAGGTGAGTCCTAGTGACTGGTTAAATGAGAATAAGGGACGGGTGGGCCAGCCGAGTGGCGCGATGGTTGGGAGCTGGCTTGGGATGCCAGAGGGCCCCGGTTCGGATCCCACATATGAGGGCCAGTGACACTGCCCTCTACA
>NW_017731857.1:1034565-1048464 GCF_001890085.2 Hipposideros armiger | reverse complement strand
CCATGGGTACCGTATGTAGCCAGCAGCCAGCGTGAGCGGCCAGCAGCCACAGTGAGCGGCCGTCCAGAAGCCGGCGACTGATCTGCCTCTTCCGGGAAGAGCGCAATGATGGTGCCAACTTGTGCCAGTGAAGCAACGTCCTCCACAACTAGACTAAAGAACAAAACAACATCTGATCCCTTCTCCCAATTCCCCAGCGCTGTTCCAATTCCCCAATAAAAATCTTAAAAAAAAAAAGGCTCTGTCTTGTCCAAGGGGTCTGAACAAATCAGTGTTTAAAATGGGGGAGAAAAGATTCTTATTAAAAAAAAAAAAAAGATTCTTTAGCCTCTTGGGAAAATAGAGGCACAAATTTCTGCCATAACACTCACTGTTGCTATGACATTGTGAGAAATATTGGTATGCATTTGCACATGATTGGCATTGCAACTCTAAGTTATTGCTAGTTTGTCGTAGTCATGAAACGAAAGGAAAGAGATGACCTGACTGGCTGTGATTCCTCAGCTAACGACAGGGGTCAGCTGACAATGTCCATCATGCTTTGGGATCTCTTTTCACATTGTCATCTAGTTTCTTCTAAGCATACTATGGAAAACCCTGCTTAGGATAATTTCCTCTAAGTGGGCGTCCTAGAGGAAACTATGTACATTTTACTGACAGACAAGAGTGTGAATTTCATGACATTTGTTTAATGTTAAATATAAATATTTCCATTTCAATAGAAAAAAAGACACGAGAGATTTTCATTCAAAGTCCTTAAGTCATCTTGCATGTTAATGTGTAAAAATCACTTTATTAGCAGTAAGAACCAGCTGTGCTAAAGGTATGTGGTTGGTTATATTCATGTCTGTCTGTCCCATTATATTGTGAGTCCCCGGAGGCTAAGAATCTTCTTTCTTCACTTTCGTATCTTCCCCGCAATTCCCAGCAGAGAGCCTGACATAAATGCACAGTATAAGTTGAGTAGATTGTAATGGATGTTATCTGTTATCTGTTCGTAACTCAGCGTTTTCTCTTTTATTTCTTTGTACTTTCTTGAGTCAGATTTGACAAGAGTCCTGCATGAGTCTGAATATTGCATTCATCATAGGAGACGAGGCCAGATCATGCATCTGATATTTTTTAAACATTATTTTGTTTTGCCTGAAAAAATAAACTTTCACCTGTGAAATTTTTAATAGAAAGTAGCATGCAGCAGTGAATACCGTGCAAGCATGGATGCCCCATTGTGAGCTTCTAGAACGCCTCGAGTTGAAAGTGGCAGGTGTCTTGCTGTGTAAACAGGGGCCACGGGGCAGTGGGCAGCATCATGGAGCTTGGGGTTCTTTGAGAGAATCTCTCCTAGTTCTTAGCAGAGGTGGAAGAATAGCTGGAGACATGCTGCTTCAATGCTCTGCACATTTCATTTAATAAATGGGATTTCTGTGATTCAGCGAGGTGAGACAGTCTTGGACATTCACAGTGGGGTCCCCATAGCTTTAGCATCACCTGGGGCTGGTTAGAAATGGTCTCAGGCCCCACCCAGACCTACAGAATCTGTATCTGCATTTTATTTAACAAGCTTCCCAGAGGATTCTAAAGGAAGAGACAGCTTGAAAAGCATTAAACTGTCTACACACACATCCCACCCAGCAGATATGGGGACAATGCCAATTAAATTTCAACCTGCATCGGCCTGTTCAACAATGACATCACATGGAACATGACTTTCTTCTGTTCTCGTGTTGCTCAGAGGCCCCTCTGCCCACCCAGATCTGAGAAAAATTGCTTGAATGTTTGTCAGTGCCTTTTGTGTCTTCTAGCAGAATGCCCTTCCCTGCACTTGTCATTCTTGCAAGCTGCTTAGCAGTTGTCAAAGATGATGTTGTAACCTGCCTGGAAGCTTGTTTGAGCTAATGTCATAATCCTGTTGACCTGCCAAGCCCTGTAATTCATTACAGCTAAACCTGTTCGTATTTATGCCAATTATGGGTGGGGAAGTTTTGTCTGTTTCATGAAGATCTACTGTTTGGACTTGTTAGATTCTGTGAAGCCAAGACAAGCAAGTGATTATTTCCTAAATCATTCTGTATATGGAATAAAGTTTAGAAATATATAGTATACCTAAATATCTTTCTAGTTAATAATATAAAACCATGCAATAATACCTTATTATATCATCACATTAAGAAACATAATACCTGCCTTATTTACTTTTTTTTAGCACAATACTGCCATTAGAGAGAATACACAAAAGAAAACAAGATAAAAATTGTAATTATTGTTGTATGGAATATGCATTTCTAATTACCCAAGATAGTTATATGAATAAACATTGAAATAATTACCTACTTGCTAGAGTATAATCTTTAAATGGTAAAATCATAACTTTGCCCAAATATAAAATGAATAGGTGTCAAAGATTCTATTCAACTCATTAATTAGTGAAGGAACCAGTAAGATGTAAAAAACTAAATACTTAGACAGTTTAATAAAGAAATGTGACATTAAAATTGCTTGGTTATATACAAAACTGGTTACTGTCCCACAGGGCCACAAAGTGTAACCATTGGTGTTATCATTTCAACTGAACAGAAATTATTCACATTCCTACCAAACAGAAATCTATCAGCTGTCACTTCACTAAGTCTGAGACCTTTAATCAATAATAAACAGTGAATTAAACAAAGTACTTTCCCTTCTGTAATCCTTGGGTGGCTTTTGTCCCATATGACATTGAAATATTTTTTGCCTTATATTCAAGCTTTATATAATTTAACACACTTACAGAAAACCTATTTTTGTTAAAAAAAAAATCAACCTGATTTTTAATGACAGTTTCTATGTGCTGAGTTTCCAAGAGGGTGTCTATTCTCAAAATGCAGACGGTGAAAGCTCGAACGCTTTTTTTCTCCTTCATCGAGTTATGACTGACCTTCAGGGAGCTTTCAAAAAGTCTTTTTTGAAGTCTTCTCTTTATAACTGTAGCTTTCCATGCCTAGTCCTAGATTTGTGTTCAGATATCTGAGGTGGCTCAGAGAACAGTCATGACACGGAAAGGAGTGGCATCAGTGACAGGGGGCCACTCAGAGCCATGAATACCAGGAGACCCTACTGTTTAAATTCACACCACATGGGAGGCCAGGGAGAATCTGCTTCCTGCTTTTAACTGATCCCTCTGGACACTGTTGTGTTTCGATAGGAAATTAATATTTTTGAATTTACACATTCACTCTTCCCTATCCATACGCTAATTACATGCAAGATTTGTAGGTTTCTCTCTGTGATCATTTACATTCATATTCATGAACAGTATGGCTTCCTTCTTGCCATTTGGCTTCTGTTGAATCTCATAGGCATGATTATCAAATTGAATTAATTGTGAGCTCGCATGGAAAAGAGTAAGTATTCTGAGTGTGTTAGCTAGGAAGCAGTGACTGGTCAATCACTGAAAATTATTTTCTAGAACAATTGTAGGGTTTTTGGTTTTGGGGAGTTGTTGTTGATGATGTTGTTTTAGTTTGTTTTACTGTCAGGATCTGCTCACGTTCAGAGCATTCACTGCATCTGCAAAAAGTGGGTCTTGGCTTTTGCTCTGCTCCTGGCTTCAGCTCCCTCTGTGAAGGCAGCCAAGGGCAGAGAGGGCCCTTCACATTCTCAGCAGGGGACCAAGCAGAGGGGAAGATGCCAGAATCATAGAGTTTTCGGCATAAATAGTTCCAAGATCTGAATGCATTCCTTCCCAACAATTGAATGAATGGGTTTGCGCTGGCCCCTTCTTTCTAGTTAGCTAATCTTGTGTTGTGTTGGTCTGCTCAAAAGCATTCTTCAGGGACGATGTCTGGCGATAGAATGTAAATTTGTCGCTATAAACTGCATATGGGAATGTGATATAGGGTCAGAATCTACAAATGCTGCGAGTTCTCAGGGTTCGGGCCTGCTGTTGAAATATCTAGAGATGTTTACCAAAAGGAGGCGTGTTTTTGTTTGGCTAAGAAAACCCCCCCCCACTATTTTATATGTTTATATAAGCACGCACTAAAATTTGTTCTGATGCTTGAGATAGCTCTAATAGCATGCTTTTCTACACACTTTAGGTAGCCTATCATTATTATTGTTTTCTGTAATGAGATATAATAAATCTCAAGCTTTTATTTGAATGCTTTTTTATAACTGGAAATGATAATCGATACAAAAATCAAAGGGATTTAGACCTTTCTGCATTTTAACTTTGTAAAATGTTAATTTTGGGCAATGATTTTTTTCAAATAATTTAAAAGGCTTCATTTAAATCATGGATGGTAAATTCAACGAAAGTCGATTATATTTCAAACAATGCGATCTGTATAGTGGTGCCAGCAATGCACCTGCTGTGCCTTTGTTTTAAATGTTATTTACATCATGGAGGAATATGTTCATTATCATATAGATTCTTGGGGGCAGTTCACTTTTTTGGCATGATATGAAAATTTATAAGCATTAGTTATTTCTGTTTTTATCTATTTTGAAACATTCTGATTTTAACATCCTGGATTTCTTGTCCTTGATTACATTTTATTATAAAAATAATAGAGTTGACTGTAGAAAATTTAGAAAATAGTGCAAAGTATGGAGAAGATAATCATCATCTATAATAGCCAAACAGAAAAAACTACAACATTTTAGTTTATTTCCTTCTGATAGCTTATCCATACATGCAAATATATACTATGTAAAATTAGGACCATCCTGGCCTGCCGAGTGGCTCAGTTGGTTAAGAGCTTGCTCAAGAGTGTGAACTCTGAGCAACAGCGGTTCGAGTCCTGGCCCGAGCTGAGCTGTTGCTGAGCTGCCAACAGGTGGCAGGATGGCTCAGCTAAAAAAATAAAATAAAATAAAATTAGGATCATACTTTCGGTAAAGTTTGTATTTTCCTTGATATATCTCACTTATGGTTGGTTACTTTGAAATAAAAAAAAAGAGGTTGCAGAAATGTATGTTTTCTAATGGAAAATGTCTATGCTGTATTATTAAATAAGAAAGCAGCGTGCGTTTTTATCTCATTTTTTGGTGTACTCTGCCAGATACACCAGAGTAATCACCTCTGGTGCAGTTCCAGAGAAATCACCTCCTGATTTCAAATTTGCCAAAATCAAAACAGCAGATCCAATTCCAAAATGGAGATTTGGTGAGCTTTTAATAGTTTCTGTGAACTTAGTAGCTTGAAAAAATTCACGTAAAAAATTGTCCTTGAATGTTCAAGCACTACAGTTCTTATTTGTAGAAGTTGTCTAGAATAGTTTTGTTATTAGAAACTTAGAGGCCCAAAGTAGAAGGCTCATTAGCGATGGCTCAAGCATTTTCCTTATAAAAATACCTAAAACGTCTTTACTACAATATCACCTTTTATGGCTGAAAATACAACTGTGTGGCTAGAAGGAAAGAAACTCTACACCAGCAGCGATGTTGACGAAAATTACCTTCATCTCAAAGGCTGGGGCTGTGGACCAAAATAGTCTAGTCTCCTGCTGCATTGAAGATGAACAGAATCCGTTTATAAAGACTATTCCAACGAATGCCTGGGAATTTGGTAACTGCCAATTACAAAGGAAGACAGAGGGAAGGAAGGCAAATTTTCTTATATGTATGGAACAATGGGTATTATATATTATGGATACTCAGGATAAGAGAAAGACATCGAATTCTCTCAATGAGAGAATGAATGACTGAATGTCTCCTACCTGTTAGGCATTACATGAGGAGCTTGGAGGAATAATGAAAATATGCAGAGAACTCACCCTTACTGATTGGAGTTTTATAATCAACACGGGAAAAGCATGTGAACTCGTAAACCTGCAGCAAAGGCAACATAAGGAAAGGGCCTTCTCAGTGATATTAAGCAAGTGCCTTCACGTTCAGTTCAAGGAAAGTTTATTTCCAGCTGTGGGGCTACATGAAAATGCTTTTGAGCTGAGTCTTACGTGAACTGATAAGATCTTACTAGGTAACGTGTGCTGTACATAATAGGAGTGCAAGAACCATGGTGATCAAAATTCCCTAGGCATGCTTAGGGAAAGAAAGTAGACCTACTGACTGGAGTGGAAAGTTCAAATTGGGAAGCAGTGAGAAAACCCTGGAACAATAGCTTAAATTAAGCCCATAGCATGCAGGATTGACTCTCAATCAATAGGCTGGTGTTTCTCAGAGTTTTCTCTTTAGGCTTGCTACATCAGTATTTCCTTGGGGTGTTAAAATGCAGACCCTAGAGCTATACTGTCAGCTCAGAATCAGAGGACAGCCACCTGGAACCTGCATTTTCAAATCTTCCTGGCTGACGCCAGTGCACACCACATTTGGGGAACACCTGCTATTGAAACAGCCATCAGGAATGCAGTCAGTGGATGCTTTGGGGCAGGAGAGTGGGAGGCAGGAGGTGAAATGAAGGTTTGAACTCTGATGGTAGGAGCGGGAGCTTGTGAATGAAGAATGGAGGGGGACTGTGGAAGTCGTGACTGGCGGGTATGGGTGGTGAGAGCAAGAGGAAGGAGCAGTCAGATATCACCATCAGGACTCTGGGCTTGTGAGCAGGGAGCCTGGGGTGCCGCCAACAGAAATTCGTGTCATGTTTGAATTTCCCTGAGCTCCTGCAGGATCACCCTGAACCTCTAGCCCTCTGGAAAACTGTGATTTACCCCCCAGCCCTGACAGAAGCGTCCCCACACAATATGTCTGGAGTTTTCCAAGGGAATCTCACCCCCAGCGCCCCTGTTGCTCTGTCTGATGACCCGGTGTCAGGACAGTTCTGCTGGGTCCGTCCCTCTGCCCAGGCTGTGCCCTTGGGCACCTCGGTCTTGCCCACGGCACTGCTGGCCCAGCAGCTCCCTGACATTGGAGTAACTGCCCCCAGCTGCTCTAGGAGATGCTGCTGTCACTCTGAGTACTGCAGCCCCTGCCCGGGGTCAGCGCCCTTTCCTGCTGGTCTGCACGTCACCAGCATCTGCAGCTGTCCTGCCAGGCAAAGCAGGTCCATGCCCATGACTGTGGTTCAAGGGCCATAGTGAACCATACAGGTGCTCTGCCTTTGTCCTGCCAGGTGGTGTCAGAAAGTGCCCGCGTAGGGCACTGTGGCCTCGGGTACGAGAAACAATGGATTCTTCCCTTTGGAGAGCCCTCTGCCAGAGGGGTTTCAAAGCAACATGCTCCAGCTCTGTGTTTTCTGGACTGAGGCAAAATGGCCCTTTCATCATCCTCTCTGAGTCACTTAGGACTCAGACATGAAGTCCAGTGGGGCTGCCAGGAGACAACCTGAGTGGCAGGATCTTCTGTCCCGGCTGGGAGAGGAGACGCTATTTTTGGGGTGTTGAGCTCTCTTCCCACCCTCAAAATGCATGTTCCTTTAAAGCACTCAGGCAAAATACCCTCAGGCCTCGGGTAGGCCACCTCCTCCCCCCTTCACCATGTGTGCCCAGTCCCCTGCAGAAGACACTGCCAGGCTCACCTGGGATCCCCCACTTCATATGGGAATTCAAAGACAGACCCTGTTTGCAGAAGGAGAGACTGAATTTTATTTTACCTAAATTGTTTAAGGAGGCAATAGATTTACATGATATGAAATTCAAAAGGCACATAAGCGTGCTGTGTATTCAAGTAAAAATGTATCTGTGTGTTCTCCCACCTTTTTTTAAATGGAAGTGGTAGTGTTATTATACATGCTGTTCTGCACCCTGGTTTTTAAAATTCTATGTCAGAACCTCCATATCCTACTCCACTGTGTGACCATACCGTGNCCAGCACAGCATGGTTGTTCACCCAGCTTTGCATCCTTTGGAACTGGTTTCTTGCCAGCCCCAAGCAAGTGCTTGTTTTAGGGGCAGGCGCATTTTCATTCCTCATGACAAAGTTGTGACTTGTGGAATGTAGGAAACTCCTTTTGCTGTGAGGTTTGGTATCAAACAGACACAGATCGTCAACATCTTCACTTTTCTGTCTTAAAAAAGGAATAGATTTGCTTCGTATAGATTTGCGTGTGACAAGTCCTATGGTAATTTGAATGCCATAGACAAGTGCCTCCCGACGCTGCGGGGCTGTTTCAGTTTCCTGACGCAGAATCACATCATCTTCCTGATTTCCTTAGAGACGGTCAAGGCCCGACCTGATGGGTGGAGTGAAAAACTTGAGTGTAGACCTTGGGCATGTTCTTACCACACTGCGTTGGTCACAGGGGGGAGAAAAAACATACAGGGCTTTAGCTAGACGCGTAATTCAACTAAACCCTTTGCTGGAGATACTTTGTCAACCCACAGTCTCACTACAATGTTTACAGCATCCTTTCTGTTTACTGGAAAGTCAGAGAGAAGTCTGTGGCAGCAGCGGGAACTAAAATTCATTTTGGGTCTGCTTCCGCTGCTTGCAGCCGGGCTTGTCTGTCAAGCCTTGGCCTGCTGGCTCCTCTGCCTTTACCCAAGGAAGCCCGTTTTCCCGTCGGGGGGCCTTTGGGGGCGGCTCAGAGACTGTCAGGGGTGTGCTGCTGCCTTGTTTTATGACATATGGCAGTCTCTTTTTTCTTTAATAATATAAAGTTATTCTAACCGCTCATAATAAGTCATAACTTGGAAGAGAGCGGATGTGTCAAATGCTTTTGTCGTTTAGAGGACATACTTGGCTGAAGGCAGTTGTGTCCGTTTAAGGCACCTGTCTGCCTTTGGATAAGCTGAACAAAAAAGCCAAGTCAGTACCCAGGCACTGAGGCTGGTGACGTGTATAGAAAACGCCAAGCACAGAGGCAAAGGTTGAGAAGCAAAATTGTGAGCAATGCTCTTTACCGACCCAAAGGGCCATCGCTGCTGAGGGCAGAAGCAGCAGTTCGGCTAGCTGGTTAGTTAGGCTCCTCCTCATTAAAAGGTAAGGACGGTCATTCAACATTCCTGCACGTGTAGGACTCCAGTGCTAGGATAATACATTGCTCAAGCACAAAAGTCACATCTAAGAGATATCTAAGTAACCGCAGGCATCTGGGAAGGTGTCCATCCAACACCCAATGTTGTTTATAGTCTTGCAGCCTTTAGGACTGGTTTTTCGTGGTCCCCTAAGCCAGTGCTATTGTAGGGGAGGCACATCGGAGCCCATGGGAGCGCTGTTGGTAATTGCAGAGCTGGAAACCACAGAGTGTCCATCAACAGAGGACTAGCTGACCAAATTAGACATCCACACAATGGAATATTGCATCATTTACAAGGTCTGCAGGTACTGGGGCTGAAAAAATGGGACGGATTAAGTGAAATGTCATGAGATAGAGTAGGTAAATTCAAAATCAAAACTTGTTGCAAACCAGTAAGTAGAGCCTGACTCACAAACTGTGAGCATGTGTGAAGCTGACAAGGGAAAATGGCAAAAACAACATGCGCTAAATTGTTAACAGTGGTAACTTACCTCGGGAGACTGGGGGCGGAAGGGCAGATTAGCTTGGGAAGGCCTTACTTTATATGTTTTAAAGTAGTGGCATTAAGATTTTTAATTNATGTGAATAGTGCGATCGGTGTTTGCATTTTTCCTACTTTCAACTTTTGGCTCCTTTACCTTTTTTAAACCTGTATTATAAAGCAATAGAAAAATAGGGTTTTCAATGTCAAATCAACCATGTTTGACTCCGAATTCTCCCTGCAGACAGGGAAGCACTCGTTGGCTTACGGCATTCTTTTCTCTCCTTCCTGCAGGATGTGCTGGGTGGCGTCCTGCTCACCGCAATCCTCATTGTCTTCACCCAGCCCGCCTGGACCCTTATTGACCACCTGGACTCGGCCAGCCCTCTCTTCCCTGTGTGTGCCATAGTGGTGCCCTTCTTCTTGTGTTACAACTACCCTGTGTCTGATTACTACACCCCAACCAGAGCGGACACCACCACCATTGTGGCTGCCGGGGCTGGGGTGACCATAGGATTCTGGCTCAACCACTTTTTCCAGCTCATGTCCAAGCCCACGGACTCTCTTCCCGTTGTTCAAAACATCCCCCCGCTCACCGCTGACATGTTACTTTTGGGTCTGACCAAGTTTACAGTGGGGATTGTGTTGATCCTTCTGGTCCGTCAACTTGTACAAAATCTCTCGCTGCAAGTGTTGTACTCGTGGTTCAAGGTGGTCACCAGGAACAAGGAGGCCAGGCGGAGACTGGAGATCGAAGTGCCTTACAAGTTTGTCACCTACACGTCTGTGGGCATTTGTGCTACCACCGTTGTGCCAATGCTGCACAGGTTTTTGGGATTACTTTGACCCTCAAACAGTTGGAAATTAGCCCTCTGGACAAGAGCCAAGACATTGGGTGAGCAAGTCCTGACAACAGATTTTTTTTCTTAAAAAGAAAAAACAGTCCTTAAGTTACGTCCGTTTTGCTGATATCTGTGATAAATGCTACTGCTGTGTGAAAGGGGAAAATGCCTCGTAGGAACCATTAGTCTGTAAGGGTCATGCTGCAGGTGAAGCCAGGCTAAAACCTAGTCACATTCTTTAAGGGTTCCCCACCCTGTCTGTTATTATAATTTGGACTTTGGACCAAGTCCTGGGCTGGCAGGAACTGGGGTTCTGGATCAGGAATGGCCACAAGCCCCACTGGGCTCTGGGAGATGGGCAGCATCTGGAAAACCAGAGGTGGAACATTTCAATTGCCACCTTGCCCAGCAGGGCTTGGAACTTTGGGCTGGGAGAAAGGGTGGCACCAAGTAAAACTGCATTCCTTAGACAGGGTGACTTTCGTGTCATTATGAACAAATTAGGCTGCCCGCCTGGGTGGTAAGAGCACTGCAAACCTCACTGTGAAGCCGTGAAAGACGGGGGCAGAGCTGTGAGGTCATGGGTAAGAGCCAGCGTCTGCCGGTGTAAAGACTGAACATGGATCTGCTCTTCCTTGTCGGTACATTTGCAGGATTCCAGGTACCATTACTACCCTCTTCCGATCCGTGAAACCAGCGGGTGGCCCGCACTGCGCCAGGCAGGTGGGGGTTAACCTTCATCAAAGGCGGGTACCTCGGGGCTTCTCTGTGTCCTGCTCTCTTCTGCTTCAGAGTGTCTTGGGAAGAAGCCCTCTGCCCATCTTCAGCTTTTTCTTTTTGGCTTCCTTACAACCTGGGACGGCATTGTCGCCTGCATGTGAAAGTGGATCAGTCGAAGAAGAACTGGTGAACTTAATCCTTCCTGAGCCTGACAAAGAGGGACTAGACCTCGGGACCTTGCTTGATCCTGTCAAGGCCTCCCTGACATCGCTCCTCCATTTCTCAGTTCCCTTCTGTAATTGTATTTCTCAGCTACTAAATAGAATCAGGGGCTCCCCTTCCATCTTTCCACCTCTTATCTCTTGGCAATTTTAAAGGTAATTAATGCAGGAATATCGTCAGATTCTTTTGGGAAAACAAGCCAACCAAACACACCACCCTTGACACCCACGACAGTGTGTCCTCCTAGACTCAGGAAGGCAGTCGTTATGCAAACACCTGTGGCTTCCCTCTCTAGCCTCCTGTTCAGTTGCTAAGCATAAGTTACAAATAGCAACATTTTCCTTAAAAAGTGAGTGTAAACAATTAGTTAACGAGGTCTCTTTTGTGGTCCGGGGCCTGAGCCACTGAAGCACTGATTTATTATCTTAGCCCATCATCACCACGCACACACTTTGGGGGAGAATCAGCCTGTCTCTCGAGTTAGGGTCTTCACNATGTTTTAAAATATTGCCAAATTTCTCCCCATCAGGGTTGTGCCATTTTGCATCCATGTGATTAAGGGACCGAGTGCCTTTTTACTTATCCTGTTTCATCAACAGAATGTTGTCAACCTTCTGGGTTGTTGTTAATGCTGATAGGTGAGGGGGACATTCTCAGCAGTATGGGGGAGGGGCAGGGGCAGGGGCAGGGGGGACATGTTGGGACCTCTTGGCGTCCAGAACACTGCTTTACACACAGCAGTAGATGCTCAACAATATTATTCAGTTGCAAAAAAAATAAAAAGAGCCAACCAGCTTTAAAATTTTTGTTTTGAAATCTAATTTTTAAATTAACAGTAAAATTGATGGGGGCGTATGTTAAATGGATTTTAACACATGTATACATTCAAGTAACCACCCCCACAATACAGAACAGTTCCATCACCCAAAAACACTCCCTCTTTAACTATCCCTTTAATAGTCGCACACTGCCCCCACCTCTAGACCCTGGCAACCACAGATCCAGTCTCTGTCACTATAGTTATAGCTTTTGGAGAATTTCGTGTAAATAGACCCATACAGCAGGTAGCCCTTAAAGACTGGCTTTTTGCGCTCTGCGTAACTTTGCGATTTCATCTGAGCTGTTACGCACATCAGTAGTTGGTTGCTTTTATTGCTGAGAAATAGTCCATTGTCTGCTTGTAGCACAGTTTGTTTACTCATCCACCCACTGAATGACGTTGTGGTAACTTCAAGTTTTTGGTGATTATTAGTAGAACTGCTGTAAATATTCATGTACTGATTTCTGTGTGAACATGTCTTAGTGTGTCCTCAGCATAGTTTAATTTTTATTTCTTATTATGAGGTAGTTTGGGTACGTTTTCCTATATTTAAGAGGCATTCCTATTTCCTTTTCTATAAACTCATTTCCTTTACTCGTTTTTCTTTTTAGTTATTGGTAATTTTATTTCAGACAAGTTGTTCTGAGGGGCTGACGGGACATCTGGATGAAAATATCTAGCATTCTGTTAGAAAATATGGGGCTGATGTTTGAGAGAGAGACACTTAAAGACGTAGATTTGAGTCATACTGATAGAAAATGGAGAGATAAAGCCATGGACCTACACAAACTCTTCAAGGGAGAAAACACTCAAGGCTTGAGGACAGAATCTGTGGAAATGCCCATGTTTAGAATGTGGAAAGAGAAAGATCTAACAGAGAGACTTCTTAGAGGTCAGAGAAGAGCCAGGATGGTGCAGGTAACACTAATATAAGCTGGCTATTAAAGGTCTACTAAATAAAAGGTATAAATCCACAGGGCACAGTGTTCAGAAGAAGAATATCTCTTTCCAAGAATTCCAAGCAAACACCCTACAACTCATTCTGATTAAACTAGCTTGGGTCACATGACCACCCCTGTACCAATCACTGTCATCAGGAGATCCACTGCATTGATTGGCCTACCTAAGTCATGTGCTCCAACTCCATAATTTCCCAGAACCTCATGGATCCTCAAGGGGAAATAAGCCATTGGGTCAAAGACATAGATGCTGAAGAAACAACCAATGAATGTCTAGGAAGTGGCCTTTGAAAATGGTGTATCATCTAAGCCTCGGAGTTTAAACAGCACTTATGTTTCAAGTTGAGGAAGTAGAGGCAACGGGTATAGAAAATTCAATCCAAGAGGGGCTGAATTTTGTTAACCAGGAAGCTTCAATGAAGGATGTTGCCTTTTTCTAAAAATAAGGCAACATCAATGCATATCATAGGCACAGGAAAACGAACCGTGGGAAGGGAGACCATGGAGATTCTGAGGCCTGCCTGCCCGAGGGGATAACTGCAGCGAAGAAAGGCGGAAGTAAGAGCAAGTAAAGCCCGGGTGCCACGTGGAGGCCGTGTGGAGGCACAAGGCTTCCCCTGGGGAGACAGGGCGGCTCCCCCATCCCCTCTTGCTGCTCCCCCCTCTGCTCTCCTCACTGTGGTCAGAACAATCCTGTAAAAGTGAAAATCTGGTCGTGTGGGTACCCAGTGAGAGCTAATATTTCCGTGGCTTCACCTTGCTCCCAGGATGTAGTCCTTATGAAGTGGGCTGCACCCTCAGGCCTTGTAGCAGGTGACTCCTGCCTGTGTCTACTCTACTTTCCAGCCCCAAAGGACCATCAAGATTGACACGCTACCCTCCTTCCCTCTTAAGTCGCAGAGTTATCTGGCTTTCCGCTAGACTGTAAGCTATTTGTTTAGCTCACACTGGATCCTCTA
>NW_017731857.1:1026915-1030810 GCF_001890085.2 Hipposideros armiger | reverse complement strand
AGTGCTGGAGCTCCTGCTTTGCCAGTCCTGTCCATTCATTTCTCACACAGCATCTCACTGTAGCTAAGTATTACCCCCCCCCCCCCCCCCCCCCCGCCCCCCCCAGTCACTAGCTCATCCATGCACCGCACACAGGCCCCTTCAGTTTGCCTGGGCTCCCTGGAGACGCCTGGATTTTCACTCTGGGGAAAGACTGCCCCCTGCTGGTTCCCCTTCAGTCTCGGTGCAAAGCCCCTTTCTTGATCTGCGCCTTGGAGATGCAAGTTAAGCTCACTGTGATGTAGCCAATATAAGCTGAAGACCTAGGGTGTAGTCAGCCCTGCATTTGGAACCTGTGACACCAAAGCCCTCAGGATCCTTGGTCCCCCCAGGAGCCAGGTAGAACAACATGCCCCTTTTCTAACTGTCCTCATGGCCCAGGGCGTCCATTCTGTACGCACCGTGCTAAATAGCAGTCCTTTCATGCCAGTTTTGCTCGGACCGACTCCATAACAGAATACACAGGAGAAAAAGCCATAGATGAGACTCCTGAACCAAACCCCTTAAATGGGGGTGGTTGGAATTACAACACGCCTGATGGTTGCACTGTAACGTGGGATTTTTCTCACCTAAATCGGGGACAGATGTTTCCCAAGTGTCATCAAACATGTGCTGTTTCAGGGCCATATGCTCGGGGTTTCTATTTTGGAGGCTTTCAGCTGTCTTGCTTATTGCACTGTTATGTAAATTTATTCTTTTCAAAATAAAATCATTTTTTGTTTGATGATGACTTCTTATTAAGTGCTTTAAAATCTAGTGTTCTGCTCCCTTGAATTTTTCTTCCCCTAGATTTTTTTTTTTCCTCAGGGTTCGTTGGACCTGAGTTGAAAAGAGGGGACAAAACGATGCAGCAGGCTACCTAATTCTCTGTCACGGTTATTATTCAGCCACATGCGAGTGTTGGTGAGTGTCACAGTGGTCACGGATGTGATTAAAAGTAAATCATATGTTTGCATGCTCAAGTAGTCTCCTTTAACTCCTTGACACTAAAGAGCATCCTTTTACCAATTCAGAGATAAATGTCACTGTGTCGAAAGGTAAATGTTATAGGTGTTGCTAGTTAAGGCAACTACAGGGTTTTCACAGGTGTGTGCACTTGCTCAACCAACTGAACACGACCCTGTTTCGCATTCACGGCATTACAATGAGAGGCTCTGCCTTCAAGCATCACAGATTTGCTGTTTGAAATGGTACAGAAAGCTGGCCTCCTATTGACAAGGTCAAGACTAGGACCCTAGTTGCACTTTGAATGGTGCGTATTTGATACCACATATGCTGCAGCAACTCAAGGAAGGCTCGTGGGAGTGAGGGTGCAGGAGCCAGGCTTAAAGAACAGATGGAGCTTGTACGGGGATGTGATGGGCAGGTGTGATGGGCGTCCTCCATGGTGAGGACGCAGCTTGTCAATCACTTGCCCAGACACTCCAGCATTTACAAGGAGAATCCAAACCACACCCGTGCTGGTGATGATATCTGGGAACAACGGAGGTGGCAGGGGTGGAGCAAAGGATGAGCAGGCGGCTTTGACATTGTGGAAACAAATCACAAGAACGGGAAGGAAGCGTGAGAAGCCCCTTCGTCCATTTCCTGGAGTCCACGGGGGACCATTCCAGAGGAGGCGACATCTTCTAGAGGTGATTTCACAGCCTCCTTTCGTTGTTTCTTACTTGTGTATTAAACAGTCCGCAGTGGGCACCTTCCCTCCTGTGGACTCTGAGCCTCTCGTACACAGCTTCATTTCCATGTCCTCTTTCGGGTCTCGGCAGAGGTGACAGCAGCCAGGGACTCGGTCTGTGTCCTCGGTGTCTTCCTCCCTCCTCTCTTTGCTCAGATCCCTGAACTAGTCCTGTGGAATTTCATTTAAAAACCATTTTGCCATGAGCCTGGCTCTCTGAGGGACCTGTAAAGACTTTGTGTCTCTCTTTAATGATTTTGAAAGAAACCCTGGCTCCCTAGTAAGAGGCTAAGCAGAACCAAATGGAACAGGGGTGTACACACATCTCATTTGAGAGAATAGCTGTTTTTCCTAAAAGCTGCCTGTGTTCAGATTTTTAAAACTTTAATTTTAAGGGCACTGAGGGGGTTGCCTTTTACAAATTGCATGGCAATTCTTCATTTCTGAAAACATAAGGCTCTTTAATGAATTACTGTGGCTGCACCAGGCAACCATTGTTGTCTTGAAGTGGGGCACACCTGTAGTACAGACTTGACTATTTAAGGGATGCATAGGAAGAATGAGAATTGAATGTGAACCATGACTAGAATGTTACATTCTTAAAACTGTAGCCACATGAGACAAGGGAGCTATATGGAGCCAAACGTCGTTTTTCCTTTTCCACGCCTGTCTGTTTGGCATGCAAAAATAAACAAGAAAAGCGAGGATGTAGCTAGGCGTTCCGGCTGTAAGGCTTCTTTAAGGCACACACTCGGCACAGCTGCCGGCCTTGCTCTTTGTTGCAAAGATATCAGGGACCCCTTGGCTGGAGCGCAAGCCAGGTTCTTCCCCAATGGAAGTGTTCAGAGAATGGCAATGCCTCAAATCGATGGCGGTGGGGCAGGGTGACTGCTGGTGTCCCCCTTCATGCCATCTACCTCCATCTCGGAGCCTAAACAGGAGTGAGGCCTCCTGCCCTCCCAGTCTGCAGTGTCTCTGTCACATGGGGACCAGATGGGTGGTGCTGTGAGAGGAGCAAATTATGCACAGGGCACACCAAACGGATCATTGTAGCTGTCTTAATTAGGTACTGATAAAAATGTTTGGCTAGAAAGCTATTTTTGTTCTGGGGGAAAGAAACCACAGCTTAATGTAAATTTTTCACGAAGTCAATCAATTCTGCTATTAAGTAGGTATTAGTAGTATTTTCATCAGCTTATTTTCTTTTTTATCTAAGACATCATGATTTTCATCTCTAGGAATTCAAAACATACATCTTCCATGTCTCTACTTGTTCAGTCTTTCCTCTGACTTCTTGAGCATGTGGAATACAGTTATAATATCATTGTCTATTAATTTTATCATCTATACCATTTTTGAGTTAGTTGTTTATTCACCCCCCCCCCCCTTTTACTCATTAAGGGCTGTACTTCCTGGCTTCTTTGCTCGCCTGGTAATTTTTTATTGGATGTCATATACTGTGAATTTGACACTGTTGGGTGCTGGGTATCTTTGTATCACTTGAACTATTCTTAAGCTTTGTTCTGGGAGGCCATTCATCCCTTGGAAATAGTTTGGTTCTTCTGGGCTTGGTTCTTTCGGTTCTCCTGTGGCCTGGGATCCCTGAAGTTTTCTAGCTCCGGCCTGTGTGAGCCCCATGACTGATTCCTCCCTCCGTTCTTGGTGGATGGTTCCAGGCAGTTCCCTCTGTAACGGGTGCTCCCTTGCATGCGTGTGCGGGTCAGTACTCGACTTCACCCTCCCTGCCGACTCCAGCTGCCTTGGCCTCGGTGGCCTCCCAGCTGCATCTCCTCAGCTCCGGGAGACCCCCACACTCTGCCTGGGTCCCCTCCCTGCACCGCAGCCTGGAAGCTCTCCAGGCAAGAAGCCGGGCGGTCACAGGGGGCCCCATGTTTCCTCTCGGGGATACTGGCCTTCCTTGCTGATGTCCAAGGTCTTCAAAATCGTTGTTTTACACATTTCATCTGGATTTCTGGGTGGGGTATGCAAAGTAGGAAAAGGTTCTCGGGAAGGAGAAAACTTGTATGGATCAGCTAGATGCTGCAGTACCTGGAGGGTCAGAGAGAAGTCACGTCTTGAGGACCCAGGATTGTTTTCATGACGCTCAGTACAAACCCCACCCAGCCCAGGGCCTTCCTGTTCCAGGTGTCACACCGTGTCCCCACAGGCTCTCACCTACAC